>NC_043719.1:0-342761 GCF_005498985.1 Sporisorium graminicola
ACCCCCTAACCCTAACCCTAACCCTAACCCTAACCCTAACCCTAACCCTAACCCTAACCCTAACCCTAACCCTAACCCTAACCCTAACCCTAACCCTAACCCTAACCCTAACCCTAACCCTAACCCTAACCCTAACCCTAACCCTAACCCTAACCCTAACCCTAACTCGTTTCTGGGGAAGCCTAGCCCTAAACCTAACCCTAACCGGGAAAAGAAACTTGCTTCTTTGCGCAGCCGGGACGGGAGGCGTTGGAGCGCCAGCAATAATGCAAGCATTTGAATTCAAGCAACACACATCGAGAACTTTACACTAGTCTTGGACATACATTTACTTTGCGATACAGCTCAGCACATGATACAGCGAACCAAGCAAGATAACAAATGGAGGGTAGTTCATTGTTTGCCGATCATGTACCGAAGAAGGTGAGGTCGCCGAACGGAACACGGCTTCCTTGCTGCTTGATGCAGAGAGGGACACTATCGGGCCTCGCTAACCTGCACCTTAACTTTTGGCGGAGCGGTTGCGACCGCCGCCTAGGGGTGGGCTGCAAGACTTTAACCAGGAATCCCTATGTCAGAGAAAGAAGCGATGCGCCGCCTTCAACTTTGCTTGTCTGCAAGCAATCAAGTTCCAATCGAGTGCACTTCACTTTTACAAAGAACGTTGAACGTTTGCAAAGACGGTCAAGCAACTTTGGGCGCCGTATATCTCGCATCAGATGCCGAAGAACTGGCAGGTCAAGTCAACTTTGGCAGGGTTGTCGTGTGTGACGCCGCCGGCTGCAATAGCCATGACTGTGTTACCGCCGTAGTATGTAATCTGATAGTTGGACTGACCCGGAAGTGATTCCGTCTTGGTCGGCTTACTGGGGTCGAGGTCATGGAGTCCGCTGATTGTTTTGATTGAATTAAGGAACGAAGATGTTCAGCTTGGGCCTCCTGCAATGTATCGGCTGATAGCTCTACTTACGTCCACTGCTTGATGGCCTCTCGTTGGTTATTGAAGTTGATTGTAGTGTCAGCGGTACCGTGGACAAGCATCATCCTGGGATACTGGCCGGAATAGCCCTGTTGAAACGAGAGTATGGAGTCATGAAAGCTTCTTGATGTCGGTGAGCTGCCTCTGAGGCTCGACACAGGTGCTGAGGCGACTTACGGAATACGTTGACTTTGCCTTTTGCACCCAGTACTGAATGGTTTCGTTGTACTTGCCCTGCGCGCAGGTCGGGTTCCAGTCTTGACCAATAGGTTTTCCAGTGGCGAAACAGGTCGCTGGAACGCCAGAGTACTCCGCCCCGGCCACAAACAAATCGGCATATTCGGCAGCCATCAGTTCAGTGAGCATTGCACCAGAAGAATGGCCCGTGACATAGTTCTTGCCGGAGCCATACTTGTTCGTCGCAAATTTTACCATGTTGGCAACGGTCTGAGGATCGGAGCCGCCGTCATGACGGAGAGCAGCGTTGCTGGCGACATCCCAGCACGTACCATTCTCGTAAGGAGAGCTGGGAAATATCATCATGAAACCTTTCTGGTCCGCGGCTTGACCCCAAGGGTATTCGCTTTGGTATCGAAGGGGTAAACAAAACCAATTGGTCAAGCATGACTCGATGTTCGGATTGGACGCATATGTTTGACTTACCCGAAGTAGCTAGGTCCAGTACCCTGGCAGTGGTGAAGAGCGAGGACGAGAGGATTTCCTTTCTTGTACGAAGAGGGAACATAGGTATACATGACAGCTTTCGTTGGCTGACCGAGAAAGTCTGTTTCCTTCTTCAGAGAGCTTGTCAGGCGACGCTGGAGGGGGCTGGAGCCAGCACCGTCAGAAGAAACAGCGGCACCCTGTACGAAAGTGTAACTCGCAGCGAGCAAGCTCGCGGCGACAAGAGGGTCAAAGAAGCGCATGTCAAGATCCGAAGCAAGGTTTGGAGATGTGATGAGAGCTACCTTCTCGCCCTCTCAGACGCCTTATATGTGTATTTGAGCTTCACAGCAAGTGGGTCTCTGGATGCAGTCGGTCTCTTTGTGTGGTCAGATTGCAGGATGATTTTGCCGCTGGGAACGACGAGCTGTATTCGAATGTTCTGCAGCAGAGATGAGTGCGGTTGCATTCAATATGCACCTCGAGTGTAGTTCAGGTTGCGCCACTGAGGTTAGCTCGTTTGCTTGCATGCATGCTGATTGCCCTAATGTCGCCGGTGTAAGCCATGGCAACCACGAGGAGCACCGGTCTGGTCAAAGCAGGAGAGGTGGCACCGGTCTGTGGTTGACAGTCCTCTGGCATTTCAGCGAGTTCTTCAATTTTGATCTTGTCAGACGAAGACAGTGTCGTTGTAGAGCTGATGGGGTCTGAAGATTGCCGGACGCTAGCGAAGCGAGGTCCCCGCGTTTGCCTGCAACCGGCGACGTGAGGCTGCTTGACCTCACACGTGGCGTAACGGGCTTCTCCACATCATTGCAGCCCGAGGTGCAAATGCTCACCTGACCTCAGAACTAATATTCGCCAATCCTTGGTTGTCGGGTGAGCGTCGGTCAACACCAGAACTACAGCTTCGCGTCTGCAGGACGGCGTGGCGGCGACATGTCAGCCACGGGTTGGTTCGGGTCCGGTCTCAACATAGGCAAGCCCAATGAGACTTTGAATTTATTGCGCGCATTTATTGTAACTTTTTTATGAAAAAGGATCGTCATTCATTTTGCCCGTCAGAGTCT
The DNA here is from genome assembly GCF_005498985.1 of Sporisorium graminicola. NCBI lineage: Eukaryota > Fungi > Basidiomycota > Ustilaginomycetes > Ustilaginales > Ustilaginaceae > Sporisorium > Sporisorium graminicola. The sequence goes on from NC_043719.1 coordinate 2,713, forward strand.
AGGCGGGCGAGAGTCCAATCCCGACGGAGCTCTGCTTGGTTCGCTGGTAGCCCCATTTGATAAGGGCGGTTCGGCGTGAAGTTGATACTGGTGATAAGCCGGGTTTTCAGCTCAATCGTTTGACGAAGCCTTGCGGCTATTATCTGAGCGAAACCATTTTTCTGATTTCGATTTCAGGTCGCAGTTTGTAGGGACGTCCAACCGAAAGAATGAGGAGCGAGATGTGAACTGGCCCCTATCGGGCAGTCTCGCCTTCGAGTCCAGGAATGGTAGTTACAAAGCAGCCCTCCATGTTTCTGCCATCGACCTTGCAATGGCGTAAGCAGGACCTCCGACGATGGCCTGACCGATGCTTGGGGGATGGCCTGACTCGATTTGAGAGGCCCAGACAGCGAGAGTGGACGAGGTGTAGTCAAGCATGAAGAAGATAGGTCCACCTTTGAGCTGTGCAGCGTCGGGGATCGACCATTTCCAGTCACCGTTTAAGAAAGAGGTGATGGCTGGAGACAGTAGCTCGTTGTGACGGCCATAAATGGCTTCATCGGTGATGGCGGGCTTGATGAAGAGACCGGCCATTCCTGACCAATGCAAGAAAGCGGAGTACCAAGCAACAAAGCCCAAGATACGGACCACGAGTCGGACGCCGCGATCGGGCGGCACACTTGGCAAATGCTTCCTGTTGACAGACTCGTCTTTCTGAATTGGCTTGGCCAGGAGAACAAACGCATAGACAATCGGGTAGATCTGTCGTTGGAACAAGTTGCAACCTTTGATTAGTTTTCATCCGCCTTCAGCTACGTCGTGAAGTCGAACATACCTGGAATACCGCGTTTGAAAGGATATACAGCGTTTCGTTCTCGACAGGTGCCACAACGAGCCCGGCAAAAGCTTGGTTGGAAACGATCATGGCCATCATTACCCACCAAACATACCTGCTCGAGACCGCGGACGTGCGTTGCCTGGAATCCTTGCTTCCTCCTTTTAGAGAAGCCGAAGGAACGATGGTTGCGAAATAGAACAATGCCGACGTTAGGCCAAATGAGATGATCTGCGTTGAACAAGCAAACAAAAAAGCTACGAAGACCTGGCTCCGTGTGCGAGCACGCCAGAAGATGTTCAAGAGTGCTGGAATTGCTAGGGAGGCAAAGAGCAGGGAGATCTGTTTGTCCGACACAGATAAGGGAACGGCTATCCTTGGTCAGAAAAAGTTGAGACGCGCTGAGACTAGTATGCTCTGGTAGTTATTTGTCCTTGTCAATACCTACAGCTCTGGAGATCGGGAAGTTGAAGATCTCCCTAAATAAGGCTAAGAGGAAACATAAAAAGGGGTCGATCACAGGCAGTCCTATGAGGTTGCCAAATCGATCATGAAGGGGACCGTTCGAGTACACGATGCACTGGCTGGATGCTTCTATGAAGACTCTGCCTCTTTCTGCTGCGATCCCAAGGACCAGCACGGCGATGGCGAGTGACCTGAGCCAGATGGCGGTAGGTTTTGGCGGGGACGAAGTCTTGGTCGACATACCGGCGGCCTCGCTCTTCTTGAACAGAGGGAGAATGAAGTCGAGAGCAAGCCGAGCGTAGTTGGGCTGCCTTTACATAGGTTTTAGAAGGGCCTTCGCAAGGGCCTCAGACACTCGCTTGTTGTTTACCACGCAAAAGAAAGGGGGGAGGGGGCACGTATGCGGCAAGATCCAGGTCTCTAAGCGCAGTACCGGTGCCGCCGAGCATCTCATTCTCGAGATGAGCCGCTCGAATGTACGCATCGTGTATGGCCAAGTTAATGTCGCTGTGAGTATCTAACACCAGCGAGGATCGCGTTCCGAGAGCGGTGACCATTCTCGAGAGCTGAACTTGAAGGCACGTGAAAATCTCATGCCCGACAGCGCTGAATGCAGGAACCTGGCGGCAACCTCCCATGTGAAACTCAGTAACCACACGTCACTAGCGGTAACCATTTTCTTCAAGCTTTCCATTGGCAGCGTTGCTCCCCAATTGCCTTCTCGTCAACGTTGCACAGCACCATGCTGACGCCCATCTCCTGTATACGGTCTTCGACCCTCGCACGGACCAATAGCAAGTTGGCCGACTTGTCTAGGGCGGCGTTGCAGTAAGGAAGCGATCCCGCAGTAAGGAAGATATTCTGTCTAACCAGAAAGCATCTGCTATCTCCGGGCGTGCTTGCTTCTTTGCTTCTTCCTCTTGGTGGCAGGCTGAAGCTTTGACCTGACAAACGAGGTCGCGGTACGGAAAGGAAGCTTGGGGGAAGACGGTGGTAGTTGCTACCGATGCAATCGACATTGGGAACATGATTTCGATGCCGCCGGGACCGGGCAGGCGCTGTTGAATAGCGCTTCCAAGTCAAAATTTGTCTCGTCCAACGAAGAAATTTCGTTGGCCCACTTACGCCGACTTACACCGGTATCGGAATCCTGCACGCAAAGCACAGGCCATTTGTTGAATGCTTCGTAAGGAGGAGAAGGTGGACACGGGGCGTTGCACGAGGAAGAGACTGAACAAGCCGAAAGAGACGTAACTATCAAGGGATCTCAACTGAATGACTACGTAGTCATTCGTAGGCTCAGACAAAGGAAAACAGATCAGGAGATGGCTGAGATCGGCGCTCCTCGCTCCTCGCGTCCTCACTTGGACTGTACGTCGTAGAGGATCGGGTCGAAGGCGACGTTGTGGAAAGTCCAGGACTTTCCGTTGTCGAACGAATAACCTCGAGGGGCGTCGGCACGCAAGTTGTGGGCGTCGGTGCACTTCCAAGATTGGGCGAAGTGGAAGTCGGGCTGGTCAAGGATCACAGAGACAGTGGGCCATGTGTGCATGTTGTTCGCCGAGAAGGTGATGTACTTCATAGGCTTGTCAGCAGCATCGAGAACCTCCTTTGTGACTCGGAAGGAAGGTTGAGAAGCAAAAACATAAGCATCGGTCAGTCCTTGCGCTACGTCAGCATAGATACATAAAGACATGCTTTGACTTACAGATGCACACGTGCTGATCACTTCAGCTCGCCAATACTGGAGCGAAGAGGAAATGCCGATCCTGAAATGTACGGGAGTCTTCGGAGCGGACTCAGAAACGTCCACCGCCTTACCCGAGGCGTAGAAGATAGGGTGAGACTTGGTGATGACCTGAGCGCACGAGTTGCCGGCCTCTTCTTGGACGTAGTGCTTGTTGCACATGTGGTGTTTGACTTTGGAGACTTGGTGACAGTCTGCTCCATTGTGACGCAGGGAGACATAGCGCTCTGCGTCCTTAACATCGCTGTAGTACTCATCTGCTCGGAGTCGACCAAAAAACGGATGAGAATGAATCAAACGGTAAGTATATCGTGCATCTGAGTTCGTTGTAGGGCTGCGTAAACGTGGTACAGACCAGTGAGGGTGACATCAGCCCAGTTGCTGTCTTCCGTCTCAGAGTACTTGGAAGCCAAGTCGGAAGCAGAGAAAGCATCGACGGAAATGATGTTGGAGCCCGACGTCCACAAGCGGCACTGGAGCTGAGCTTCTGCAGCGGACGACAGCAGAGCAGTTGCTGCGACAAAGGCGGTGGTGAGCTTGACCTTTATGTTGAGTGATGTAAATTGGTAAATAGACGTGGTAGGTCTGGGAACGAGTCGTGGGGAGCGATGAGGATGAGGTTGAGGCAAAGTCGTTCTTCAGAAGCGGGTTTTATTTACTTTTGAGGGTGTTTCGACCTCGCCACTAGGTGAAGCAGAGCCGTAGGGAGACTTCCACTTTGTCTATGGTGCCACCAAAGCTCAAGGCCGGCCCGAAGATGGTCCTGGAGTGTATCTGGGACAGGCCTTGGTTCAAAGAGTGATTAGAGAGCCTGGCCCCTACTCAAAGTGCTTTGTTGTCGCCGAAAGGGAGAGTGCCACCAAGCCACAGCTCCCACCAGCCCCAAAGCCCCACCCAGGCACCGTGTGGCATACCCCACGGATTGTGTTCAGATTCTGCTGGTCGTCAGACGCTGGGCCATATCACACGAACAAGGGTGTCACCGATCGGTGGACATTGTGAGCGTGTGATAATATAAAGTACAAGAATGTTGAGGACAGTCAGTGCGGAGGAATGCATGTCTAGGGGTCAGGATTCACGGTCTAAACGACAGGACCTCCTTTTGATAACCCACGCCTCGGCAGTAGGTGGGTTCTCGTGCCGCGAGGTGGGTACAGGTTTGCGTATCGCTGTGCTAGACAGTGGCGAGCGGCTTGCACCTCTCATTTACTTGATCTCGACGAGCTTGACGTCAAAAACGAGAGTCGAGTTGGCAGGGATGCCAGGCAGCTTTTGGTTGCCGTAAGCAAGCTTGGCAGGGCAGGTGAGACGACGCTCTGCACCAACACGCATGCCCTTGACACCCTCATCCCAGCCCTTGATGACTTCACCCTTGCCAAGCTTGAAGTAGAATGGCTTGCCGCTGGTGCACTGGTCAAAGACCTTGCCGTTGGTGAGCTTGCCGACGTATCGCATGCCGACCTTCTGGCCAGCCTTACAGGCGGGGCCGGCACCTGCGCTCTTTTCCTCGATGACGAGTCCAGATGGAAGCTTGGTGGTGGTCATCTTGGAGCTAGGCTTCTCGACAGTCTTTTTCTCGACAGTCTCGGTCTTGGGCTTGGCATCCTTGGGGCTCTTGGTCTGCTTCTCGACCTTGGTCTCGGTGACCTTGGTAGGAGTGGAGGCGGCGGAGGCGGCAGCGTCGGCCTTGAGCTTCTTGGCGGCTGTCTCCTTGACAGGCTTCTCAGCGGCGCGCTTCTTGGACTCGGCGACGGGAGCAGCGGCGATGGCCTTCTTTGGCTTGGAAGAGGACGAGTCGACGAGCTCCTCGAAACGGTCCGGGTCTTCCTCCACGTCTTCGTCATCCTCGTCTGAATCCTCGTCAAATTCGTCCGAGTCGAGGCCGTACATCTCGTCCTCGTCATCCTCGTCATCTGAGTAGAGCTCGCTGTCCGAAGGCTCCTGGTCGAAGAAATCAGGAGGAGCAACGTAGTTGCCTACAAGGTCAACAGCCGCGTCACCAGTAATGGAGAAGCCAATGAGCTCCTCCTGGCAGAAGGACAGGTCGACGACGGCGTGGTCCTTGCTGGCGCCGTTGAGGCTGCAGAGCGTGTAAACCTTCTCTTCGATCTCTTCCTCGTCTTCGGGATTCTTGGGCTCGAGGTCGTCGTCGTCCTCGTTGTAGTCATCTTCGAAGCCAGGGACGTGTGTGTAGTGAATCTTGACAAGGGTTTTTGTGTTGTTCTTGGGCTGGTCGGCGTACGAGACGTTGGTGATCTTGAAGTCGCGCGAGACGTCCATCCTGTGGACCTTGCCCGGGACGAGCTTGAGGCCGAAGAAGCCGATGGGAGTAGCAGCCATCTTGTCTGTTCGCAACGAAAGAGAAGTGGTGGTGATGCGCAATGATGGTTTGTGAGAGAGAGGAAGACCAAGAAAGTCAGCGCCATTTGTGGAAACGGGAACTCGTTTCTTCTCCAGCCACTTTCTTTGAAAAATTGTCGAAGAAGTGGAATTTTCAAAGTGGAAGTTGGTGTGCTGGACTCGGATCACGGAGTCAGAAAATCGGGCCTTACAAGATCGGCGATATAATTGAAACCCCCTCGCAACTCGTGAAAATTTGCCGCCTCTTGTTACTACCCTTCGACGGACTTTGATGTGGGCGCACGGCACTGCTTCCTCGACTCCGTAACTCAGTATCGCACCGAGAGCAACGACGTACCGAGGCCAACCTCGCTGCACTCAAGGTCCGACTACGGTGCCCAGGTGTGTTCGGCTGGACCTGGAAAGTTTCAAGGGGTCTCCATCGGTGCTGAATGGGTGAGAGACGGCGCATGCGAAATCGGACAAAGTTTTAGGCGAGCTGCAACGTCGCTTTTCCGATGCAATTCACGTCAGGGCGCACGAGGCGTTTGGCACGAGCTGATTGTCGCTCAATCGTCAGCCTTTTTTTAAGCGATGGCTCCTCTTCGACATCGCTGGCCGGATTTTGGCAAGGTGCTGACTTCGCTTCGCAGAACCGTCAGTCGAACAACAAACTGTCGGGTCTCGACACCACTCTTCGACACGCGGCTAGCCTCGTATCTGAAACAAAGTGCAGTCTTGGCATACGCCTGACCAGACCCGTAGCAGCGAGGGATCCCCATGACGTTTTGCGGATGAGCGGAGCTTGATCCTCCGTAAGAAAAGTCGCTGCACCTACTGAAAGGATCGTCGATGCCGGTGTCTTACACATTGGCGGAAAACGGCTTCCTTTGCATCGTCCTTGTAACATAGGAAGCTTGGAATCCCCTGCGTCTATAATGCGTCTCTGATTAACCAGACAGAGCAGGCGATGCAGTCTATATTGCGCGCGAAACAGCTACGGAAGCACAGGGCGCTGAGACCTTCGACGTCAACACCGGGGCTTTCTGATAAAGGCCTGGTCGCTTGTATTAATAAAATAAAAACAACCGGGAGAGAGAGCTCGGGTCGTGGGATCTACGGTAACGGCGCCAAAAGAGAACGCGCCCGCGACATGTGAAATGGGCGCGACGGAAAAAACTCCTGCTGCAGGTCTCTTCTGGAAATCTGAAACCGCGGCCCTCTGTCGATCTGTGCCTTGAAAGTCGGATAACCGTTGCTTATGTTCCGCTGCTGAGCGACTGTCATACTGCCCACACGATAAAATCACAAATAAGCTCTGAAATATCCAAAACAGAACGTTGGCTGCACGCGGCAAACAAACGAGCTACATCAGCGCCATGGACTTCAGCTGTACCTCGCCTGCAACGGAGCTGCAACGCCAAAACAGCTTAGTGCACCGCCCTTTCGCCTCATGCAATGCAAGGGAGAGCGAAAGATATGGGACAGGGTGTTCCTTCTGCTACCGCCCTCTGCTGCTCCCTTTTCCGAGTCCGGCTACGTCTCCTCCTTGAGACTTCGGGTATCCGAAAGTGGTTTTTTTTGGCGGCACGCTCGCAAGCCACGTCGATTCTCGCGAAACCCTTTCTTGGGTCTCTCCAGGGCGTTTCGACGCCAAAGACTGCATCGACGTATCCTGCGGAGAGTGAGCCGCTTCGAACCTCCAGCCTTAAGGTAATCTGACTCCAGTACCTGGCAGGAATGGCGTGCATCTTGCTGCAGATGAGGCCGTCGGTCCTCGAGTGACCCGCTTTGATGGTGTAAATAGGGTCCTCTCGCTGCGTCTGTCGTGGTCAGCCTTATCTCGCCCTCATCCTAGTCGTGCTTTCGTCGTTTCTCCTCTTCCTTCATCACCATCCCTCCCAATCGAATATCATCGACACCTCGTCACCAAAGCCGCCGTCGTTCATATATTCGGTTTTCCACAATCCTTCAACGCTCATCATCTGCACGAAGCTGCACCTCCTTCCATCACCTTGTTCTGGCCGCAGGCTTCTCGTGTAGCCCAAATTTGTGGCTTCGAACAAGTCAACATGTCGTTTTCAACCCCATATACACGCTCTCACCCATATTCTATCTTCACCCACTCGGTGGGCGCGAACCTCGCCGGGCATTCTCTGCTCTCCAAGATCCGCGCCATCGCTCAAGCTGGCTTCGACGGCATCGAGCTGTTTCAGGACGATCTCGATGCATTTGCTGCGTCATACGAATTTTCGGCCATCCAGAAGCGCGGTGAAGCCATCACCTCTTCTGAGCCTTCCTTTTCGCTCCTTTCGACCCTCACACCACCTGATTCGCCTTTGAACCTGGACAGGCGCTTCAGCGATTCCTCCGCCGCCAGCAGCTCGTCGTCCAAGAGCACCAGCGCTACGTCGTACACAGCTGATCCTGCGCCCTCGAGCAAGCCCTTTGCCGTTTGCCGTCTCGACGACGATCTGCTGGTACGCAATGACAAGGGCGAGCTGGTCATCGGCCTGGACGGGCTGCCCATGACGTACAATGCATGGGGTACATGCACTGCGACAGCGTACAGGCAGGAACTAGCTGCCGCCTCATACATTGCTTCGTATTGCGACTCGCTCGGCCTGCGTATCTACAGCTTGCAGCCCTTGCGCGATTTCGAGGGTTGGGCCAAGGCAGAGGATCAGTTGCTGGCGCTGCGTCGCGCACGCTCTCGTTTCGAGGTGATGCGCATTCTTGGTGCTGACTTGCTCCTCATTTGCTCCAACAACCAACATGCTCCTACTACGGTAGGCGATGTTGAGAGGATTGGAAGCGACCTGGCTCAACTCGGTCAGTTCGCCGAGCACTTTGGACCCGTCTTCGCTCCTCATGCTGACCACTCGAACGGAACGGTTGAGCGTCAAGCCATTCCGATCAAGATCGGGTACGAGGCGCTGTCGTGGGGTGCACACGTCGACGTGTGGGCAAGAGCATGGCAAGCTGTGCAGCATGCTGATCGCGACAATGTCGGCCTTATCCTCGACTCGTTCAACACGCTCGGCCGGGAGTATGCTGATCCCTGCACCAAGACCGGTATCACCGAGGCGCACGCAGATCCATATGCGGCAGTCCTGGAATCGATCAATGACCTGGCCAAAGTGCCGGCTGACAAGATCTTCTTCCTTCAGATCGGCGACGCACGCAGGTTGCCAGAGCCGCTCAAGCCTTCGCCGAACGCAGAAGAACCCAGACCGTCGAGGATGATCTGGTCCCGAGGTAACCGCCTGTTCCCCTGCGAGTACGAGCGGGGTGCCTTCATGCCGACGACCGAGTTTGTCCAAGCTGCGGTTAGGCACGCCGGCTACAAAGGTCCTTGGAGTATCGAGGTGTTCAACAGCAGTCTGACCGAAGAAGGCGAACAAGTGCCGCTTGAACACGCAATGCGAGCGAGGGCTGGTCTCGATCGTCTCGTAGAGGAGGTGCACAAGTGAAGTCGGCTTCGTTTTCCGCCTGTCCTGTTTCTGTTGTACTGTCCCGTTTTCTCATACTCTTGTCTAGTCTCGTAGCGATCGCTCTCGTCCGCATCTGTCTCCGCTTATGTGCTTTCTCTCGCTTTATATGGACTCTGTAGGTATATAGTGTCGGCTTCTGTTTGCTGTTATCTGAACTGATCAATAGGACAGTTTGATTTTCTGTCGCTTTTGCGTACATTCTTGCTGCGTGTGCGCTCCGACTCGTGCTTACCTGCTGTGCCGATCAGATCTCACGAGACACCTTCATTTCCCACTGATCTAAGGCATATGCTTTCCGAGCAAAAGATGCATGCCGTCTCCGACAGCCTTTGTCGATGCAAGCGTGTTTCGTGCTGCGCGCTGCCCGACCTCTACTGCTGCATCGATCATCTTTGACCAGTCCACCCTGCCCTTTGAAAGCAAGTGACACAGCGCGGCAGTAAATGCACCGGCAAAGCTGTCTCCGCACCCTGTAGTGTTGACTACATGCACCTCGCCTGCGGGGATGGGGTGGTGGTAGATCCGGTCTGCGTCAATGGTGATGACGCCGTGACGCCCGACTTTGAGCAAGATGGTCGCAAAAATCCCGGCGCTGATAAGGGATTCCGCTTTGGACAGCGTTGTGGGGCTGATGCTGGACGAGATAATAGAACTGGAAGTCGAGGTGGAGGTGTTGAGGGTGGGAGTCAGTCCTAGCTGTCGAGAGACCTCGTAGATGTTTTCCAGCTCGACGGCGTTGGGTGTGGCAAAGCTGATCGGCTGGGCTGGTAAGCCTTTCGTTTTTGCGGTGGCAAAGTGCTTCAGAACAATGCTTGACTTGGCGATGCTTGTTGGCTCGAATAGTGTCAACAGCCTTGGCTTATCTTCGTCAGCCCCCTTGCCGGCGTTATACGTTTCACAAGCCCTCAGCAGCTCGCCTGCCTGTTCGCTGCCGATATTGCCATCAAACACCACCGCCTCTGGTGCATCCGACACCAAGAGCTTTCCGAGCTGCTCTTCACCTTCACCGACGCACGGATAGAGCGCCGTGAGGCCAATGTCCATATCCGCAACACCCGAGATCAAGTCACCTGCATCGTCCAACATCAACGAGCACACCGCTGTCCTGCTCTCCACACCTTTCCCGTCAGGAACAAAAAGCCCATCAGTACGCATTCCCACCTGCTGCATCCCCGTCCGTAGGAGCAATCCGAAATCATCGTTTCCATGCGGTGAGATGAGCTTGACGGGCGAAGTTGAATAGGAGGACAGCACCCGCGTAGCTGTCTCGGCCATGTTGCGGGCTACTCCGCCTAGAGTCACTGATACGCGGCCGGGATATGTAGTCGCTGCGAGCTTTTGAGCACCGGCAGACCGTGTTTGCGAGGTGACGTCGACGGCTGCTGCTCCGAAGATCAATATACTCGCTTTTCCTATTGACGGCTGAGCAAATTTGTAAAGCGAAAAGGGAACGGAGCAAACAGCATTTGTTCAGCATGACCATTCACTCGATCCACCATCGTCCAAGGCGAGCCAGATTGAAAGGGTCTTGATTGTGTGTTTCTTTTGGGGGCGCGTATCTACATCGAGGGGAGCCTGCATCGTCTTCTTGGGACGTCGCTAATCTTGACCGCCAAGATAGTGAAAAGAGCCATGGATATTAACTCACAGTCGATTCAATCCCACCAAGGGCATGTGTGTCCTCCGAGCGCTTGGCATCCTCTTCGATCCTATGCAGCTCGACGGCGACCTGGGCTGCTTTCTTGGCGTTGTTGACCACGAGGGCTCGGTTGCTCTGCTTGCTCTCCGGGATGAGCTCGGCCATGCGCTTGAGGAGCCAAGGGGTGACTTCCTTTCCGCGCTTGTCGATTCCTTGCTCAATCGACTCGCGGACTGCCTGCTCGACGCACTGCTGGATTTTGGCACCAATCTCGTTGAACTCGGTCGGGATCGGGTTGGCAAACACTTGGCCACTCTGAAGACCGAGTTGGGCGTTGACAAGGATGGACGCAGCTGCCTGTGCGTCGCTGCCAGCGTAAGGTACGTAGAGGCCAGAGTTGGAAGTGTAGAAGGCAGGGAACTCGCCAGTAGAGTTGAATGTGGTGACCGAGACACCGAACGTTTCGAGCACTTCGAGCGTGCGTGGGATGTCGAGGATAGATTTGGGTCCGGAGCAGAATACGGCAACAGGCGTACGTCCGAGTTCAGTCAAGTCGGCTGAAATGTCCATAGTGGATTCAGCGCCTCGGTGCGCACCGCCGATGCCGCCCGTCGCAAAGATCTTGATGCCAGCCATGTGTGCCAGCACCATGGTCCCGCTGACCGTGGTACCACCCACAGTGCCCTTGCCCTTGGCGAGAACGTGGGCGATATCCCTGCGGCTGGCCTTGATCGCCTCGTTCTTGGTCTGGTCGATAGCGCACTGCGCAAGTCTCTCGAGTTGCTGCTGCTGAAGACCGACGAGCGGCTTGCCATCGAGGAGAGCGATGGTGGCTGGTACGGCACCATGGTCGACGACCGTCTGCTCAAGCTCCTGGGCCACCTCGAGGTTGTAAGGGTATGGAAGACCGTGGGTGATGATGGTCGATTCGAGAGCGACGAGTGGTGCTCTAGTGGACGGTGCCAGCGCAGAGCGGACAGCGGGCGACAGTGACAGCGTGGGGTGCGGTGTGCGTGAAAGCGCCTGTGCCGCTTGACGCAGCAGTCTTGTTGATTGAACCATGGTTGAGAGAGAGGAAAGAGCAGAGCAGGGGACAATCCGCAATCCCTCAGCGAGCTGCAAGAACGGCGACTCTTATATGATCTCCGCCCAGGGGTCAGCTCCGAAGCTGCATGAGAAGAGCGAAATGGTAGCGAAGCCTAGTGCTTGCCGTCGATCCGAAGTTCCCCTTTGGCCAATCACGCCGAGCAGCTTTTGCGGAGGTTCCGCAGGAGCGGATAGGAACCAACAGCCGAACGCGGCACTTCGGTCCTTTTCGCGCTTTCCTTTCAACAAAATTCACCGAGAAATCTCACAAGAGGAAGGAAGATCGGAAGCTCGGTTTGCCAGCCCTTTCAGAAAGACGACTTAACAATGTAGCAGCTTGGCTCGTCCGTGTATGTTCTGCTCAGGCTCTCAACGGTAACCGCTGAGGTCATGGTTCAAATCTAGCTGATCTATTGCAATGGTAGTGAGTTCAAAACCACGGCGTGTCCTGTCAAAGCTCTTCATGGTCAGAGCCACCAGATGCTTGGCTCCCTGGCGAGCGCCCAGACACCTTTTCGAGCACTGTCGAAGCGGCAAGAGCAAATCGCTGTCAGTAACTGTCTGGTAATCCCCACATTTCGACTTTGTCGAGCCTGTCGCGGAAACTCACCTTTGCGCAACGCTGGATCCACCGTTTCGGGCAGCAAGAGCTGCCACTCGAGGTACAGCTTTCCGAACAGCATGTCGCGTCCAGCGCGTGCATCGTCTTCGGGTGCGTCGGACAGCGTCGTGCCGTGAACGGGCATTCCTTCGTCTTCGATGACAGAAACAAAGCCAGGCTGAGTGACCGAATCGCGCTTGATGGTCACGGTGCGCCCGTCCATGTGGGTAATGTTGCGCTCGAAGCCCAGTAAGGCTTCCGAGAGTGAAATAGGCAGTGTCTTGTAGAGTGAGGAGCCGCCTCGTCGGAATTGGCCTTTCGAACGTCGTGCGCTGACTTTGACAATCACATCGCCGGCCTCATAGTCCGGCGCTTCATCCGCCTCTCCTTCAATCACGATCTCGATACCTTCCTCGGCGCCCCGCTCCAAGTCGACCTCCACCGATCCCGCCTCCTGGACAATCTTTTGACCGTGGCACTTGGAGCACTTGTGCTTGATCACCGAGCCTGCACCGCCGCAACGGTCGCACGTCATCTGCGCGTTTGTGATGAACCCGGGCATGATCTGCTGCCTTACGATCCTCACACCCCTACCGTCGCACGCATCGCACGTGTGAATGTCTCCCGGTGACTCGGCACCGCTTCCGTCGCAATGCGAGCAGACCACGTTCCTCTGATACTCCAATGTAAACGTCTTTCCTTTGTAAAAGTCTTCGATATCGACATCGACATTGAAAGCTTTGTTTGGCCCCTTGCGAACGCCGCCGCCGCCGCCTCCACCGCCAAAGAAGCGAGAGAAAATGTCGAATGGATCCTGAGCATGCTGGTGCGGGTTGTCTTTGCGTGCTTGGTGCTTCTTGACGCCGTCGACGCCGTACCTGTCGTAGATCTTGCGCGTCTCGGCATCGCTCAGCGTCTGATACGCATCGCTCAGCTCAAGGAACTCGGCATGCTTATCTGGGTGCTTATCCGGGTGGATCTTTTGCGCTCGTTTGCGGTAAGCACGTTTGATGTCGCGTTCCGAGGCGGTTTTATCGACGCCGAGAACTTTGTAGTAATCCTTGGCTGCAGCTACCAGCGCAGCCAGCCATAGCGAGGCGATGATGGATAGCAGCAAAAGCCACGAGATGCCGCGTTGCTTCTGAAACGGTCTGCGGCTCGATATCAATGGCTTCATCCTGCGTTGCTTTGCCGCCAAGCCAAGTCCCGTCGAGTCGATGTGCGAAGGCTGTCCGAGCCGATCTGCCGGTTGACGATGCACTGCGTACGATCGCTCAGTGTCTTGCTCGTTGGTATGGGTTGAATGTGTCGGTATGGGAGTGATACATGCGAAGTGAAGACAAGTGCGGAAGCGGAAGCCGCTATAAAGCACGCAAATTGGGGTCCAGAGGCGGTTAAATGTCAGCACAGGCTCGATTTCCGGCACTCGGTGGGAAGGATGATGAGCTGGAAGCTGCGATTTGCATTTCTTCTCGAAAGCGGTGCGCCGTTGCCTGTCGTGCGACAAAAACTCCACCAAAATCCATGGTTGCACTGCGCACAAGACCAACACACACGTGGGGTTCCAAGCATCTCCACCGCAGCCTGGGCACAGGATTGGCAATTGCTTTTGAAATCTTGACCCCCACTTGAGGCTCTCAAATCCACCAGCTTAGCATCGCCCTATAGTACAAATGCATTCCCAGATCCTGGCAGCTCCACTATCTAGATACATACACAAGGAAGTAACGATGACCTAGAAAGCCCAATTGAAACAGCCGACACTCTTGAGAAACATGCCCCAGTCGGTCGGGGTCAAGCCGCTATCGACCAAGCTCCAAAGGTGCACGTTCAGCTTTTCCATACGTTCCAGGTCAAACTTGTAGTAGGGACGTAGCTCGTTGAGCATGACACGAATGCGATCGCGGTCTTGGTGGCGTGCTGAGAAGGCTGCAAATGATAAAGGAAGTACCAGTCTGTTGGGAAAGGTGTGAGCGAGAAGTCTTGTCAGTCTTTGCAAACCCGTTCTTCCCCTTTGCCGACCGGACAGCAACTTACCCTTTGGTGATTCCAGCCTGGATCGCCTCCTCGGTTCGATCCAGCACAACCGCTGTGGGCTCTGCGAAACAAGGATGGTCGGCCGGCTTGGAGAAAATGACCGAGTGGATGTACAGCTCCGCAGCAGCAACGTACAAGTGATTCATGATCACAGGCAAGAGCGTCTGTAACGTCCTTGTGGCTTCAGCCGGGAACGGCATCTTGGCCCAAATGGGAATCTCTGCCACCAGTGCGCGCGCGGTCGACTCCAGCCACAGCCGCGTCTCTTCATACTCGGGAGGCAGCGCAGGCGGCGATGCACCACCCACCGCCTCTGACAGAATGATGGTGACGCTTGTGCGCTCCTGCAGTTCGCGTCGGGTGGCCTCCACCCGTGTCATTCTCGCCAGCATGTCGATCATGCCGCGGTGCAGTCCAAATGTCTGCAGCACGCTGTCCTCCTTGATGCTGCGCGGCGAATCCATCAACGCATACCACCAGTCGTCCCACGGCTGCAAGAAAAGGGTATAATCGTCGGAAGTAAGCGAGCTAAGAGCGTCAAAACATGCGATCTGCTCGATGAGAAACAGGCTCGACGGGTCGGATTGGTCGACAAATGCCGCGGGTCCACCTAGCTCGGCGATTGCTCTTGACGCAATGTGCAAGGCATCTTGCCAATCTTGCTGTGCTGCCAGCCTGTCTCGCGTGGCCAGGCCGAGAACCGTAGCAAGCATGATGGCAGCGTCGCTGCGATCCAGCGGCGCTCGTCTTTCTTTGAGTGTGGTGCGCAACAGACGCAGACTTTCCTCACGACGAAGATTGCTTAGCTCGAGCAGCACGTTGGACATGATGCTGGTTGTGTGTGCATTGACGAGTGCGTCGGCGACGCCAGCGATGCCAGAAGTGGTACTGTGCGGGGTGGAACTCTGCGGCGAGGGCCCCGACATACCCCGCGACCCACTGCGAAAGTCGTTGGACCTAGATGATGCGTCGTCTGAACGCGATGCCACCGCCGGGAATAGATCCGGTATGGGTGACTGCGACAACTTGTGGCCAATATCGAGGCTGGCCATGCTGAGCAGCGCCGATCGTAGCGCATCTTCATAGCCATTCACTCCGTGTGGGTGACGCACAGCAAAGGTGGCATGGTATCGGATCCACCGATTGTCCGATAAGGGTATCTGCATGACGCAGAGCTGAGGTGCCACTTCGAGGATGTAGTGCCGAAAAAGGCATTGTTGCTCGTACGTTGGAAAGAAAGCGTCGAGATGGTCGAAGCCAAAGCCAGATGGAAGCTCGGGTAGCTTTACTTTGGAAATGTCAATGGGCGATGCGCCAAACGAGCGCGAATAGGACTGTTGCGAGGATATGAGCGGTCTGTGATGGTCGTAGTCGGAGCTATGATGTCTTGCAGATTCCAGCTGATGAGCAGCATCATTGCGGGCACGGTAACGATCGTGGTGAGAGCTAGTCGAGGCTCGAACGCGTCCATTGTGATATGCAAACGGAGAGTGTGGGCTCGCGCGATCGAAAGAAGACTGTGGCGAAGCTGATGCGTATGCAGCGACTGCATACGCAGAGGATGCTGGTCCGACACCGTCTGCAGGTGAGAACTGCGTAGCTCCGGTGCTGCCGCTGCTGCTTCCGGCAGTCGGTGGGCCCGAAGCGTGATCTGCATGGATTAGCGATGATACCTGAATCCCAGGCAATATGTGAACGCTCGTCTTGCCGGGAGTACTGGTCGAATCGAGATGATCCAGGTCGGATGCCGACGAGGGGTCGGCGTAGATGCATTGGCGATCTCCACAGGCACACCTCCGACACACGGGCTTGGCCTCGTCACACTTGACGCGACGCTTTCTGCAGGTCAAACAGCCGGCCAACGACCTTTCATGATAGCGTTTGACACGATTTGGGATGTATTTGGCTTTGCCCTTGGTGCCCTTGGAAGGACCAGGACGGGGACTAGATTCGGTGGTATCACCTCGTTGACGCTTGATGCTGATGGTCGTGGGAGAGTCAGAGGCACGCTCATGGCCGCCATGGGTCAGAGCAGTTGTCGAAGTTAACGACTGGTGTTGCGAAGGAGTGCAGGTCGCCTCTGCCTGTGACGGTGAAGCCGATACTAGCTTCGGCTGATCATCGGCGGCAGATACCGACGCTTTTTCTCGAATCGTCATTCCGACGATGGTGGGGTGCACATTCCCGTAGCAAAATGTTGCAACAACGACGACGTGCTGAGGATGGTGACGATAAACTGGGTTGGGCGGCGGTATTGGGATGGATCGAGGGACAGACGAAGAACGGAAACGAGGTGGTAGAAAGGTAGGCGAAATCGGCACCGAACAATAGCCGTCTTAAGGTGGGAATCACAGAGAAAGCGTCGAGCTAACCCTCTGCACTGCTCCTTCAACGGCAACGTTCAGCGGTATGCTGTCAGAAACACGGTCGGGCGGGAATGAAGTGGATCCCGACTGTCGCTGATGGTGGAAGTGATGAGTGTGATTGAGGACAGGAACATGGCCGTTGCACGAGCGGAACGGCTAGGTCTGAGTTATGGCGAAAAAGCCGCACTTCTGCAGTAGACCCCACGCGAATTTGCGCCGACTTTCCTTCCAGCCAAATATCAAATTGGACTGGGAATGGGGTGCAAAGGACCCGGCTGCCCCAGCGTTTGACTTATCGCTCAGCTGGTTGGTTGAATGAAGCCTTGACGAGGTGGACCCTTGTTCCTGTCATCCTGCCGCTCTGTCCTGACCTGCAGCCCAGTTCGTCTCGTCCACTTTCAGTCTGTATGGAGTACCTAGCTAGTTCTATGCCATCCAAGCCATTGCGACTCGAATGGAGCGGACGCCAACCGACCGCGGAAAGTGCACTCATTCATAGATACACAGTCAATTGCGTTGACATCCCGCCGCGCTAACCAAGCACGCCGCTTCCAGATTTCCTTATCTCTGCATTCCGCTCGCCACGCTCCGCTGCCATTATCAATCCGCACATCGCCATTGACTCGGAAGAGCACGAGGCGGCATCGCTGTGGTGCTGCTGTTGCTGCACCTTGCGGCCCTTTGAGACGATCACGTGAGTTCATACTTCTCAACATTCGACATCAACGCTCACTTTTGACCCAACCGGAGTTGTCCCTGTCACCAACACAGGTGGCTACAGTGATTTTACGCACACCTCGTTTAGCTCTGTCGGACCTGCCGCTTGAGCCGACACGGCCGTGGACGTTGCCCTCTCTGCAGGCCAAATTGAATATTCCATGATTTCGGCTTTTGCAAGGCTCTTTTCGAGTGTGGCTGGCCGCAAGCTCGGAAAGGGTCCTTTCTTGACTTGGCTCAAAAGCTCGGCTCGGCCGCTGCTCTGTTCGCACGGATGCTTCACTCGAATGACGATGGCTGCAGTCATGCACAGGAGATGCAAGCACAGCCTCTCGCCCCTCGACCGACGCCCATTGTCCATCATCCATTTTCTTGCTGCTGCACGCTGATCACCTCCACCATGTGATCCACCGCAATCATGGGTCTCAAGGCCAACTTTGAAGAGACGCCGACGCTGCTCGCTCCGCCGTCGTATCTCGACAGCACCACCAGCGCCCCAGCAGCAGGAGCACCATCCCAAAACAGTAACACTAACATCGCACCGCACTACATAGCATGGGACCTTGTCGTCGCAGCATTCCTAGACGGCGCACAAACAGAAGCAGTCCATGACCTTGACAAAGAGGAAGCGCAAGCCACTGCGCTCCTCGAGGTCCTTTGCAGCCTGCGACTCGTCTCTCGCCTGCTCTACTCGGTCTCCATGTCGCGACTGCGGCCGATGTACTTTGGCGAGTACCTCAAAGCGATCTCTGCAACTGTTTACTCGACCAACCTGCAGCCACACCTGCTCGATCGACCGTGTCGGGAAACGCGTGTACTCGACCATTACATCTCGTACCGCATCAATCGCCGCCATCTTGCTGCACGCTCATCACTCTTGCTCAACAACGACGACATCGAGTCCGATCAGCGACAAGTTTTGCAGGATCTGTTCAAATGGCTCCAGCCACAAACCTACATGGAGGACGAAATTGGCAGAGCCCTC
Organism: Sporisorium graminicola; assembly: GCF_005498985.1. Taxonomy (NCBI): domain Eukaryota; kingdom Fungi; phylum Basidiomycota; class Ustilaginomycetes; order Ustilaginales; family Ustilaginaceae; genus Sporisorium; species Sporisorium graminicola. The sequence continues at coordinate 21,007 of NC_043719.1, forward strand.
AGCAGCTCTAGACGCGTATCGAACGGTGTGCAGTTTGAAGACCTGCTGGTGAGGTTCAGGTTCACCCGAGCCGCGATCACGCTACCATTCCTAATTGATTCTTCGTCGGTGCCATCTGCAACGTCATCCCCCAACATAGTGCGCAAAGAGTGCGTGGCGGTCGAACGAGCTTCGAGCGAGCCAGTCTTTGTCACGGCGCATCGGCTACTCGACCTCTTGAATCAACTCATCTTTGTCAGAAAGGCACAGGGCGACAAAGTCTGGTATCAGCTCGTTGGGCAGACTGGCTGAGGGTCGGTTTTCACCAGTTCCGTTCGCCAGCAATAAACAACCCTAATCTGTTGCCCGTACCTATCAAATAATGACATTGCCTTCCACTTGGCTTGACGGTCTATACCTGCTTTTGACGTGCCTTGTTCATCAAATCCATGCTGGTATTGGACGCCAACAGCCAATGAGCAAAATCGGTGGCCCAGCTCGGGAGCAAAGCAAACACTTCGGACCAGTTTGCATACCACGGCATCGCGATTGTACCTCCGCGTCTGTGCTGCACCGCCGACACAATCCTCTTCGCCACAGCATCGGGATGCACCGGAGGACCCAGAAACCTCGCCAGCCAGTTGTACTTGAGCCCCTCAAACAGCTGCGTCTGCACGTGTCCGAGCACCAGCAGGGTAGTACGGATCTGCGGACAGCGATGACAGTAGTCGAGCTCGTAGCGCAACGCCTTATGCAACCCCACCACGCCGTGCTTCGAAGCGCAATAATCGATCATCTGCGACACACCCGTATGGCCCATGACGGACGCCGTCGAGACAATGTGTGCGCTTCCGCTGTCGTTCTTGGAGCGCCGGATCATGTGCGGCAGCAGGTGGTGGAGCATCCAGAGATGAGAGGTGAGATTCACGTTGATGAGGCGCGAGAGTTGAGGGATAGAGAGCTGAGTGATGGGCTGCGAATGGGTGAAGCCGGCATTGTTGACGACGACTGTGGGTGTGCCGTGGATGGCGAGGATCGAGTTGATCACTTTGGCTAACGCGTCCTCCGAAGCAAGGTCGCAGATGTACGCAGAGATGTTGGAATGTGAGAAACCCCCTGTCGAATGGGAAGGGGACGAGGATTGCGACTCGATGATAGGCAGCTTCTGTTTATCGATGACAACCACTTTAGCGCCCTTTGCTGCAAATCGTATGGCGGTGCGATATCCGATGCCTGCCGCTCCACCGGTGATGACGACGAGCTGATCTCCCCACTCGTTGCGTCGGATCGGACGCAGATAAACGCGGTTGTACCATAGATGCGAGGACACAGCGAGCCACCATCCTGCTAGAACGGTGAGAGCTGCAATGCCTATCGCGATGCGCTCTAGCTCGTCATGGGGTAAGAGCTCCTTGGCTGCGTCAAGACCACGCCGAAGCCACGTGTTCGAGGTATTGCAATTCTGAGCATCGCATCCGAGCGCGACTAAGTACACGATACTGAGTAGCGGATCTGCATGAATGGAGATGAGAGGTGTCAGTCGGCTGGGCCGGCAAGCTCGCAGCGGAGTGACGGAGTGATGGGACTCTGGATCACTCACTGAGGATGGACCACTTGGAGAAAGCGACAACCGTGTCGATAGTGCAGAGAGCCATCCTTTGGTTGCGCCCTCTCATCCGTGAGCCGCTGTCAGCAGCAGAACAATGCCTTTAACGAAGGCACAAACGATGGGAAGCAGCTCGGGTCGACGGTCGTGGATGCCAAACGAAGATGCTAAAGAAGTGCGATGATCTCAATGTGGAGAAGGGAATACAACACCCGCTTCGGCAGCGCCGGCGTGAAACGCGGAAAATGCATTTACAAATAGGCGACAGAACCCGAGGGCAAAGGACAGCCAAGACAAGCTGACTGGCCGTTCGTCAATCTTGGCTTGGCTTGGCTTGGCTCTGCAGTAAAGATGCTTACCTTCGGCTGCTCCGTTCCAGGCTGCTCATCAAAGCTTCCGAAACCAAGTCGATCAGCGAATAAGATGATCGAAACGTGCTCTGATCGGCGCCTTTGCGAGGCAACCACTTCAGCCATACTCGCTCGCTTGTTGTCGCCAGAAGAGGCACCATGGAAGGGACAGGCACCCAGCACACGGGCCGGCGGAGTGTGTTTTGCGAGCTGAAGCGACTCGCTGACTGGACGACTCAAACCCTGAACGATGCATTTGGCTTGCCTTTGAAAGCCTTGGATGGCGGTGTTAAAAGGCAGCGCGGGACTACGACTCAGCAGCACCGCATAGCACAGCATCGGAAAGCCGTACCGAATGGGCGCGGGAACGCAGAGACGCAAACAAAAGAAAGCGAGACGCGATTGTCGAGACCCTTTTTTTTTTGGTTTTTCTTGATTTTTCTGGTTCTCTGCTCTGCCGCTGCTGCTGCTCGCAGAGTGTGGAGTTCATAGTGGATCATCGGGATGACGTCGATACACGCACGGCCACAGTGTTCCGCAACAACAGCGTATCCCAAAACGAGCAAGAGGAAAAAATGAAAGAGCAACGTCACGTCACAAACACAGTCATGCCAGTCAATGCATCAATGCGAGCCAGAAAATAGCACTGGCCGGATCCCTGCTACTGCATGCGCCCCCACCGCTGTGACCTTTCATCGCAATTGTGCCACGGTCTCGTCTCAGCTATATATACGCACCTCGACCTTGACTTCGGTCGTCGAAAGTTCTCCTTCCTTCAAACCCATCCATCCACCCATCGTCGCTCATCAGTAGCCTTATCTCCCCCCGAAACACCCGCCCAAGATGCCTTTCACTTGCAGTGACATCATCAAGATCATCCTTGCCATCTTCCTCCCACCTCTGGGTGTCTTCCTGGAGCGAGGTTGCGGAGCGTACGTATCACCTGCCGTCGATCGTGCCTAGCCACCCGGCGACACAGTATTATCCTTTGTTCTATTGCAGCTTTGTACTGACTCTTGTTATGTTCATTTCCCTCCGTCCCCTCCTTCCGACCACAGTGACTTCTGGATCAACGTCATCTTGACCATCCTCGGTTACTTCCCAGGTATCATCCACGCTCTCTACATCATCTTCAAGTATTGAGCTGTCGACAAGTCTTTCGCGTCTACGGCCATGTGATTGCGCAGCAACCAAGCGTAAAGGAACCACAATGACGGTAATCAGGCCGATTCAGCGCCCATTTGCCAAAATCGAATGGCGACGATCTTCCCTTCCCACCTCGCTGTGTCTATTTTTCACTCTCAACACTGTACTTGCATGTCGCAAATGATACCACGATTCTTGTTCCCGTCTTCTGCCTTTTTGATGCTGCCCGCTGATGCTGCCCGCTGATCTCATCTGGTCTGCTACGCCGTGTCTCTTAGGGTAAGCCATCGTGGCGGCAGCCTAGCACGTTGCAACACGCGCAGCAAGCAGCATGCTTGCCACTGTAATCCTCATTGAAAGCGCTGATCGACAAAAGAGAACCGAAGTCCATCTATGGCTACATTCGTGAAACCTCGACTAAGATGCATCTCTTGTTCCGTCACCTACCCGCGTCGAGAGCGGTTTGGGCTCAACCGACTTGCCATCCTGCACTGTCTCCGTGAAGTCCTTGAATATGATAAAGGCGTCCGTCAACTCATCCTTCCCGCTCTCGGTCTTGAGTAGTCCAGCCATGGGCAGTCTACCAACAATCGTGAATCCAAGTCGTTGCCAGATCTTGACGCTGGCCTGATTGTTGACGTAGACCAGGTTGAACACCGATCCCTTGTATCCTGCTGCGGGAGCAAAGTGGAGGAACGATCGACCGAGCACGCCTCCCAGACCGAGACCTCTGCACGCGGGAGGGACAACGAAGCCGCCATTGCACAGATGCGACGATCGACCCGGGTAGTTCGGCTTGACGTAGTAGAATCCAGCTACTTGTTGTTCAAAGTCGAGCTGCGACAAGTCGGGGAGTTGGGCGAGATCGGCCACTGCGAGTCCGTCTTCTGCTACACTGGCGGTGGATAGGGCCGAAAGCTGGTCCGCAGAGAGGAAGATTCCAACGAGCAGATCGTAGCCCAGGAAATACCCCTCGAACTCTACCAAGTCCATGGGGCCACGTTGAGGGTACGTAACACCTCGTTCGAGCTCGTCATTGAACACCTGCGCCAGATATTCGATCAGCACCTTGGGTGGTCGCAGCGCTTTCTTTTCCCCAGCAGCACCGGCTTCAACGTAGTCGACTTGATTGACACCGTCCGCGTTAAAAGGCACAATGACGACGCCCTTGCGCTGCGGCGTCTGCGCTCGTTGCGGAAGCGTGTACAGTCGAGGTCGAAGCGTGCTCGGATTCGACCCGGCTGGTCGCGGGACGTGTCCGTACGCCATTCTGACTTGAGGGATACGGTTGGCGATCGGCGGGTGAGGTCGTAGCTCGAAGTCCTGCTCTGATAGCTGTTCGTTGCCGTCGTTCAGGCGGAACTGTCTTGGCAAAAGGTGACTGCAAACGATGAGAAGGGCAGAGAAGTCGCTCGGTGTCTTGAACGGTCGCTCGCCTACCCACACGTCCACGTGTTCCCCGATCAAGTGGCCCCAGCCCGATAGTTGGGCCCTGCGATCTCACAACTCTACAGACTGGAACATTCGTAATTACACTTGACCGAACCAAAAAGAAGATCGGCAAGTTCACGTCATCACAGGCGAAACTGCGAAACGTTAAATGCCGTCCTGCTGCTCAGCGGTGATTCATGACCCACTGACGCCAGTCTGCCCTTCAAACTGAACTTCGTTGCGTACCGTTGCATGCAAGGCGACAGGCGGGCGCTCGAGGAGGAATTCTCTCGGACCTTGCACGCCGCCCGGCAATACAAACGAACGAGCGAGAAAATCGATTTCACACGCTTGTGACGCACAAGTACAACAGAGATATGCGGCACGACAACGAGATGGCCGGCACTCCTATCTCGATAGTAAGGTGCGTGGATCCGGTTGGAAGGTCTGTTTGTTTGATGACTGAACAGGCTCGACGTCAAATTCGAGCTACACTGCCCAATGCGAAGAAACAGTAAGAAAGCCACGCTCCTACCACTTCCAAAACCCCTTATGTCCGGAAACCTTGTAGATGCATGGCCGTCTGACTATAAAACCCCTCCGCCGCTGTCATCCACCCTCACCTAGCGCCCATTCTTTGCTCAGATTACCTCGTACCACCCCAGCAATCATGTCCCACCTCGAAGTTCTCAAGAAGCCCGTCGTGTTCTCCAACGGCGTCTCTGCGCCCAATGCCACCCTCAAGAGTGCCATGACCGAGCGTCTGTGCACGTGGTCCGATGACGACTTCAAGAAGCGCGGCTGGCCTACGCCTGAGTACATCCAGCTGTACAAGACGTGGGGCGAGGGCGAGATCGGCACGATCGTCCTCGGCAACATCCCCTGCGATGCACGATACCCCGAAGCCAAGAAGAATGCCTGCATCGACCCCGAGATCGCCTCGCACGACGAGTACGTCAAGGCGTACAAGCCTGTCATCGATGCTGCTAAGGCGCACGGCTCGCTCGTCATCGCTCAGGTGACCCACGCCGGCCGACAGACCTCGGAGGAAGTCACTCCCACGCCCGTCTCGTCGTCCGATGTGCAGTGCCCTCCCGGCATGGGCATGACGTTCGGCAAGCCTCGTCCTTTGACTGTCGACGAGATTCACGACATTGCGCGCCGCTTCGGGTTCGCTGCCAAGGTGCTCTACGAGGCCAAGTGCAACGGTATCGAGCTGCATGCCGCGCACGGCTACCTACTCTCCCAATTCCTCTCGCCACGTGTCAACAAGCGAACTGACCAGTACGGCGGTGACCTCGACGGTCGCTCGCGTATCGTCTTCGAGATCATTGAGAGCATCCGCAAGGCCGTCCCTGACCCCAAGTTCATCGTCTCGATCAAGATCAACTCGGCCGACTTTGCCGATGGCGGCTTCGACAGCGAAGAATCATTCATCATGTCCAAGCGTCTCGAAGCTGCAGGCGTCGACCTGATCGAGCTGTCCGGTGGCACCTACGAAAGCAGCGGCTTCGAGCACAAGAAGCAGTCGACCGTTGCGCGCGAGTCGTTCTTCATCGAGTTTGCCGAACGCATCCGTCCCCACTTGACCACCGCCAAGCTCGCCGTCACCGGTGGCTTCCGCTCGTCCAAGGCGATGGCCAAGGCGATCGAGGAGAAGTCATGTGACATTGTCGGTCTCGCTCGCCCACTTTGCGGTGAGCCGTACCTGTGCAGAGACTTGCTGAGCGGCAAGCTGGAGAAGGCCAAGGAGTTCCACCCGGACTTGCCCCAGCAGATCCAGATTGGTGCTTGCGTCGTTCAGCTCAACCAGATCGGCCATGGCGCCACTCCCTGCGACACTTCCACCGCCGAAGGAGCCAAGTTTGCCACAGATGCCGTAATGAACCGCCAGGAGCCTGAGCATGGTGGCGAGAAGGACCAGCAGAAGTAGAAAGAGGTACCGTGTTGTCGCTTACTTAGAACGCAATTGGAAAGACTTGCTATACGTGCACTTCTCGTTTGGACTTGATTTTGGCCGTACGAAAGTGGTTTATCTGCGCAGCAGCATTTCCCTTTGTGATTGGACGAGGGAGCATATGAGTATCGCAACGTCGCGGGACCCAACCAACGCATGCCATCAGCGGCTCTTCCGACTGTGCAGCGCTGCCTTTGTTTGGCTTTGCTGCAGCTTTTCAGAGCGGCGAGTCTGTAGGGCGCTGTGAAATGGAATGCACGTAAATGAAGTTTGTTTGGCTCAGGCTGGCGGGAAGAAATTACCACTCGATGGATGGCGACTTGTCTGCGCTTTGTTCTTCTCCCCCACTGACCAAGGCAGCAACCCTCCCTTTCCTTCCTCGTCTCTCGCCATCACCTGGCCCACGGCCTAGTCTTCCTGTACTTCAATGCCGCCGTCCAGGGACTGTGACTTGACTTCGCTAACACTGCTCGGTCCAGCTGTCGCACGAGCGCAAGCACCTTGGGCGCGGCTTCCTGGAGCTCGTAGCGCCTCTGCACCGGCACCTAGATGCCTGCAACCGCTTGCTCCACGCTCTGCAGCACCTGACCAGAGGTCGGCTGCCATCGATAGCCCGGCCTCCTCGCCATTGCCAACGCCAACCACTTCCACCAATAATTCGCGGATCAAGGACGAGCGCGTCGTCGGCCAGCATGGCAACAAGACGGTACAGGCCGAAGCTGATGGATTTGCTGCGCAACCCTTTAGCATTTACATCGACCTCTGCCGGTCCGACGACGACGAGGCGGGGCCATCTCGACAGGAGCGCGAAAAGCGACAACTCGCGGAAACGCCAAGACGCAAGATTGTCGACTGGCTCTCGACAACCGATGCAGCCACGCAGGATTCGAGCTTGGACGACGCCAGACCGCCTTCAGTAAACTGCAAAATGACAATACCGTGGCCACCCAGTCCTACGGGCAGCGCATTCTCGCATTATCTGGACGAGCTGCTCGGTCCCAACTTCATCAGGAAGCGCCTCGAAAGAGCGCCAACAGGCTTCACTGCAGCTCCTTCCAGAAGACGTACAGCAACTTACGGCACTTCTTCTCGACCAAACAAGGTTCTAGGTAGACTCGATTACATCAAGTGGAGTCCAATTTCGCGCAATCCATGCGATCGATGCAAGGAGCGTAAGCTTCGATGTATCAACACTTCGATAACGGGGAGGATGGTCTGCGACTTCTGCCATAGTCGACACTCCGCCTGCCTGCGCAACGGAATCCGTGTAAGTGAAAGCATCACTCCACAGATGCGACAGAAAAACAATCATGTTCCAATAACCTGCAACAAGCCCGCCAAAAAGCTGTCGCCAAAGGTTGCCAGCGGCTCAGAGCACCGTCTGCACAATGATCCCCAGGGCACCAGCCGCCACCCTCATACCCGCGAACAAACCAGGGTGGTCCGGAAACCGAACCAGACCTCCGAGACTGAAAGCGATGGTACCGACAACAATCCTCCGGCTGAGAACGAAGATTCAGAACATGATCCAGCGAGACGGGGCAATACTTCAGCCATGAGAGCAGTCGCCTTGCCCCAACCGCAGTCACCAACCCGTTTGAACCACAACGATCGTCCGGCTAGCGCCAGGCCCTCCCCTCCTCGGTTCACTTCGATATCGAAACCTCAGCACTCGGATAAACCGGCAATCGACTCTTAAACCGTGAACCTGCTCAAGGATGTTCGGCTGGCACTCGAGCGTGTCAGAGGCTCGCTTTCCGAACCCTCGGCCCTTCTCGCTTTTGTTCCTGCTCTCACCATCCTCTATGAGGGTTTCGAGGAGATCCCCACAAGCTCCGATGCACTGCTCAGCCGCACAAAGTCAAGCTTTGAGCGAATCAAAGAACAATGCATGCGGAAGGACATTGGACGGGACGAAGTAAGCCAGAAGGGGACAATTTGGCTCACGCAGACACTGGTCGACCGTTGTCTTTCGAACATCGCAATGCTCCTTGAGACTAGTTGAGCCTTCGTTGCTCCTCTAGTAGGCTGTTAATTGCGCACAATGGCCTGTGGCCTGGTTCGACTGCTTAGCAACTGTGCTCTTACCATGGAATCTGAACGAAACGTCCATCTGAAGCGAAAGGAGCGTGATTTCCGATAAGCTGTCCAGTGGGACCGTCGTCGGCAAGCGTGGCAAGGTGGACGTAGACGGCTGCTCCCTCCTCCAAGGTGCGCAGCCCGGTGAAGTTGTTGAAGGGCGTCTTGACGTGCCCAGGTGAAGCTGCATTGACTTTGAGGTTTGCTACTGATCGCAATTTGGGGTAGAGCAAGCGGTCAGCTCTGTCCAGCAAAATGCTTGTGGTGAGAGAAGTTAAAACGTACCCTTGGTAAGCTGCGGCAAGTTCTTGGACTGCATGACGGTGACCATGTTGAGAGCCGCCTTGGAGGTGTTGTACACCATGGCACCCGTCCTGGCCGCCTCCAGTCCACTTGCAAATTCGAGCGATCCTCTTGCGGATGAGATGTTGACGATTCTGGGCCTATCAGATTTGGCAAGGAGAGGAAGCAACGCGTTGGTCACGGCGACGGGACCAGCGACGTTGGTGGTGAGCACATCGACCATGTCTTGCGCTGTCGTGAGCTCCACCTGCAAAAACATGTTATCGCTGCCCTTCCCGGCACGACCGGGTGGGGCGCCAACACCAGCATTGTTGATCAGCACGTCCAACGGTCCGCCTTGCAAAGGTCCTGATGCAACGGAAAGCTGCTCGATTGCCGTGTTGATTGATGCGGGGTCGTTGACATCTAGTACGACTCCTTGGACGCTAGCCATGGGCGGAAGCTTCTCGCGAAGCGCCTTTATGCCCTCTTGCACCGATTCCTCACGCCGACCGCTGAGGATGACGGAAAATTTGTGCTGGCTCGCCAGGAGGAAAGCAGCCATAAAGCCGATTGCTAGCGGATCAGTGCTGCCCGTGATTAACACCGTACGTCGAACGTTGGCTGTCTCGTTCAATGCCATCGTGTGCTTGCCGATTTCTTTGTCGAGAAGTTGGAGGGGAGGTGGTGGCGCAGTTAGAATTCTTGGTGAAGAAAAGGCCTTTATATGAAAGTGCAGCTGCGGCTCTGCATTCAGCATCGAAGCATCGCTGCGCAGCAGGCAAAGATAAAGAACAACGAAAGCGCATGAATGGCGAAGTACTGTATCGTCTAGCCGAGGGAACATGCCTATGGGAGGCGACTAAGCGACAACAGCTCTCAACGGTGGAGGGCGAACGCGCTATGGATAGCTCCATGGACCTCCGACCTAGATGGACCCTGAAGAACTGCTTTCTAGCACCCACGCCGGGACAATTGCGGTAATGTTGCTGTCAAATATCAATCACCAGCTCGGTCGGAGGGAGCTGGAAACAAGGCTGTCACCAAGAGCAGCAAGATTGCGCCGATTCGCCAAGGTCTTTCTTTTCCTGTTGATGATGCGTTTTCCTTTCAGGCCCGGCTGTTGCAAAGGACGCTCCTATTTTATGAGAAGACCTCGTCAGCCGCGTTCCCACCCATGCGAGAGCAACGCCCGGTTTCTCATTACAACGTTGCAGATCTCTCAAAGTGCCGAAGCAAGAGGGCATGCGCTTGGTTTGTGTCATTAGACTTCCTACACAATCGTCTAAACAGACGGGGAGCCCCTGCCCTGTGCCCCGTGGTAAGCCTCGACGTGCGTGCTTGACGAGGGCGCCAGCAACAGTGCCAGTGCTCAGCTTCTGCCCTCTGACGACGAGGTCGGCAAGTCACCTTCTCAGGATGCACTCAGCTCTCGAGCCAAACTGTACACGACCAGTCTGATCAAGGACATCTCTGCAATAATTCGAGGCTGTCAATCTCGCGCAGCGCAGTTGAAAGATTTGGGGAGTACTTGCAAAAGATTCTGCTCTCGTGTCAAAATGCGAGCGAGAGGCCAGGTGGAAAGGAGCTGGATAAAGCTTACAGAGTGCCAGGCAGGTCGCTGCAATTGTGGTGAGCGAGACACTTTTCGATCGCTGTTTGACACTCATCGACGCTCATCTCGATGCAAGTACGCGAGAAATAGGCTGGAGAGCGCTAGGTGGCTTAGTGAAGTGAACGTGTCATTGTGAAAAACGGTCTGTGTCAAACACTACCCTTTGTTGTAGGTGAGCCCAGCGTCCGGAAAGAGATAGACAATAAAAGAGAACAATGGGGCATGCAAGTGCAGGTCCTTTGATGCTCATGTACGCTCACTCCCACACGGCTGTAACACAGTGCTTACGATACTACGATTCCTAGGCGACTCATTGCTGAGATCCTTATGAAGTACAAGTCGTGTGAACTGGTGGGTTTGGGCCGGTTGTTTCATCTGTTGGGTCGTCGCTAAAAGCCTATAAAGACGTCCCTCCCTGTTCCCCTCTTCTTCGATTGGAACACTAGTACCTCTTCTTCCTCTGACCTACGTCGAGCATCATTTCAATGTCGAACTCATTTCCACGTTTACAACTCAAGTTCTCAAGCATCGACGACGTGCCTACCTTCCCCGACGACCAAGCAGACCGCTCTGAAGTGTTGACATTTCGACGGGAAAGGCACATGATCGAGGCGAGGCCCAAGACCATGTATCGACCTCCACCACCCTTCATTCCCACCAACGAGACAGACGACGAACGAAGGGACATTTGGATGGAGGAGGACGAAACCGAAGTGGTTGCCAATTCGGAGGGCCTCGACGCGCCGTTGGAGGCAGAAGAAGCGCCAGCCGAACCGCAAGAACAAAGGCAGGATTTACCCGTGTCCAACTCTGCACCTCGTGGCATTCTGCGAAGCAATGCTCGAAACCGAGTTTCCAGTGCGACGCCGAGAGCAGTCAGATTCGCTGACGACACGCAGCTCGATACAAAGTGTACGGACGCTCCCTGTACTCCGAGGCATCCTTCGACGTTTGCGGATCCAGAAGATGTCGCGATGGTCGCGGTCAAGCAGGAGGACGAGTTCGCTTCGCGGGCAGGTCCAAGCAGCAGCAACAGCAGCACACCTGTCTCAAACTTGTTTCTAGGCATGGTCAAGGTCGAAAGAAGCGACTTCGTCCCGGCTGAAAGGCCAATAAGCGAGACCTTGCGCTCTTCGCATATTCCATCACGACAGTCACAGACTGTCAGCCGGGAGAGGGCGCTTGTGATCAGCATTCCTCTGATTGTCGTCACTGCCGCACCAAACTACGAACCGGCCACCACAAGCCAAACCGGGGCTGTGGGCCCTGCCGGTCTGCCCGTCACTCTCCAAGAACTTCTTTGCATAACACGCAGATACGCGGACAAGTGTCTGACCTTAGTCCACACCCCATCCCGCAAGCTGTTTCTTCATCTTCGCGGTATAGCCCACTTCCTATTGCAATCGTCGAGCTCCGAAGTTTTCGGGCTGCCCATGCATGAGGGTGATAAAGAAACGCTCAGACAGCTCCGTAACACTCTCAAGGATGTGCTCGAGCTCACGTCCATCGTCAAATTGGAGCCGTCCAAGGTGACAGAAAAGAAGTGGGATAAGGCGAGGGCCAAGTGTGTACGACGAATGCAATCGATCGTTCAGATAGTAGAACGGAAGTCGCCCGATCCGAATCCGCTGATGAGGATAGATGGTGGTGTATCTGAATCGGAGCCTGCAGTGAAGCGGGAAGAGAAGGAGGAAGCTGTCTAAGAGAGTACTGTAAATCACGTCGATTTTTGTGACCCCGTTTCAATGATTCCTTTTTGGATTGCCAAAGCGTGGTGCAGATTTACTTTACTGTATTATTCTCGATGCACACTTTCCACCAGATTTTCCTCCACTTTTCTGAGTGTGTGTGTCGAGATCATCACACCGTCCACCACCATCAGCCAGCCGCCATCAAACTTAGCACTCTCCGTACAGATCGACAAGATGCTCGCAGCAGAACCCCCTTTCTCTCTCGATGCCCCTTCTTCAGATGTCACCGAGGAACTGCTCACTACCGCCCACCTATCCACCCTTGCTAGCCTGCTCGACGAACCTGTATCAAACCGTCTCCAGATCTTCTGCTACTTCCTTGCCAGCGACGAATCACGCACCGATGCACTGCTAAGCTCAAGCATCCCGCAACCTCTCGTGCTACTGTGTCTCGTACTGCGCTATCTTATCCTCAAAGAGCAGAAACGACTCGGCGAATCGAGTAGACGCTTCAACTGGTCGCTCAAACAGGTCCACGCCGCCATCGCCTCGGGTTTCAAAGCATACACTATTCACGAAACGCTCAAAGCCGATTCGACCCTCACACAGCTTCCTGCCGAGCTCAGCTATCCAGACTCGCTCAGTGTAGAGCCAACAACGCGTGACATCCACCTCCAGTCGAGTCTTCAGCTCACTCTCCACTCGGCCTATCAGCTGGCTCAATCACTGCTCCTCTGTCCCGAACCGTTCAGCGCTCCGCCCAGCGCACTCGTACTCGGCTCCCTCTTTCACACGATTGCACTCACGACAGACGAGACAACGCTGGAATCCGTTGCTGCTGCCTCGTCGCCTGTCGAAAAGGAAATGCTCGATTGGGTCCTCTACGATACGCAACAATCTCTCGCTATCGATGTAGAAGCACTCAGAAAGGCCAAACGCGAGCGCAAGAAGGAAGAAAAGAAGCTGCAAACGGCTGCTGCTGAAGCAGAGAAGAAGCGTGCCGCCACTGCCAGGCAGAACACGGCTCGTTCTGGGTTTGGTCTACTCCAGCTCGATGATCACAATGATGATGACGACGACGACGAAGACGAAGAGGAAGAGGCTAGCGCAGAAGAATGATTGCTGGAGGCAGAACCAGGCGATCCGACAATCCAAGCCAGTCGCAGGCAAGCTGCTTAGACCTTGGCCTGTTGCACCTTTTGGTTCAAGAACCCACCAGTAGAGAGAGAAGCAGGGTCGTCGGCCTCGCTGTCACCGCACGCATCCACCTCCCGATCTGTTAACACGATCTCCACCTTCCTCTCCGCACCAGCCACACCTGGGAATAGATCATCGAAGCTCATCCTGCAGCGCGAGCTGTGCGGCTTGCCATCGATAAGCACGTTCTCGACGTATGCCTTGACCCCCTTTGGAATCTGTTCGCCAATCGAGCGCTCGTCGTAGCCCGTCACCGTCACCGTAGCTTTGCCAAGAATCGCGTTGTTGATCGTGTAGCCCGGCATGAACGGCGACAGCACCAACAGCTCCTTGGTACCTGGCGTAGGGTAGAATCCCAGCAAGAACCACCCTAGCAACGAGGCCATGGCTGCATTGTCATCGTTACCGGGGACGCCGCCTGGCTGGAGCGAAAAGTACTTGTGCACCACCTCCCGCACCCTCTGCACGCTGCGGTACGGCTTGGCGATAAAGTGATACATCGTCGGCGTGTCGAAGCTCGGCTCATTACCAGGTCCATAGTAGCCCTTGCTGAAAAAGTGGTCCAGTCGTTTTTCAAATGTAGCCTTGCCACCCAGCAATCCCACCAACCCAGCCCTATCTTGCGGCGAGTAGAAGCTGTACTCCCACGACGACGATTCGTACACTCCAAACTCGTTTTCGGCCTGCAAGCTGCATGCGTGGCTCGAGTTGTTGTCGAGCGGAGAGCAAAAGGTCGGATCGTTCCGCTGGAACGTCCCGTTGGCATACCGTCGTTGCACGAATGAGCTGAAACCTTCGCTGGTCGTATGGCGGTCAAAGTTGAGGCTGTAGTTCAACGATGACTTGGCGTACCGCTGAATGTCCGCGCTGGGCTTGCCCAGTGCCTGTGCAGTCATCGCAGCCGTGAAGTCGCCAAAGGCGTATTCGAGCGATCGACTTGCCTCTCGTGTCTGCTCGCCTACCGACGCGGGATCGAGGTAGCCAAACGGCACGTAGCCGTACTGCTGGTACGGCGCAGCCTGTCGACCTTCGTACTCCCACTGCGGTGAAGGCACGTCTAGATCGTGCTGCATGGCCTCGTACAGCTCGTCCGTGTTGACGCCCAGCGAGCTCGCCGCTTTGGCGTACTTGACTGCAAAGTCGGCCAGCACCGGAACACCATTGTTGGCACCCTGGACGAAGCCCTTGACCTGGTTTGCGCGGCACTCGGGAAGCCAGCCTTCCTTCCTCCAGCCATCGATGTACGTCTCGACGATTTGCGCAAACTCAACCGGGCTCGTCAGCGAGAGGAAGGGGAACAACGTGCGGAACGTATCCCACGTGCAGTACATTCCATCAAAGTAAGGCGCTGTGGTCGGGAACGGCCCGTCTCCCGTAGCATTGTTGGGCGAGAGGAAGGTGCGGTAGAAGCTTGTGTAGAACAGACGTCGAATATAGTCTGGAGTCGATGGGCTCAGCTGGATGCGTTGCAGCTTTTCCTCCCACAGTGAGTCGCTTGCTGCAACGGTAGCGTCAAAGTCCCAGTTGGGGATCTCGGTCTCCATGTTGCGGCAGGCGTTCTCTGCAGAGGTAAACGAGACACCACGGCGAACAGAGATGGTGACGTCTTTGTCGGCTTTGTCGTCGGCCTCGAATCCGACGACCGCGCCCGCTTGGTACTGTCCAATCGCCTGCGCGACGCGGACCCAGTGGTCGAGATCGGCACGTTTGGTGTCGTAGCCGCGACGATTGCCGCCGAAGAACGCGTGGCTGGACAGCTGCTGCTTGCCATTGAAGTTGAGGTCGACACACTGGAAGGCATGATAGTGGAACTCGCCGGGACCAAACGAGCTCAACCAGGTGCCGTTCATCATCAAGCGGCCCTTGATCCAGTCTGCCTTCATCTCACCTCCGCGAAATGTGCCGGGCGAGTCGTTGGTCCAATCGAGCACCAGATGCGGGTTCGACTTTATGCGCCTCATCTCGCTTGCAGGGAAGGTGTACTTTTCCAGCGTGCTCCTGCGCGTACTGGTGAGTTCGATCTTGATGCCGTTGTCGAGCGTGGTGGTGAAGTAGCCGGGGCGTCCGTGGTCCGTGTTGTTGCGGCGCAGGCGTTTGCGCGGGTCCAGGAGGGTGGGGCACGCGTCGATCGAGTTGTCAGCGCACAGCACGGGCATGATGCAGAAGTTGCCGTAGCTGCCATCGCTCGAACCAGTGCCCGAATCGTGCAGTGGGCTGACACCGCGTGTGGGCTGGTCCGAGGGCCACACGTAGCCAGCGGGGGCGTAGCCTTCGACGTTGATTGTAGCTTTGGCCATACCGTAGGGAACAGAGGCTCCTGCGAACACGTCGCCCGGATCGTTGTTGGCTTCCGTCCCGACAAAGATGTTGACGTACTGGGTCAGTCTGGTGTTCGTGTTTGAGGCCGAGGTGGAGGGAGGAGGAGAAGTAGCAGCGGACCCGACGACATCGGGATCGTGCACGATGTGGTCGATTATGAATGGCTGTTCCGCCGTCCTTCCATCCTGTAAAGGCAAGTTGCGGGCTGTAGCGAGGCTGGCAAGCTGCGTCATCAGCATCAGCAAAGCGAGCGTACGCTTCGCTTGCAACATCTTCAAACACCTCGGGCAGGGATAGGCGATGGAGGGGATTAAGGATGAGGATAGAGGAAGAAGCAAAATTCCGCTGCAAAGTCGGCGCCTTATGTACCGTTCCAATCTAGCCGAACTTGCACTTTCCTAGACTGCTACTCTCAAAGAACGCACCCACCCGTTTCATCTCCCCAGCCACCGCCTCACTGGCCAGTTGGGAGGTCAAGGCGAGGGCTATGATGCTCGCAATACCCACCGAACCACCAAGATTATTAGAAGCTTGCAACAACAGCTCCCTAACCTTATGCGGAAAGATGGATCCGGCCCACGTCCCTCCCTCTTGCACGGTGTGGAAATGAGGCGCAAGCGTGCGGAACGAGGGTAGCTAGAATGGTATCCGATTTCATTGCGGGTATCGAGGAGGTGCGAGTACATATACTAGTGTTAGCGAGCCGGCAGGCGGAGAGTGGAGAGGCACAAGATTCCGAGCGTGCGCATGATTAGCATGGCTTGAGCGTCGGCAAGTGAGGTTCGAGCGAATTGTTACACCGGTCCAGCAGGAGCCGAAATTAGGGGGGTTCCAGGCAGTCGCATGTCAGGGTCGGGCCGCGTCGAGATGCAGCCGGCAGTGGGGCGCATCTTGTCACAAGGGGTGAGAAACGCTAGAAGCAATGCGACTATCACTTGTCGTTATAAGCCTCGTCAAGGCAGACGCACACAGCCGAGACGAACGCAGCGTCGATGCCCGGTGCCACTGTGACGTCGTACGTTTGTACATTGACTGTGTTCACCCAAGCAGCGGTCTTCTGGTCAGCATTCTGGCGCTTATTGTCCATGAGCTCAAACGCACTCTCGCGGGAGTAAACTTACAGAAGATCTGACCCATGTTGGCGTAATCTCTCGAGATGCTCGCAACCACCACCCCAGACTGCGTAGTGATCTGCGACGACCCGCTCAACCACTGGCCCCTCAGTACCCAGCGTTCGGCCTTCCCGTCACCAGCATGGTTGTAAAACTCGATGTTGAGCTTCGGCTTGAAAATGCCCAACATCTCGACCTCGAACAGCTTCTTGTTCGAACCGCAGGCATACCCGCCAAACACCTTTGCCGGCGAGAAGGTGCTGGTGCGTCGGAAGTCGAACAGCGGCCTGCCCGTGTGGTCGCGCATGGTCTTCTTGGCGCTGAAGCTGAACATCTTGGCCTCGACTTGCAGAATAGGCTGGCGGGTCAGCGCGTCCTTGATGACAAAGTCGTCGCCGCCAAAGGGGGATTTGAGCTCGCGGATGCGCAGCGTGATGGGCGTCGCATGACGCGTGTAGTGCGGGAGGATGCCCATCGGGTACGGTGGTGGCGGAAGCGCCGCGGTGATGGGCGGAGGACCCCCTCCTGCTGCGGATGAGGAAGAGGCACGTTTGGATTTCAAGCTCGACATAGTCAAAAAAAAGGTTGGTCGATGAGGATGATGGTTGATCGTTTGTGGAGGCCGACATGCTCTTTGCCGAATTGGTTTCTCTTTAAGTATACATTCGAGGCCGAACACATGTCCCCCCACTCCGACCTCTCTTGGCTCATTCGGCAAAGCGTCATCCGGACGTTCGAGAAGTCCGAGGCGCTCTTAGCCGCCCGCCCCGCACTTTGCCTCTTCCCGACGGGAAGCAGGAGGAGCAGACGAGTGAGTCCCAAGGCTGTGCACAGCAGCGGTGGATTCGGCCGATGAAGTGTTCTTGGCACTGCGCAGTTTTTTCATGCATTACCGTTTCAGCACCGAGTCCTGGGAAAAACGTCACTTTGCGCAGCGCAATAGCCTTTTCAGTGTCGACGTACGGCTCGGCCAAGCTGAGAGGGCTCGTACATCGCCTTTGCCGCGGCGGTCGGGTATTTTCGTTTTTTTGCTGCATCACGTCGTTGTCTGTGTGAAGAGGCGGTAGTAGGGATAGTCATACAGAGGGAGATTGAGAACACAACACCGAGCGACTGAAGGGCTTTGATGCCCAACGACCATTGTTCGATTCGTTACTGGGAGTCGCTGCAGGGATGACGCTTCAGTGCATCTTGACAATGGCGGGACACCTAGAGCCGTCTCCAATTTACCCAGCAGTTGCCAGGCACACACTGACAGACTACTTCATCCAATACCTGAGACTGCTTGCAATGAAAAGCGGCAACGACGTAACAAAAACTGATCGAGTCTTTGGCCACCACCCCGGCGGTTGCAATCGGCTGGGTTGGCACCGATCGAGGCAAAAACCGCTACAAGCTTGGCTCGTCTCTTTTGGGTCTGCATCCAAGCGGAAGAGTTCCTGAATCAGAGTAACGAGAGAAACGTGGGTTGATCATTCAAGGACAGATGCTGCTTACACATGCTCCCGTCGAAGCTGCCAAGAACCGCGAAACGGAACCCGCAAGCGCAAGCAAAGCCTTCAGAAGCACATACACGAATCAACAGGCTATCAGTGTCAAGTGTAATCCGTGGACTTGATTGCAACCGAAGCGTGATTACAACAAGGAATCATTGCGAGTTGCGCGCGCTCAGTTCTTGGATCCGATAAAGGGCACAAAGCAAGGAACCTGCTCCTTGTACCTCTTCCACTCCGGGTTATCCTTGTGCTTGTCGTTGCCGCTCTTTTCGAGCATGGGTACACCGGAAATGAAACGGATGAGACCGTACTCGAGCAGCGGGCTGAGAGCTGCCAATCCCACCGCCCAGGTCGGGTAGAATGTGCCTGCGCTAGCGATGGCCGAGGTGGACAGCACAAACTGGCCGGCCCACAGGCTGACTTCGCCAAAGTAGTTGGGGTGGCGCGACCAGCTCCACACGCCCGAGCTGATAAACGGTTCCTTGTGCTTTCCATCCTCCCTATCCTGTCTCCACTGCGACTTTTGACGGTCTGCGGTGACCTCGAGCCCCATGCCGGCGATCCAGATGGCAAGACCGATGTAGTCGCGCGCACCCAGAGGCGGCTGCGATGCCTTAGGGATCGAGTTGACCAGATACACGGGAAGCGCGGTAATCGCGATCCAAGTGGCCTGCATCATCCATGCGCCGAAGAATTTGGGCGGGCTCTGCTTGATCTCGTCGAACCTGCTGTCGCCGCCGGACTTCTTGATGCGTTGGAAGAGGAAGCTGCCGAGCCGGATGGCCCAGAACAAGGTGAGCCCCGTCATGATGGTCTGACGCGGGTGAAAGGCGGACAGGGTGGTGGGCAGAGAGATGTTCTTGAAGCCGTCAATGTAACGGGCGCGGATCCAGGGCATGTAGAGCGAAGCGCCGGCAGCCGAGATGAAGCCGAGCGAGCCGCATAGGTCGTAGTATTTTTCGGTCTTGAGGGGCACGGCGATGCTGGCGCAGGCTGCCTGGAAGCCGTAGATGAGCCCAAGCGTTGGGAGGAGGGCCTTGAGGCCCACAGTGTAGGTGCTCATGATGGCAGGAGCGTCTAGGGTGGTGATGAGCGCCGGGAAGGAGAAGCGAGATGCTTGCTAGCTATATATCCATTGCGGATGCCAAACGCCTCGTCGATTCTGGTTGACAAAAGGAAGGAAGCTCTGATAAAGACTTTGTCGATTCGACCTTGTTAGGCAAGCATATGCTTCCCGCGGAGGCCTGATGAATCACCGCTCTTCATGCATCGGACACGAGGCCATTCCGAACCAGAGAACAACACGATTCCGAAAGGGTGGCCCGATCGCGCATCGCTCTATTTATGTGGAGGAATAAAGGCTGGAATTGTACATTTGCTTGTGAGTTGGCGATCTGACATAAGCCGTTTACAAGGGTCACGCACGATGGCATCAGCAGCGCAGTCTCGAACCTAGCAACCTCGTTTTGCTTTCTTAAGGTACAACCGGAGCGGTAGCGCGGAAGCATACTGAGCTCGGTAAAAAGTGAAGGTATGAAGCCGTTTTATAATACTACCATCGACTGACCCACTGCGCCATCACGATCTGCGACTCCGAAGCTCACTTGCACTTCTGAAGCGCCTTCTGTCGTGTCCGGTCGATGGAAAGCTTAGACTGTCTCGGCGAAGAGGCGACCTGCGTTTTCATTGTCTATTGGTGCCGTAACAGTCATGCCGAAGACTTTCAGCACAAAAGAATGCACTCTCCTTACCCGACAGACTGCGTTAATTGCAGAGCAGCACGCTCACGTCACGAACAGAGAATTGTTTCATTTGGCTGCAGCCACACATGCCGTCCGTCGATCTTGGCGGCTTGGCTGTCAAAAACAAGGGAAAAACACTGCGACAAGTGGCGTCAAGTCTAGAACAATTTTCGCTTTTCTGCTCGTCTGCCTGATGGGACATGTGCGCTCGCTCCCACCGCACCTCCTCGGTCAAGCCCATTTCTTAGATTGCCCTTGCTTGTTGAGCGTCAGATCCATCCGATCCCCACTTTTTATTGCTCTTCGCTCCTTCACCACACACCATCACCCTGCACTACGAAAAGTCAACGCAACCCCTCGATCGTCCATGTCGCAACAGTACTCGTACGGCGGCGGAGGCGGTGGTGGCTATCCACCCCCGCAGATGCAGCAGCCCGGCTCGTACGCTCAAGGCAACTACCAGGGCCAGCCTCAGGGAGCCCAGAACCAGTACTATAACGGCCATCAGCCTCAGGGCCCACCTCCTCAGCACTACTACGGCGGCGACCAGAAGCAGCCGCTCAAACCCGAGGGTTTCGAGGGCGAGCGTTTGCAGCCCAAACCCAAGTTCCGCGACCCCATCTTCCTCGTCCTCTTCCTGCTCGTCTTCGGCGGTTTCATCGCGGTCTCGGTCATCTGCCTGCGCGGATATGCTAATTCGGGCATCAACGAATCCATCGGCCGAGGCAATGTCGCCGGCAACACGCTCAACGGTCAGACGGCGATCATGTTTATGATCTGCTGTGCTGTTGCGCTGGTGTTTTCGTTCCTCTACATCCTCCTCGTGCGCACCTTCCCCAAGTTTATCTTGGAAGCTACGCTTCTGCTCACCACGCTCAGCAATGTTGCATTCTGCGTCTACCTCTGGATCAAAGGCAACACGGCCGCTGCCATTATTTTCACGATTTTTGCCGTATTCAGCGTGATTGCCTACTTTTTCATGCGCAAACGTATCCCGCTCGCCAAGCTCATTCTCGTCACGGTCATCCGCACGGCCGAGGAGTACAAGAGCGTCTACGTCGTTGCGCTTGGGGGTCTCATCGTCGAGACCGCGTTCAGTGCGTGGACGAGCTGGGTCGTGGTCGCAGCGTACCAGCGCTTCGAGCCGTCCGGCCAGGCAGCAGGCAGCAGCTCGAGCAACGCGTCCGTCATCGGCATCATGGTATTCATCGTATTTGCGTACTACTGGATCTCGGAGGTGATCAAGAACGTCGCCTTCACCACCGTCGCGGGCATCTTTGGCGTGGCGTACTACAACGCCAGCAAGGTCTCGCACGCTGCGTGGGGCGCGTTCAAACGCTCCACCACCTACAGTCTCGGCTCGATCTGCTTTGGCTCGCTCATTGTCGCCATCCTCGATCTGCTGCGTGCGTTGTTCAACCTGCTGCAGAACCAGGCTGCTTCGGACGGCGATCTGGTCGGGTCCATCCTCGCGTGTGTAGCCGGCTGCTGCGTCGCCTGCATCCAAGGCCTGGTCGAGTACTTTAACCGCTACGCCTACATCAACATTGCGCTCTACGGCAACGGCTACATCAGCGCGGCCAAGGAGACATGGTCGCTGCTCAAGGACCGCGGCATCGACGCACTCATCAACGACAGCCTTGTCAACATCGTGTTCAACTGTGGCGCTTTCATTGTCGGTCTGCTCACCGCGCTGTTTGCGTTTATCTACGAGCAGAAGACCAACCCGCAGTACCTGCAGAACGACGCGGGCTACTACTCGATTGTCTTGCTGGTCGCGTTTGGGCTCGGGTTCAATATCGCACTCAGCGTGGGTGCCGGCAGTATCGCGAGCGGTGTCAGCACCTACTTTGTCGCGTTGGCCGAGGACCCGTACGTGCTGCAGGGAAAGAACCCGGAACTGTTCGAGATGATCCGTCAGCAGTACCCACACGTCGTGCAGGCTGTCAACCACTAATCTTAGCCTTTCTCATCTACTTTATCACCCTTAATCGAAATACCACTGATCAGACCAGGTCGGTTCTTGATGCATTGCAACTCCGCGCGAAACAGAAGCTTGTGCCTGTGATTCCAACTACAACTTGGCCGCCGTCGCATCACCCGCACTGGCCTTGCGAGACTTCTTGACAATGTGAACACGGTGACCTTTGCAGGCGGCAATGTCCTTCCTGAGCAGCTTGCCCGTGGGATTCCTGGGCGCGGTCGACGAGAAGAGGTAGATGCTGGGCCACTTGTAGTAGGCCGTTTTGTCGCTGACCCACGTGTGCAGTCGAGACGCGAGTTCGTGCATCTGCTGTTCCTTCGAAAGTACGTTCTTGTCCTTGGGGACGACGAGCAGGAGCACCTGTTCTTCGCCCGTCGAGGCGTCTTGAATGAAGCCCGTGGCGGCGGCATCAACGAGCTCCGGGTGCGTGGCGAACAGGTCGTCCAGTTCGGCGGGTGGCACCTGGAAGCCTTTGATCTTGATGAGCTCCTTGGTGCGACCGGTGATCCAGAGCCGGCCATTGGCGTCGAGACAGCCTTCGTCGCCGGACCTGTACCAGCCGTCTTCGGTGAACGCTCCCGCAGTCAGCTCGATATCGAGAGCAGAGTGCGTCTCGGAAGAGAGTCCCGAAAAGTAGCCCGACATGACGGCAGGAGCACGGATGAGCACCTCGCCCACCAAGCCTGGATCGCGAGGCGCACGCTCACCGCGCGCCCTGGCCTCGCGCGATTTGTCCCAGATCTCCTGCCTGCGCTGCTGCGCTTGCTGCTCGCTCGTGCCCGGCAACGATCGGATCTGAATCTCGGTGTTGGGCGTCGGAAATCCTGCACTGCCGAGCTCGTCGCGCACAGTGTTGCCATCGGCATCGAGGCCCAACCCACCGGTCTGCGATGTCGAGCAGGTCTCGGTGGTGCCGTAGCCGAGCTGGACGTACTTGCCCGTGCGCTCGTACACTTTGCGCACCACTTCGACGGGCAAGGGGGCACCGCCAGTGAGGAAGGCGGCGACGCTCGAGACATCGATGCCCTTGCTCAGCGGAGAGGCGGGGTCGAGATGCGGGCACGAGCGGAGCGCGACGGCAACGGCGGGGGCAATGTGGCTGAACGTGGCGCGGTATCGTGTGACGAGGCCGAGGTAGTAGCCCAGTTCGAATTTGGGCGACGCCGGGATGATGAGCGTCGTCCCAAATGCGATAGTGGCGAGCAGCACGGTTGCCAACCTGAAGCGACACGAAGAAAAGCTTGTCAGTATGATACACAACTTCGATCCGAGACTGATCCGCCCACTACTCACCCATAAATGTGGTACCAAGGAGCAAGAGTGATCCACCTCTCTCCGCCCCCATGGGTACCGCGCGAAGTGCCGCTGAATTGCGGGTTGGTATCCCACACCCCCATCGTGTTGCTCACCAACGCACGGTGACTGAGCAGCACACCTTTGCTCTGACCTG
Source organism: Sporisorium graminicola (assembly GCF_005498985.1). Lineage (NCBI taxonomy): Eukaryota > Fungi > Basidiomycota > Ustilaginomycetes > Ustilaginales > Ustilaginaceae > Sporisorium > Sporisorium graminicola. The sequence continues at coordinate 44,443 of NC_043719.1, forward strand.
TGGTACCGCTGGACCACAGCACAAACGCGACCCGTCTCTGCTGCTCTTCGGGCGTCATGGGTGCCGGGGTGAAAGCGGGACGATCGAGAGTGGCGATGCTGCCTTCTGCTTTGCTTCCCGGAGGAGGAAGTAGCAGATGGGTCCAGTCGCGAGGATCGTGTGCAGACGCAACACCGAGACGGTTCATGTTATTGCCGTAGTAGTCCATGCCGGACGAGACGTCGACGGTCCAGACCCTACGTCGAAGGAAAGGGATTTGATCGCCCTTTTCCAGTCTTGCTGCTTTGGCTTGATCCCAGTCGGCAGCCAGCTGACGAGCCCAAGCTTGGATTTCTGTCCCCTTAACCTGTCCGTTGTCGGTGGGAGGCGATTCGAGGAGAATCTCAAGCGCTTTGCGAAGCGGGATTTCTCCCTCTGCGCCCACCGTGGTGAAGAGAACCTGGGGACGAGCTTTGCCGAGGATGTAGGCCAGCTCGCGTGGGCTGAGATAGGTCGAGATGGGGCAGACGGTCAAGTTGGCTGCCACGGTACCTAGAGCCACCAGAGGCCAGACCATACCATTGGGGATGTGTAACAGAACAGTCGTTCGAGGTGCATGGATCGGCTCGCGGGGGCGCTTGGGGTCCGAGACAAACGCAGGCGGCGCGCCCGTGAGCACTTGGAGGGAACGCGCAAGACGCAAGCTATCAGCTCGAAGTCTTGCCCAACTGAGCTGAGCGCCCGAGCCATCATGAACCAGGATGGGGCGCTGTTCGGGGATGGCGGTGCCGTCAAACGTGTGGTTGGGATACTTGTCGGCAAAGTGATTGGGGTAGTGTTGGAAAGGGTTGCTGAAGAGGAAGGTGTGCAAGTTCTGGGTTTCTGGGAAGGTGACCTTGCGGCCGCTGGTGATTGCCGTCATGATGTGCGGTGTGCGGCGCTGTCGAAAAGAGGGGGGGGGGGGGGAAGATGGGCAGCGGTCAGAGGGGCCAAAGGGAAGCCGCCAGGTCCGCTGTTATATATTCTCCCAGTGAGTTAAGCAGAGCAGAGACGGAAGGAAGCGTTCGAGGAGGAGCCAGAGAACTGGCCAAAAGTGTGGGGCACCGCAAGATGTTGGACAAGGGCAAGAGCGGAAAGCGTGAGCCAGGACGGTAAAGCACGAGAAAGAGCGGCCCGCAAAGCTGGAGGAACAAACGCCCGAGCGTCTTTCGGCTGTCGCGGCAACGACCTCTTCGCTCTTTCTCAGCTGGCAACTGTCAGCGCTACCATCAACGCAATATGCACGGCCGGCTCACTTCCCCCGCACTTGCTCTCGCCCTCGCCTCCGCACCGTCCATCCACGCTGCTCTTCAGAACTTTTTCGGGTTGTCGCCATGATCGACATGAGTGGGCTCCAATGTTAATTAAGTTGCACACACCGCTTGACGGCTATATCTGCAGATGTGGGCTGCGTCCATGTAGTTGGCTCCGAGAGATCAACCCCACATCGAGGGGCGCAACAGAAAAGCGCGGGGACGGGCTCAGGGTCCTCAGTGTTCTCTGTTCTCAGCGGGTGGCGCCTTTATCGGCCGTCGGAGATGACTTCGGAGGACGCTTTCCGCGCGAAATCGCAGCTTGACCGCGAACAACTCGGCCGTATCGGATGCATCTATACTCGCTCTGCGCTGGCCTGGATAGGTCTGGTCTCGTGCATCCGTCTATACCGGTGTCAAGGAAGAGAGGCTGGCTTCTGACGCTATGGCACTACGGCACTCTGCCTCGACCACCAACAGGAGGCAGCAAAAGGCCGACCTCCGCTGCTGGTTCAACCCACAAACAGATTAGAAAATGTTTGCTACGAGGCTGTAACATTCTGAAATCTGCGCTGCTTCGTGTGTCGGCGTCTTTGGGCTGGACCCTGGTCTTGTCGCCCCGAACCGGTGCGTGGAGAAGAAGGCTGTGCATTGCTTTCTGCAGGCAACCGCATGAGAATTCACCGGCTCACTTCCACCAACAAAACTTAGCTGTCGTGCCAAACGGTGACAATTGGCAGCCATTGATTCGAGTCGAGAAGCGAAGTGACTGTCATCAAAGTGCTGCAATGCTGTGGTTCTTGTAGTGGACCGACTTGCGAATCTCATTCGTCTAGATAGATCGAATCGACTGCAAGGACAACGCGCTAGACTTCCGAGATGAACTAAATTGCAGCCGCTGTCAGAGACGTGTGACAGGTCAATAATATTTCATACATCGACGATGGTTGCCACCATGCGCTACTGCGGTTGGTACCCGCACGATCGCTGTTCATAATGGACATTACGCTCTAGCTCAATGCTAGCCCCGGCGGTGTCGCAACAAATCAAGAAAGGCAGGCCGGCTGGCTGGCCTGCGATCCACGATAGTGGATCGGAATCTGTCAGTATTGACTGTGGAAAAAGAAAACTCCTGCCGAGTGTTGGTAATTATGCACGGCGAGCACAGAAAACTTTCTCGGCTGCCGAGCTAGCAGATGGCACAAACATGCCAGGCGGCGACGAGACTTGAGGGTCGATCTTGGCGTATCGAATGCGCAGGATGCAAGACTTCCCCTTTCAATCACAGCCTCGGCCAAGGTGGTGATCCCCGCCGTCTCTGCCTCCACTGCCAGAGTGGCAACGCTGTGCTCTGTCCGGCATGTCTGGATCGGTCAACCTTGTTCCTCACACGATCAAGACCAATCACGACCATTGTTCATCGCTTCCTTTTCCTTCCTCACCTATTAACCCTCGTTCTCCGTGTCTCTCTTCTCTTGACCTCTTCCTCGCCACCGTCTCTTCATCAGCGCTGGACGCACACACTCGAACAACCAGGACTCGCATATAATACCCGCTCCTTTTCGACGCCAGGTGCGCTTGCCGACTCGCCAACGCCAAACACCACCTCTGCAAGATGAAATATCCTCTCGCTCTTTCCACCTTGGCGCTGACTGCAGCAGCGCTCACATCAAGTTTCACCAACGCCTTGCCGTCTGCACCCGTGCGTCGCCAGAGCAGCGGCAGCAGCCAAGGCTACTACAGCCCAGCCGCCAACGGAGGATCCATGCTGACCGATAGCCGCGAGCCGCTCAACGTCATTGTCTCTGGCCAGTCGGATGCAGGCGTGCTCAACCAGGCCGGTTTTGAAGAGTTTTCGCGCGCACTCCATTTTTCGCCCGGAAGCTGTCTCAACATCAGCCAAGGTGGTTATCAGACGGCCAACTTGGGCGACGGCAACGGGGCCAAGCCGCAGACCAACATTATGCGATACAACTTCAAGCAGGGCGATGGCGGGACGTGTCTCGAATCGCTCAAAGGCGGTAATCACTTCAGGTATTGGATTCAGAATGGAACCGCTGCCGACTCGGGCGCCGTCTTCCTTGCTGCCAGTGTGGAGCTGAACGCGACGCTCGGCCACATGATCGCTCCCAACGGGTACGACGACGGACGGGACGAGTTGGTGGGCAACGCTACCGCAGGTACGCTAAAGAGCCCTGGTGGGTTCGAGTACACCGTCAGCAGGACCACGACGTCAGAGCCGCTCAGCGGTCTATCGGCGAGCCAGATCAACCACGATATCGATATCGACGGTGTGGTCGACGTGCTCACAGTCCGGATCACCAAAAGCGGCACGATTGGCGCAGGCCGTGACTCGTCCTCGTCCGGCGGTTCGAATGGCGGAAGTATCAGCACTCCGCAGTCCGGCCCTGCGTCAGCTCTTGTGTTTAGCTCCCAGCAGATGATCGGTGTGAGTGCACTGGCACTCTGCGTCACCTCTGGCTTGATGCTCGTGGTGTAAGGGTGCAGTGCCAATAATGTAATAGATCGGACAATCAACTGATGGAATAGATTTTGAGTACGAGCGTACATCTACGTCGACTGTTCGTAAGCTTTCTCCGTTATTTACCTGAGCTTACCTCGCGGTCGAAAAGAGCATCACCGTCTCTATGTTTGATATGAGGTCAACTGATCAAACGACACAAAATATTCTCTCCGAGTTCCGTGGAAAAAAGGCTCAGGTCCTCCACTATTTGGAGAAAAAAAAAGTTCTTCCAAACGCTGCTTTCCTCCCTTCTCTTCACGTTTCCATCATCTTGATCGCCAGCTTCTGTTGGATCCACTTAACGTCCGTCGCAGCCACTTATTCGCCCAACATGTCATCAAGTAGACTCGTGCCGGCACTGTCACGCAACATCGCATCGGGCAGTCGTATTGCATCCGCACTGCCGCCCAAGCGTGCCGCTCTCCGACCAGCTCACGCTCAGTTGCGATCCAAATCAACCCTCTGCGCCTCCAACTCTTCTCGCTTGCCCTCGCTACTCTCTTCACTCCGCCTACACCAGCACCGCAACTTCCGCACGGCATCTGCTCTATGCCACGACCGCGCCCCTTCTCGCACCGAATCGTTCATCCCCGAAACATCCTCGTCTGCGTCTTCCAAATCCTCTCTCTCCTCCCAAGAGGAAGCGGCTTCGATACCAGTCACAGGCGAACGCACCCCTATCGGTCAAATCGAACAACGGCTCGCTATCACCTTCACATGCACTGTCGACGAATGCGGGCATCGCAGCTCACACGAGTTCTCCAAAAGGTCTTACACGAAGGGGATTGTCATCGTCCAGTGTCCCGGATGCAAGAACCGACACTTGATCGCCGACAACTTGTCCTGGTTCACAGAGAATGAGGGCGAGCCGAGGACGATCGAGCAGATGATCGAGGCCAAGGGCGGAACTGTCAGGAGAGGCACGGTTGATGGTGAAACGGGCGAGACGATCGAAATCCTCTCATAGCCCGCATGTCACGACTAACGTGAGGTTCCACGCAGCCTCTGACACTACAATGTGACTTCATCTAACTTAATTGACACTTTTCCGGACTAAATACACACATCGTACACGCGTTTAGCAACCGCCAACGTGGCCTCGTCCCTCAACCTCTGCCCGACCACCTGCAGACACACGGGCATGCCATGCACCTCATCCACACTGTACTGATCCCACACCTTGGCCTCGACTTCGGACTTGGCCTTCCACCCTGCCGGCACCACATCGACCGACTTGTCCACCTTGAGCGTGTGCAGCGGCATGACGACGGCGGGCATGTCCATGAGGTTCCAGCAGCCCGTGTAGAAGATGTGGTGGTATGCATCGTGCGCGGTCGACACCTCGGCGGCGACGGGCGAGAGGATAGCGTCAAAGTGCTTGCCCCCAGCGAGGTGCTGGATGCGCTGCTGCAGTTCAGCCTGCCATGCGGTGCGCTTGGCTTGCAGCTGCCAGAGGGTCTTGACGCTTTGTTCCCACGCCGTGTTGGTCTCGGCGAGGCCTTTGACCCAGTCGACGTGCTCGCCAGAGGCATCCATGATGCTGTGCATCGTCGCGCCGCCCTCTGCGCGGAAAAACTGCTCGATGAACCCCATTCCGCGCTGGAAGAGTTCGGTGTCCTCTGCTGTGCTCGAAGCGTCCCACTCGATCACCTTGTGCCCGGCGCTGCGCAGCTTTGCGACCGCCTCCTTGAGCGCGCGCTGCAGCGGTGGCGTCGGTGTTACGATCCCGTTGTTCACCAACACCAGCAGTGTTAGCTCCGGCTTGAGCGCCTTGCCCGCCTGCTCGACGGGCGTCCAGGGGATAGGCAGGCACTTAGGGTCTGCATGCCACGGCTCGCTGTCGACCACGGTTTTGGCGTATACCTCGAGGCCGTCAAAGTCGATGCACATGGGTCCGTTGATGGAGAGCACCGCCTCCTGCCCCGCGAGGCCGCTCTTGCACTTGGCGGTGGGGAAGCGGCCGAAGGAGGGTTTGAGCCCCCACAGACCGGTGAAGGAGCAGGGGATGCGGATGCTGCCGCCAATGTCGGTGCCCACACCAAGCGGGCTGCCGCGCAGGGCTAGCAGTGCCGCTTCACCGCCGGAACTGCCACCGGGTGTCACGCGCGTGTTGGCAGGATGCAGCGTGCGCCCATTAGCATTCGACACGGTCTCGGCGATCATCATTCCTGTCGGCGTTGCGGTCTTGCAGTACAGCACCGCGCCCTGCTCGCGCAGCAGCGTCACGAGCGTCGAATCCTCGGCGCTGGCATCGCCGATCCACGCGACAAAGCCTAGGTTCGAGTCCTTGCCCGCGAGGTTGAAGTTGTCCTTGAGACTGATCGGCAGACCGGCGAGCGGTCCTGTGTGCTGTGTGGTGGCAGTGAAGTGTTCGTCGAGCTGCTTGGCGTGTGCGATGGCTTCGTCGAAGAAGATCTCGGTGAGACAGTTGGTGAGCTGATGCGCAATCGCCGCGCGCTTGCAGAAGGCCGTCGTGACCGCCTCCGAGGTCCAGGTGCGCGAGCGCAGTTTCGCCAGCACCTCGCCTACGGGCGTCTCGGTGATGGCGAGCTCTTCCGCGGTCAAGATGCCACACGAGGCCGGGATGGTGCGCACATCGGTGCCGCTGCTGGCATCGATCTCCCCGAGGACGGATGCGGGCAGGCGCCATTGCGCAGGAATGCTTGCCAGTCGGGACTGCACCTTGGCCGCAGCCACGTCTTTCCAGGACGATGCAGAAGCGGTGGTCGGCATCTTGGACGCGCCGTTGGAGGAGGTGGGTGTTGCGCCGGTAGCAGCGGCGGCAGAAGCAACAGCTGCAGGCATAATGGGTCAACGCTTGCTTAGAGGCGAAATCGGTTAGGCAATGTAGAGGTGGAGCTTCTAAGGTGGACGAAGCAGATGATGGAACACGGACCAGCGGTGTCTATTTATCGCAAAAACCAGGTACTGTATTGCCAGTGCACAACAATGCAACGGCAGCAGCTCATTTCATATAGCCGAATGCGTGTGTGTGTGGACCTTCGAAGTTTGCGGTCGGAATCATTCACCGCGCCAAGCACGGCGAGCGTCGGTGCGATTTTGGCTCAACCTCGTTGCGCCGCCCTGTTTGTGTATGCCACGGGCGGCGGCGCGGCGCAATTGACTCTTTGAGCTTATCTTTGGTCGGTGGCCGGGACAAGACATGCCGTTCTACCCCATCAGCGTGGGTGGGCAAAGGCGGTAACGCAGCCATATCTCTCGGTGTTATAGCCGGGCCGCAAGCAACCAAGCAAGCCACATGACCGTTGCGAGCTTATGAGAAAAGGCAGCTCCAGCTGCGTATCAGTAAGGAAAGGCGTCACAAGTCCGATAAACCTGCGTGGATTGATTGGCTGCGCGTGTGTGCTGCTTTTCCAAAGAAGGTCCTAAATCCGAACCACGTCTCGAGACTCGCACACAGCGCAGGAAGATCAGGTGGTACCGAGTGTGCATTCCCCCGCGCTGTCTCCGCGGCTGATACAACCCAAAGAAGCTGCTCTTCACTCGACCAGCTACGCAACACCATCTAACACACACACAGGCAAACACCATTGACGAGCAGTGCTGGTCTAATTTCTAATTGCTCTTCTGCGCATTGCAGTGAAGCATTGTGTCACCTACTGGTCACCGTCGTCATCGCCATCGCCCGCATCACGACCCAAGCGCTCATCCCCACCCAACAACGTCCAACTCTCCACCTCCCGTCCCTTGCCATCCTTCTTAATCAAGAACCTGCCACCGTCCCCCTGCTCCTTCCACAGCAGTTCACGCGTACGTCCCAGGCTCTCGATCGCCGACACCCGATCCATGACCGACTCGAGCTTGTCCGCGTACCCCTCGGACTGCGCGACGCGGCGCATGGCTCGTAAGAGTGGCATCGAGTCGGCGCGGATGTGGTGGTGACGGTCGATGTGAATCAGATTGAGATGGTCGAGCTCCATGATGAAGTCAGGGCGCGTCATGACTTGGCGTGCCTCGCCCCAGGTGAGGTGCGGGTTGGGCACGTCGGCGCCGCGGATGTCGGCTTCTTGGTCCATGCTGGGATCCGTGAGGAGCGACTCGGTGAGTCGACGGTGCGCGGTTGCTTCTTCTTCTTCGTCGTCGTCGTCATCGTCGTCATCGTTGCCGTTATCACCAGCGGTTGTGGCTTTACCACTCTGCTTGTCATCGCCGTCGCCATCGTTGCGCAGAGCAGCGGTAGTGAACCGCGTCAGACCAGGTACAGGCGACGCCTTGGCCTTGTACCATCCGGCGTCATTATGCAACTGTGCCGCCAAGCTACTATACTGAGGGTCTTCCACCGTGTCCGCATTCACAAAAGCGGGTAATCTGCCCCCACATTCTTCCAGCAGATCCTCGAGCTCCTTTTGCTTTTTCGACAACTCGCAGAACAGCAGCCAGCTGCACGTCGACCACTTCTGCTCGTCCATCACGTCGTCATCATGATCCTCGATGATGCCTGTCTTGCTGAGCACCCACTGCATGTCGTCCTCTACCATCTGCCTCGCGGCACGCAGCATGTCCTTGCGGCGCGCCACCTTGTTGAGCAGTCCCAGTCGGCCGCCGCAGATCTCGTAGACTTCCTGAAGCACGCGGGGGTCCTGCGACGACGGCTTTTCGCCCCAGTACTGCTTGCGGCACCCACGAAGCACGTTGATCGACTGGCGGCGCGTGAGGTCGCGGAATGAGAGCGTGTCCATGCGGTTCGACGCTTTGCGCAGCACGTCGTACACCCAGTAGTCGGCGGAAGTGAAGACAAACGTCGCCGTGCCTGCCGAGGCCCACTTCTCGGCACGCTGCTGGAAGATGTGCAGCAGCTTGGTGCCCTCTTCATCGCGCGGGAGCAGGTGCGCCGAGTTCATGACGATGATTGCCGGCTTGCCCGTCTTCTGCTTGCGTGTGATGAGAGCGCGTTCGAGTTTGTGCAGCGCCCTCTCGAGTTGCTGGTAGTACGACATGCCCGACAAATCCGAGAGACCCAGCAGGTTGCCGAGGTAGTCGCGGTTGTTGCTGAAGTTGATTGACTCCGAGAAGCGGTCCACCACGATAGTGGGGTCGAGGTGAGCATCGAAGAAGGCGCATCCGTCTGCATCGATGGCCGCCATAGCTTCGATGATGGACGTGGCCTTGCCCGAGCCTTTGCTTCCCATGACGAGGAAGTACCGACCGGCTTCTTTGCCAGAGACGATGCTTCGGATCATCTCGTCCTCGGGTCGAGGCGGGTCGATGCGGACATGCGCCAATTGATCGCCGCTCTTGGCGAGTGCAAGCACGGGATCGTAGCCCGGGTCAAAGGCCGCTTCCATCTTCTTTAGGACGTGACGCTTGTACCAGGAGTGGTACACCATCGCAGCACCGCCGAGCAAAAGCACACCGAAAGACGCCCCCATGGCGGTCTCCCAGCCGGTCGAGTTGAAAAAGCTGCGAAAGCCATCGTTCGAGTCCTTGTCGGTCTTGCCTTCCGAAGAAGTGGGCCGAGATTGCTGTTGTGATTCTGATGCGCGGAGTTGTGTCGTGGACAGCGATCTTGTTCGTAGAGCTAGCGAAGGTGGTCGGAGTTGGAACTGTAGCGATGATCGCAGGCCAGTTGACAGGACACGCCGCGACGATGCTGTAGCCGGCGAAATGAGCACCATCTTGAAACGGCGTCGAAGGCAAGGGTCGTAAGGCAGAATGTGATGATGGCAGGACGGTAGAAAGCTCTCGTCGATCGGAATCAATATCAGTGACCTTACTGTGCTGTGATTAGCTGTGCTGCGTTCTCGCTGCCTGATGTTTGGGCATGCACCATAATCTTGGCGTTCTGATCGTGTGCATCCTGATCATGGAGCTTGTGCTGCAGCTCTGATGCAGATAGGAAATCCAAGGCTGTGCTGTGCTGCGCTGTGCTGTACTGCTGCCCCACCAGGAGAAGAAGTGGAAGGAGAAAACGCACAGACGTGTTAGACTCTGCAACACTAGACGACTCCGAATCCCGAGATTAAAACTCGAAAACCAAGAAAGTTGCGAACGACACTCGACCATACAACCTCGTCTTGGACCTTCACTCCGCCTCTCTGTCTGCTCCGACACTCACTGTTTTCCTCACTCAGTTCTACGACAGGAAAGGAACGGTTCAACATGTCGCTGTTCAAGAAGTTCGAACCCAAGCCCGATCTCGGACCCGCAACAGCACTCAAGTCTTCGGTGCGCCGAGTCATCCGTCAGAAGCTCACCGACCAATACCCAGAGTTGGCCAAGGACGAAGGCGCTCTCCTCGAAGCAGCATGGCCCAACAAAGCCTCAGTAACCACGGTCAAGTTTGCTCGAGAGCACGTACAGATGCTCATCGCCGATAAGCAGGTGCTCTTCTTCCAGCACTACGACGACTGGTACCTGCCCAGCTTGCGGCTTTTGCACAAGTGTGCGTAGCGGACTCAAACCACTCATACTTGACAGAGGGGCTCAACTGACTTTTCCTTTTGTTTCTCGCTTCTCGCTAGTCCCTGACATGCTTCCATCGGTACAAGTTGACCGCGGCGCCATCAAGTTCGTGCTCTCAGGTGCCAACGTCATGTCGCCAGGCCTCACGAGCGCAGGAGGCAAGCTGCCAGATCCATCAAAGGGAGAGACACCGCTCAAGGCGGGACAGTGTGTTGCGATCCGTGCACAGGGCAAGGACGAGATCCTCGCTGTGGGAGTGATGCAGATGGATACCGAAGAGGTTCGAAAGACAGGCAAGGGCATTGCGATAGAGAACATCCATTATCTTGGAGGTGAGTGGCACCCCGTCCGCCACGAGATGTGTCGCCTTGAGAACGCGAGCATGCTGACGACCTTTCATTGCTTTTCTTCTGTACGTTATGTCTTGTTGTGACGTGGTTCCTGGCTGTCTCTGATCCGGCCAACAGACGACCTGTGGTTGACACTGTCCAAGGGCGGCATCTAAGCTGCAAAGTGATAATCGCTGATCAAAGGAGGCGGGGGTTCACCCTGTCTTGTGGTGGAATCAGCACAACTTCACAGTCCAATTGCATGTCAACCCTCGCAGCATGATCTCGTTGCTTGTACTCTACAAACACTTCCACTCTCGTTTTCGCAATCACTCTACCACATTAAACACACTTGTTCGGAGTTGACTTTTCTCTTCGAGCTCGTCTTGGACGCTAGCGTAGAACCGTGTTCAAAGTGCGTGTATTTCAGGCTGCAAGGCTTCCGTGGTTGCCGTGGATGTGGCTCGAGAGAGGTGTGTTTGACAGCATGTCACCTCCACTCAAGAGATACGCGAATCTGAGCGCTCTTTTTGGTCTGCTTTTTGTTTTTCCCGGCTCGAGAAGAATCGAAAAAGTGTTGGTCATCAGTTCCAAAAAGTCTTTGAACAGAGCATTATAGCTTGCTACCTCTCCACCATTCGCAACTAGTCTACGGAAAGCTATTGCAACATGCTAGCCTCAACATCAAGGCTTCCAGCTTCAACGCTGAGGTCGTCTTCGAAGCCATTGCTATCACAAGCAGCCCGCAACAACGCCGCTCCTGCCACACAGATCGCCTCTTTACCTCCAACACACATCGCCATCGCTCGAAAAACGCTTTCGACGAGCACAATAGCGACGAACAGTTCAGATGCCGCTCCATCTTCCTCATCGACCAGAACAGCGCCACCCGCATCTGCACAGCTCTCACCGCTGCAGTCGCCGCACTCGTACCTCTTGGAAGAACTGGCCAAGCGCGACCACCCTTCATACTTGGCGCACCACTTCTATCCCAAACACCTGCAGACGCATTTCGCTGCGATCCGAACGTTCAATGTCGAAATCGCCGGACTCAAGGATACCGTATCGAACGAGCTGCTCGGTCGGATGAGGATGGGGTGGTGGAGGGACGCTGTGCAGGGAGCATACCACAACCGTCCTGCCAAGCACCCGGTCGTCCTCGCATTGCGCGATGCGTTCCAAGACCCGGCTGTGCGGGACAATGCAGCGGGCGGGCTGATGCTGGACCACTTTCTGCGCATCATCGACGTGCGCGAAGCCGATCTGGCGGACGACTTCCTGGCGCCGTCGCTTGAATCGCTCGAGTCGTATGCAGAAAGCACATCGTCGCGCCTGCTGTACCTCTCGCTCAACCTGCTCGGCGTACGCAGCGACGTGGTCGACGAACTCTTCTCCCACCTCGGCAAAGTCTCGGGCCTCAGCCTCGCCATCTCCAGCATCCCCTATCACACACACCCGCCCGCGCACATGCGCAACTCGATCACAAAGGGCGCCCGCAAACTCGTCCTCCCGCGCGAATTCGTACACGACCACGCCGTCGTGGAGGAGGACGTCTTCCGCAATGGTCCCGAAGCAAAAGGCTTCCGGGATGCCGTGTTTGCGCTCGCGACGCGTGCGAACGACTACCTCATCACCGCCCGCAAGATTGTCGCAGAAGAGTTCAACGGCAAGCTACCCACCGCTGTCGTGCCGCCTCTGGTGGGCGTTGTGCCGGCGAGGTCGTACCTGGAGCGACTCGAGAAGGCCGATTTCAACCCGTACGACGCATCGCTGCAGAGCGGAAAGCATTGGAGGCTGCCGTGGGATATGTGGCGGGCTAGTCGCAAACGCACCATCTAAGGCCAATGCGAAGCTCACTTTTCTTATTAGTACTTTTGTGTGTAATTTTACATGCGCTGCAGGTCAACCCAGTTCACGGTCTCGTCGTCTGCGTTGAGATCTGCAGCAACTTGTTCCAACAACGATCTCTTGCACGACGCCTCCTGCCTTCCATTCGCGATCCACTCGGCTCGCTCACTGCTGCTTCTTTTCATACTTCTCGCGCACCTCCTGCACGAGCTTGTGACCCCAGAATCCTTTTCCGAGCACCTTGCGACGCTGCTTAATCATGTACGTGTACATGACGTACAGACCGGGCCACCAGATGGCAAACAGACCCGCATAGACCAAAGCGCGAGCATCCCAGGCGGACAGCTGCAAGGTCTTGGGAAGCGTAGCGAGGATGCACAGAGCTTCGGAAGTGGCGCCGATAGGGTAGAGCACGTAGAAGGTGGTGTAGCGCGCCCAGAGCAGACCCGGGCCATCAGCGCCCAGTAGCTGGTTGGCATAGAACGGGTAGCGGATGCACTCGGTGATAGACCATGCGAGCACCATCGAGGCGTAGAACGGGCTGGACCAGGCCTGCGAGAAGCGCTCGGTGACGCCCCACACCATGAACAGACGCGAGGCGACCTGGATGGCAGTGGTGACCACGGGGCTTCGCACCCAGCCAATGGCGGCGTGCACCACCTCGAGGATGGCGAGCGACTGGACGAGCGCCACGGCAGGGCCAACCGACGCGTGCGAATGGGAAGCGCGCTCGAGCAGCAGCGCGATACGCTCGGGGAAGAGGTGCGCGTACGACTTGACGATGCCGATCTTGACCAGACGGAAGCGCGCCAGCACGTCGGCAGCAAACTGGACGGGAGCCGAGTACGGCTGAGGACCCGACGAGAGGTGCTTGACGAGAGTCGAAAATACAATGACCCAACCGAAGAACGAGACAAAGTTGAACAAGACCAGATAGTACTTGATGAGAGCGGGCGGACCGCGCTTGGCAGGCTTGGCTGGCGTGGCCGTGGCCGAAGCCGATTTGCTGCTCGAAGAAGCTTTGGGCGGCATGGTAGCAGAGCTATGTGGCGAGGAGGATGGTGGTGGACGAGTAGAAAGTGAAGCGACGATAGATCGACCTGCGGAAAAGATCCAAATTTGCATTCCGCTGCCAAAGAAAAGCCAAAGGAAGCTCAACACCGATCCGGATCGCACGGACGTCTGACTGCCGAATACCCAACACGAGGTAGGTCCGATTTCTAGGCTGGATCGGGAGTACCTCTCATCGATATTGTTGAAAGTCGAGATTGTCCGGGTTCTGATTTTCGCGCCAAGCCGAAGGCGAAATTCAATCTCTGGAAGTGCTGCTGGAACGTGCCTTTGAGGATGCATCAGGTCGCAAGCCACCGCTCACTCACTGAATTCAGGCGAATTTCTAGAATTTCTTTCACTGAGAGTTTTAATTTTGGGCACTGATCCCGCTTGTTGATTCTGACGTAGGGCGCTCCAAGCGGAGGCTCAAAACAGCAGCGGAGACGCCAAACACCAGTAAAATCTCAGGGACATCGGCAGTGGATGAGTTTTCGACATGGCATCTTTGTCGCAAGATGTTTTTGTGCCAGTGGCGAACGAGAGGAGAGATAACCAAAGCAGTCGTTGCGTTGCGGGGCTAAGAACTGCTTTTGATGGTTCAAGTGTTGATGCCGCTGCCAAAGCCCTGGTTGACCCGCTCTCGATCTTTCTCCGCTTGATGTGACTTTGCCTTCCTCGGACTTCCTCCCCTCTCTACACCATCAGCACCCTATTCTCACCATCTCCAACTTGATAGTACAAGCCAGTCCAAGCCATCCAGAAGTGGACACGCACTGCATCCTCGTTCGAACGAATCACGACCTCACAACTACACCAACGTCGCTCGCCACCCGAAGCAGTGCCATCTCTCCCACTAAGACTCTTCCTCCCGTCATGATCCTTTGAACCAGTTTCTTCCTTCGCACATTCTTCGCACAGCAACTCATTCTCAACTGCATCATCTTCCGGCTCTCCTCGTCGGCGGGCCCGATTAGAACTACATTCAAAATGTCGACTCGACGACCTTCGTTCGGCACATCTCGATCGTCGCCAATCATCGAGTCTTCTCTCTCCAAACGCACCTATTCTCCCCTCAACAGCTCTGCCATCTTAGACGAACCCACTCGTCCTTTCCACGTGCGTCGGCGGCTTCGACGAGCGTCACAACCTGCTGAACCATCTCACTCCTCGCTGCGCTTCCGATTCGATTCGGACAACACCCTCCGCGATGGGCTGGGCAGCACCACCGAGTCGGGATCCTCCGACGACGAATGGGATCCTTCGCTGTTTCTAAGGAATCGCCAGCATCATCAGCCGCTGACCTCGCTCGAATACCTCGACCTCCCCGCCTCGTTGCCGTATTCTATCGTCTCGCTGCGTGCACAGCTGCTCTCTTATCTCACCGAGCTCGAGCTGCGAGCACGTGCTTTTTACTCGCAGCGCATCTCTCGTGCCACATCTTCCTCTGCTTTGGATGACAGCGTCGATCCCCTGTCCGAAGCCACCGGGTCCAACATCAGCGACGGCAGCAGTAGCGGTCAAGACGAGTCGGACACCAAGTCAGCTTGGATCGACAGTCACTCGGCCGCCTTCTTCCAGCAGGTTGAGGCTATGCGCGAAGACCTGAGGCGACTCGTGGCTTTGCTTCCCACCTACCCAGCATCTGCTTCTTCTGCCCTCGCGTCTCGTTCACAGTCACTTGCTCACGACTGGGAGCGATTGTCGTCCAGCTTCACTTTGCCCATCAGCCTCGGCAACGGTCTTCGAGAACGTCTACCACGCCTCCCCACCTCGGCAGATGCGGCACGGCTCAAGGCGGAACTCCCTTCATTACCCACCATGCCCCGCCTTCCGCAGCTTGACCTCGATTTCGCTTCAGTGCTCGAGCCCCTCTCGACGCAACTACCCACACAGGCCTATGCGCTTGCGGCCAAGATGCAGGCGCGCCTTGAGTCGATTCAAGAGTCCATGCGCAACATGGCCTGGCGCGACGCTCTGCAGATTGCCGAGCAGGACGGCACCAATGCGACACTCGCCCAGCGGTTTGAGGCTAAACTTGTCGATCTCTCGGCACGCTCTCGTTCGCGAGCCAACAGCTTCGCTTCGCGTGCCGGTCACGCGGTGCACGAAGCAGAGGAAAAGCTGTATCAGCTTGCCGTCGAGCTGGCACGCAACGGTCAGGAGTTGATCCATTACGAGCATCTGCCCGCCTTCTTTCGCAACAACGAGCACATCTTGTCCGGCTACCGCTTCATTCCGGTCGAGAACTGGCCTGCGTTGCTGCGCAGCTCCTTCCAGGTTCACAATGAAACGGGCAACATCCACACACATCTATGGGGTCTCCTCGCCATTGTTCCGCTCTTCTGGCCAAGTAAAGGTCTGGATGACCAGACGACGCCGATGGACAGGCTCGTGCAGACCGTCTACCTGCTGGCCGCCGTCAAGTGTCTCACGCTGTCCGTGTCTTGGCATGTGATGGCCGGCTGTTCGGACCGCAAATGGTTCGAGCGATTCGCTTGCGTCGACTACACGGGCATCGCATGGCTTGTCGCTGCCTCGATCTGGACCATCGTCTACAACTGTTTCTACTGTCAGCCCAACCTGGCGCTGTTCTACTCATTTACCACGCTCGTCGTCGGTCTTGCCGGCGCTATCTTGCCGTGGGCCGAGTGGTTCAACCAGCGCCACAACAAGCACTGGCGCATCGCTGTGTTCCTAACTATGGCGTTCACGGGATTGGCGCCGTTCTCGCATGCAGCCTTCGAACATGGCCTGGCCAAGACGTTTTCGTTTTTCAGCCCTATCTTCCCCTCGTTGGCGTTCTACGTCGGAGGTCTGGTGTTCTACGCTACGCAGTTCCCCGAGAGCTGGGCGCCTGGCCGATTTGATACGTGGGGCCATTCGCATCAGCTCTGGCACGTGGGCATTGTGCTGGCGATTGTGTTCCACTATCGTGCTGCGCTGCTGTTCCATGCTAACCGCTTCGAGTTTAGCTGTGCCGTGCCCGGGGCGGATGTGGCAGCGAACATGACAGCAGCGGCATCATCGGGTGCGGATTCGACGACGCTCTTCCAGCGCTTGTTTGGTCTGCTTGCCAGGGTGCAGCCGTTCGGTGCGACGGGTCAGGCGGCAGCGACGGTGACACGACCGATCGATTCCATGTTTGCCAAGGTTGGAGGCATGGAAGGTATCATAGGTTTGTCTCGCGCCGACGACCAGGTGTTGCAGTGGAGGAGACTACTCGGCAAGATCGGAAACGGCGCGGTTGGGAGGGGTTGGGATGCGCTCGTGGACTGGGCGCAGAACTTTTGGTGATCCATTCGTGTTGAACATGTACTCTTTTGGATCGGTTATGATCTCACATCTTGAATAGCATTGATTGCATCTAGGACCAGAGTTGCAGAAGAAGTGCAATTGCCTGAGGGTCGGATCGACGGCGGTCCGAACTGACGTCGGTCAAGTTTAAAGCGTGCGCTGACGAGCAACACGGATTGCAGCAAAGCACGGATGATCGGGCGAGCGCCTTGGAGAAGAGCACCAGCAACGAAGGGCTCAGGCAGCAATTGAGCTGGATTTTGCAGCGCGAGGGAGAGAAGGGCCAAGTTTACGAAGTTGAATTTGGTCATGCACGTTTGGCTGGGGCCACGCGCGGAGAGGTGTGTGGGGAAAACCTCTTCCGCAAATTACGAAGTCGACCTCGCGTAACTCGTTCACTGAAACGGCAACGGCGGTGGGATCGATACGCCAAGTAAGCAGAGTGTGAGAGCTACCCAGAGAGACTGTTCATGAGAGCTCTGGTCCAACCATCGTCGGGCTCTTGCTGTCGAGTCAACAGAAGAGGAGTTGACCGACACGACAGACGAAGGAACAAGCCTGACGAGGGCCAAGGCTAGACCTGTCATAGAGAAAGATGGCGAGGGCAGGGCATTACACAGTCGAGACATGATAATAGATGGTGTCGGAAAATGGTATCGAACAGCGTTGGCCCAGCCGAGCCAGTCTCGGAAACCACGGCTTTGTCGCAGGGCATTGAGCCGTAGAAGAGTGTAGGACAGCTTGGGCTGCCCGTCTGACCGCGACTGCTCCGTGACATCCATGGGCAGCGACTTCGACCCCGTCTGTGCGTGCCTTTGTTCCTCCGCTCGTGACCCTCTTTCGATTTCAAATCCGAGTCTCCGGGACGCGCGCCCTCTCTCTCTCACTGTCTTTTCCACTCTTCGAGATTGTCCAGCTCGGCCCGCATCCCCGCAAATGAGGGGGATAGCGACAGTGACGCTCGCTTGACTTTCATTCCACTGGGTTGACAAGGCTCTCGCTGGCTCCCTACAAAAGAAGACCTTACCTCGACACACACTGTTCCACCCCTCCCTCCATCTCCTGACCCCAACACCGTCTCCCTTTCGACAAGTGCTGCTCAGCACATCAGCCGAATCACACACCTCGTAGTTCGCCCACACCCTCGTCTTCTGGAGTCTGCTTAGTAAGGATGGTCGAGACTGACCTTGCTCCGCGCATCGCGGCGGCTGCGCAATGGGCCATCGAGTCGCCCGCCCACCTCGCTGCCACCCTAGTCGGTGCTGTGGTTCTCTTCCATCTGGTTCCCTACATCACGAACACGGCTCTCCTCAAGTATCCAGGTCCTTTCTTGGCCAAGTTAACCGATTTCTGGCTGCTCAGGACCGCAATGGTGGGCCACCGCTTCGAAGCTGTGCACAAGCAGCACCAGAAGTACGGTAAGTGCGCTCCCGAACCCACGAGCTTCTTTGCTCTGTTTGATTCCTTCTGACCACTCTGTTTTTATTCTGTCGCTTTCTCCAGGCAAATTCGTCCGCATCGCTCCCAACCACGTTTCCATTGCCGACCACGAGGCATTGCAGCCGGTCTACGGTCACGGCACGGGCACGCTCAAGCCCGCCTACTACGACGCCTTTGTGCCCCCGAAGCCTTTCCCGCGCGGTCTCTTCAACACACGCGACCGTGCCGAGCACACGCGCAAGCGCAAGATCGTTTCGCACACGTTCGCTCCAAAGACTATCGTCGCCTTTGAACCGTTCATCCGACGTGAGGTGCAGCTGCTGCTCGAACGCTGGGACGAATTCTGTGACAAGGCCGCCAAAGCCAACACCGAGGGTCCGCGCGGCATCAAAGGCCGTGCATGGCTCGACTCGCTCTTGTGGCTCAACTATTTCGCCTTCGACACCATCGGCGCCCTTGCGTTTGGCAGCACGTTTGGCATGCTAGAGAACGGCGCCGACGAGGCCAAAGTCGAGTACGAGGATGTACACGGCAACAAGAAAGTCGACTACTGCTCGGCGGTCAACATTATCAACGAGCGCGGCGAATATTCGGGCACCATGGGTCTCGCGCCCGTGTGGTTGCGTCCGTACCTGCTCAAACTGCCCTGGTTCTCCAAGCGTCTCACCTCGGTCAAGAAGCTCACGGGTATTGCACTGGCACGAGTCAATGACCGTCTGCAGAACGGTTCGGAGCGCGAAGATCTGCTGGCTAAATTGCAGGCTGCCAAGGACGACCGCGGCGAACCCATGGGAAAGATGGAGCTCACTGCCGAAGCACTCACGCAGCTCATTGCGGGATCAGACACCACGTCCAACACGGCATGTGCTATTGTCCACCATCTCACCACGCACCCGGACAAGATGGCCAAGCTGCAAGCCGAGCTGGACCGCGAGCTCGAGCACGCCGAAGAGGTGCCGCTGCACAGCGATGTACAGGAGCTGCCGTACCTGCAGGCGGTGCTGAACGAGTCGCTGCGCTACCACTCGACATCTGCGATCGGTCTCCCACGCGTGATTCCCGAAGGTGGAGCGACGGTATGCGGCCAGCGATTCCCCGCGGGCACTATCCTCTCCGTTCCGGCCTACACGCTGCACCGCGACAAGTCGGTGTTTGGCGAAGACGCCGACGAGTACAACCCGGACCGCTGGCTCGCACCCAACGCCAAGCGCGACTTTGAAAAGGCGTTCATTCCGTTCTCCGTCGGCCCTCGTGCTTGCGTCGGGCGCAACGTGGCCATGATGGAGCTGTCCATCCTGATCGCTGCCATCTTCAGGCGATACGATATCGTGCTCGCTGAACCCGAAAAGCCGCTCGAGACGTTTGAAGGTTTCCTGCGCAAGCCTGTTCAACTCGATGTTGGTCTTAAGCGACGCAACTGAGACCGAAGCTATGGGGTTCGCAGATGTTCTGTTCTCCAACTCACTCCGAATACGTTAAATGCATTCAAACAGCGATGCTGATGTTATTCTGTCTGACATAGACAAAGAGAGAGCAGTGATTGAAATTCCATCATGATCGCAATCGGGCGTGTTGATCAGCGGGATCTTGACGAGATGCTCGAGGAACTCACAACCAGGTCTAACAAGGTTGTCGTTCGGCGAAAAGCGCGCTCGAGCAGGTCAGAGCTAAGAGAACGTGGACAGTCAGACGACGTCACGGAACGAGCGTGTGGCAGAGAGAGGCGTTCCAACTGTCGGAGGCGTCCCAGTGTGGCTGGAGCTTGGAAGACGAGTTCGTGCTAGATCGGCTGGAAGAAAACGCCGGATGTCCCGAGGAACACTGCTTTAGTGCCTGACGAGGGTCCAAAGTAGGCAAAGGAGCAGTCAGATGCATGTAGGGTTCACGTATGACACCGGTTCCAAAAGGAAACGAGAACTCGAAATTCCAAACAATAGCGCTCTGATGAAGCGTGGCACTGGGCCGTACGGCTTGGGCCGGGATCTGCAAAGGCTGCTGCCGGTATGCAGTCGCGACAAAATTGCCGCAAGGGAAACAGGGGTGTTGCGCAACCAGAATTCGACATCGGCGTCGCCACATGCATTCACAGTTTGCTACCTGCCCCTCGTCATCTCTGCACAGGTCGGTACAGCATGTCTAGAGGTTATAGACAGGAGCCGGCTCATCTCGAGCATGCACAATCCTCAGGCCTGGAAGCGTTTGCCAAGCACGTCGATCCGGGTCTCAAAATTTTCGACCAAGTCAAGACTTGGGACCTTTGCAAAAGGCCCGAAAACAAACACACATGCAAACGCGGGGTGCAGAGGGGGGGAATGGAAGCCGGTCGGGCCGCCAAACTGAACACAGCTGCAGCTGAGCTGCAAATCGCTCTTCCGCCGACCTTCTGCAAGTTTGCCACTCACTAGATGCTGTGCGGGATCACAAGACCCCACTGCAGCATCACAAGCTTCAGGAGTCACAACTCGTTGTCGCGGCGGTCGAGAGTTCAACTAGGAGCCAATCGAGAACAAGGAAAATTGCCAGGGTGACGGCCCGAAGAGTCAACAACTTTCGAGGACAAAACTTCGGAACAGCCGACCGGATTTTTTTTAAAAAAAAACAGGCTGTAATCACACTCAGTCTGCCAAGGTGGAGTGAGTGAGAAGAAAGTCAGTCAAGGGAGAGCGAGCACGTTCCAACCAACGGCCTGTCACGTTCCCTCCGAGTGGCTTGTCGTGATATGGAAGCATGACCTTGATTCTCCTTTCCACTGTCACTTCACCATCCCTCCTCGCTCTGTTTGCTGTACCTGCTTTCGTTGGCCGACGTGTTTTCTAGGTGAGCTTCTCTCGCTTCTGCCATTCCCTCCATCACCCTCGTCTGCACCCACGCTTGCACCCACGCACGCAGCACGCCGCTACCATCAGCTGCATCAGCCTCGCTCTTCCGGACCACCGAACGAGCTCCGTGACCCACTTGCGCACGCACAGGTCATCTCAATCCCTTAAGCTCAACAACTTGTTGTTGTTGTTTGCGCTGTTGCTGTAGTAGCGGCTCTAGTCGTGTTGCTCCTCCTCTTTCCTTTCCACAACCTGTCAGCAGGCTGGAGGGACGTCTCGTTGCCAATCTGGTACTAATAGTAGCCTCTGTCTACCTTCTTTGCCGTCATCTGCACCCCCACTTCACCTCCTCTTCAACATCTGCACCGTCGGCACCTTTCTCTACCATGCGCCCCATCACTAGATCCGCCAAGATGGACATTCAACCCGACATGCCCGAGTGCTGGGGTCATCGCGGCGCCTCCGCTACTTTCCCCGAAAACACCATCGCCAGCTTCGAAAAGGCCATTGCAGACGGCTCCGAAGGTCTCGAGACTGACGTACACATCACCACCGACAACGTCATCGTCATGTTCCACGACCCCACATTAGAACGGACCACCGACGGCAAGGGTCTCATCTACGAGCGCCCTTACTTCGGCGACGACGGCATCGAGCACGTTCGAACGCTCAAGCAGCCCGCACAGCAGATCCCCACCTTCCCGCAGGTGTGCGACCTGCTCATGCGTCCGGAGAACAAGCACGTCAAGCTCAACCTGGATATCAAGCCGGACAACAACCCGGACCGTCTCTTCCCGCTCATGCGCAAAGTCATCGAGTCGTATCCCAACTTCGAGACCGACCTCGCCCCGCGTCTCATCCTCGGCCTGTGGCATCCCAAGTTCCTCGAGTCGGCGCTCGTCAACGTACCCGCCATGAAGCGCATCCACATTGGCGCTTCGCCGCGTGCTGCGCGCAAGTACTTCTGGAACGACTGCACCGGGTTCTCGATGTACTTTGCCTGCTTGGTCGGCGCTGACGGCCAGCAGTTTATCGCCGAAGCGCAACAGGCCGGCAAGGATATCTATGTTTGGACCGTCAATCGCAAGGACGAGATGATCGAAGCGACAAGATGGGGCGTCAAGGCCGTGCTCACCGACAAGACGGCGCTGTTCCAGGACCTCCGCAAGAACATGAAGACCGACTTTGCCACCACACGTCAAGACGAAGTGGGCATGTTCTTCCGTTGGGCTACGTGGAGGTACTATGCACTGCCGCAATTCGTGTTGCAGACCAACTGGCTGGCCAACATCGAAAGGCGCGCCGGCTCGCCGTTCCGCGAAGTGAATGCTCGCGTCGCAGCACAAGCGGCTGCCTCGCTGCCAGCCACTTCTATCGCCGCCTCGAGTGCATCCGAAAAGACTGGTCTCGGTCCAGCCCTCGAGCAGCCCGCTTTCGCCATCAACGCCGCTGCATGATCTTCCCCTCAAAGCAGGGTTCACAGAAAACCAAGTGCTGGTTTTTTGCGTGTCTAGCCCTCATCCCGATTGCACGACAAGAGCGGAGTTTCGACGCTCGGTCTTCATTTTCCACCCCCACTCCCACTCCCGCATCTAGACTCTCGGTTTCATTTGCATCCTCACCCACATCTTCACGGACTTTCTTCCCTTTCCTCCTTCGGCAACCCCCATTGCATTTCTTCTGCGTTACCGTTTCCCCCTCCTTCACAAGCATCACTTTAGAAGACTTCGCACATCCTTACAACATTGCTAGCATTCCATCAACCTCCCATACTTCTTGCCCCATATTTGGCCTCGGCATAATGCAGTTTCTTGGTCGACTTCGGTCGATCGTTTCCTTCCGCATCCACACAAGGGCTGTCTGTTGTGTCGATTGAGCGGGCGTTGAGTCGGGCGGGACACGCCGAGTTGGGCGGCGTGGTGGCATGTCTTCTTTTGAGCCCGCTCCTGCACAGCCATCCTTGACACACACAGACGCGCACACGCGCACACACGCCTTGCTGAGACACGGCAAACGATCCCATAACTAATCCCATGTTGCAACAAACAGAACGCCGGGGTGACGAGGCGGGTATAAAGGCGCAGGTTACACGACGTGCAAGCGGCGCACAGAAAAAGAGGGGGGGGGGGGGGGGGTTGTCTTTAGTCCAACGAGATGCGGGAAGCGGAGGGCCTAGGTTGGTGGGCATCTAGGAAGGCCTGACTCGGCACTTGCTGTTGCTGGTGTTGCTCGTGGTGCGGGTGATACTGCTGCACTGGCGGTGGTGAAAACTGCGCTGGGCCAAGAGCGCCTAGTTGCAGCGCTGCGGAAACGGGTTGCGGAGCGTACATTCCTGTACTGGCCGACATCGACGCCGGGATCGGCTGAGCGAAAGGCTGACCCCCACTTGGACGATGATCTGCCAACCCTCCATAGCCGCTATACACCGGGTTCGTGTAGCCCACGGCGCTATCCCAGCGTGGATCAGGTACAACACTGCCTCGATGCAAACCTGCCCCATTCGGAGGAGGCGAGGGCGCGTCCGAGTACTCCTTCGGTTCCACATTGCCGTCCAGATCCAACACGCCGCCGTCCGCGTCCGCTGTGCCTCCACGATCCGTCCGCGCGCGCTGTCGATGCACGCCGCCAAACGTGCCGATCGCATCGTGCGCCGGCTTGAGCCCCTTGTGGAAGTTGAACAGGCACACGAACCCGATCAGCAACGTCAGCGCCAACGAGACGATGGCAAACCCAGAGATGAACGTGATCGTCGTATGCACGTACGTATACTGGTCCCTCGTCGCGGGCACCCAGACCTGGGTCACTTTATAGACGAAATACACCAGCCCAGCAATCATCAAGAACAGCGAGAGCACCATCAGGCTCGTCCACTCCCTGCGCACCGCGAATCCCGCAACAAACAGCGCCACAATCGAGATGGGCACAGCGGCAATCGTGACGCCGTACTCCCAGTCCGTGGTCTGCGCGACGAGGATGAGATAGATCGCGGTAAACCCGACACCGAAGAAAAAGGTAAACTTGAGGAAGACGATAAAGAGCTGGTACCAGAAGAACATCCTCCGCACTCTGAGGTCGGCACCGATCTTCTGGTAGATGACCCATCCAAACTCCTTCCACAGCTTGAACGTCAGATATGCAAGCAAGAACTCGATCACGAAGCATACGGCCGTCACCGCAATCAGATACCGCTCCACCGACGGAAATAGCGATTTTGCCCGGCACAGCCGGTCCGGATCATCAGGACACGGAAAGCCACCTGCAATCCGGTCCTGCGCATCCAACGCATCCCGCACCTGCCTGATCTCGATCGCCGCCGTGATCGTCAAGGCAATGTTGAAGATCAACACGCCAATCAACTGTATCGTGTTCTTGAGCCGCACCGCATCCCACGCGATCAACACCTGGAATACGCATCCAAACACAAATACGGCCAGATACACTGACACGGTTTTGAGGTTCTGCGTGATGTTGTCCACCTCGGAAACGATCTTGGCAAAAATGAACGCGACCAGCGTGACGACGATCACAGCTTCGACGGTGCTCACGAGGATGTAGGCCAAAGCGTTGCGCGAGGGCACGCGGATAAATGAGTCGGGTCCACCGTATAGCCAGGAGGTAGCGCTACTTCGGGCAGATTTGGAGATGGACGCGGTTCCATCGCGTTTCGACTTGGCTGAGCGGGTGTCGCCCGTGTTCCTGGCAGCGGCGGCGGCGGCGCGGTTCGGTGCAGCAGTGGACTCTGTTGAAGCGGGTGGCGACGATGCGGGCATAGCCGGATCCTGAATCACGAGGCTCGATGCAGGTGGTGGGCTCTTGAGGGGAGAAGCACGCTCGTAGCCGGCAGCAGCGATGGCACCGTTGAGACCTGCAGGGTGGGCGGCGAACGGTGAAGAAGTGCCACGAGGTGGAGGCGAAACGGGCGGCGGAGAGATGGGAGGCGAGGTGCTGCCTCTGTATGCAGCGGCCGAGGAGAATGGTCCATCGTTGGCGTGCGCAGGAGGCGAAGCGGGATAGGCACCATACGAAGGTGTCGCGGACGTCGCTCCATGTGCTGGCGATGTTTCGGCCGCCGCTGAAGTTTGCGGTGCTGGACCTGGTGGAAACGGCGAGAAGCTCATCTTTGGATGCAAGTCTATGGTAACATCCGGTCCACCGTGAGTCAGAGAGGAAGGGTCCCGGTTTGGAATGAAAGAGCGAGAGATACGAGGAGGTGGTTGGATGGACGGATGGATGGAGGGCTCTGCAGCAATCAATGCGTCGTGAAAGGGCTGTCCAACAACGTGCAATTTGGTTGTCCGACGATGCACAGCGTCGATTTTTGCTTGAAGCAAAACCCAATTTTAGAACGCATTGCGCTGAGCAAGATCTCGACTGAGACTCTCGGCGTTTCCGCTTACTGTAGTACTGTATGATAGTTCCTCGAGCCCCTTATGGATTTGGCAATGCTAGGCTTGTCGTGATTTTCAGGCACAACGCGATGTGCCATATCACCGATACACCGCGAACAATCGGGAGACAGATCTGCATCGGTCTCAACTTATTCGCAGAGGATTCGCACCTTTGCCACAATGAGACAATCATTCGGTTGAATGTTTGGTGCTTTGAAACGTATCGGTAAGAATGATGAGCAGGACTTTGGCCATGGTACCCACAAGAGACTACAAGTAGAAGCAGTCAGTGTGGGGTAAAATATGTAGTTGCTCCATGGTGGCCTGGACTCGGAAGAAGCGGAACAAGGCGGACAGGGCGAATCAGTGGATCTCCATTTCCGCACAAACTGTCAGGTACAAGCTTTGAAAGTGCGTGTTTGTGTTCCTCTCTCTCTCTCTCTCGCGCGCGCCTCGACATCCTCCCTCCCATCAAAAGCCAACATCATCATATGCACCGAGCTATGAGTGCGCTACCCCGTTCTGCCGGCTCATCGGTGTTACGATCAGGCCTCGCGCAACCGGCGCGTCTGGCTGGTGGCCGACGCTTCCTTCACGCCGCACGTTGTCCGCCGTTCGCTTCATCTCCGGCGCCGGCCATCTTTGCTGTGCGTCAAGATTCACGCGCACCCCATGCTGCGAACCCTTCGTCACAACAGCGCCACATCTCAGCCTCTAGCTGCTCCCTTTCTACCGCCAAATCCGGAAAGAACAAATCCACTACCCCCGTCGAACGATACGAGGAGCTGGTGCAATCCGGCGTGCTCAGAGACGACGCTCACCAGCGTTCCATCATCAAGGTCCTCCAATCGCTGCATGATCAACTCAGAACCTACAAACAAGCCGAGGTGCCAGATCCAGAAGAGCACTTGCAAGCCTCAAAGGGTCTGCTCTCGTGGCTACCCTTCGGCAAGGAAAGAACGCAACAGATTCCTCCCATTTCTGAGGACGTTCCCAAGGGCTTATACCTGTACGGCGATGTGGGCACGGGCAAGAGCATGCTCATGGACCTGTTCTACGACACGCTCCCATCCAATGTCACCGCCAAACGTCGCATCCACTTCCACCAGTTCATGATCGAGGCACACAAACGCGCCCACTTCTACAAGTCCAAGACGCACAAACCATCGGGCATCGTCATGATGATGTCGTCTGGCAACTTTGGCTCCTCTTCCTCTTCTTCTTCGTCATCCAGCAGCAGTAGTGCCGCTAATGCAGGCGAGGAGAGCGATGCCATCGAAGCCGTAGCACGCGAGATGGCGCACAACCACTCGGTGCTGTGCTTCGATGAGTTCCAAGTGACCGACATTGCCGACGCCATGATCCTGCGTGGCTTGCTCGAACGCATGCTCGCCTACGGTGTCGTTATGGTCATGACGAGCAACCGACACCCGGATGAGCTCTACAAGAACGGCATTCAGCGCCAGTCGTTCCTTCCCTGCATCGACCTGCTCAAGTCGCAATTCCGCGTTACCGACCTCAATTCGGGCACCGACTATCGCAAAGTCCCGCGTGCGCTGTCCAAGGTCTACTTCTCCCCGCTGGACGATGCCAACACGCGTGAGTTCGACAAGCTCTTTGAAGCAGCCACCTCGGATCCCCACGACCCCGTCGTCGAAAACCGCCCACTCAAGATCTGGGGTCGAACGCTGCAGGTGCCGCAGTCGACGCAGAAAGTCGCACGCTTCACGTTCGACGAGCTGTGCGGCCGCCCGCGCTCGGCCGCCGACTACATCGAGATCTGCAACAACTTTGGCACCATCTTCGTCGACAGCGTACCCCGGATGGGCCTCAACCAGCGCGATCTCGCCCGGCGCTTCATCACGTTTATCGACGCGGCGTACGAGAGCAAGACGAAACTGCTCGCGTCGAGCGAGGTGCCCATCCTGCAGATCTTCTCGGGCGACGCGGGCAAATCCAAGCCGACGCCCGACCAGATGCGCTCCCTGATGGACGACCTCGGCCTGACCATGGACGACATCGGCGGCTCGCCCATCTTCACTGGCGACGAAGAGCTCTTCGCCTTTGCACGTGTCATCTCTAGGCTGACAGAGATGGGCTCCAGACAGTACGCCGAGACCGCCGGCATCGCTGCCGGTGCCCCGCCCGAATATTAGAATACACCACGTAGATAACTTAGATCGCCAATACACAGTGCATTCTTCTCATCACATTTCGGCCACAGCTTGCGTGTGACAAAAACATCAGAGATTGAGTGGGGTGACGAATTTCTTAAAGCATACAAGTACAAGTGCGACGACAAAAAACAAAACAAAACGACCTAGGAACAACAGCAGAGACGACGGGGTTGGAAGTACAAAGGACAGCAGAGCACTGCGAAGGCGCAGTAATCAAGGGGTATATAAGAGCTCTCTCTCTCTCTCTCTCTTTCTTTCTTTCATCAGTGGAGCTCGTGGTAGAAAATGATCTTGTTGGCGTCCGGATCGAGCACGTGCAGCTCTCTCGTGCCCCACGGCTTGTTCTGGGGTTTACCGAGCAACTTGCCCTTGCCCAGGAACACTTCCGGGAAGTACTCCCTACCATTGGGCTTGAACTGCTGCTGCTTGGCGACGATCTCATTGAACAGCTCGTCGACGTTGCTCACCACGATGAGCAACTGCGGCGGTCCGCTTCCATCGCCCTTGAGCTCGCCCCACTCTGCCGGTAGATAGCGCAGCACGATGCGCACGCCCTGCTCTTCCGCCGCCGAGGGGATCGCAGAGTACTGCTGTTGCGCGGATCGAGGTGGGCGCGCAGCGGGCCCTCGTCGCATGATGGCTTGGTGCGACGCCGGTTTGCCGACGGGAGAGAAGCCGATGAGTTTCTGGTAGAATGCAACCGAGTTGGTGAGGTTCGTGACGTAGATGCAGGGGAAGGCGTTCAGGAAGACCGTCTTGCCCGCTTTGGCCGACATACGTGCTGCACGGCCGTGGTCGACATCCACGTCGTCGTCTTCCCAGCTGAGCGCATTGGGTCGTGCGAAGTTGAATGGGTTGACCGACAGCAACGCGGCAGCATCCACGTCGCTGAGACCCATGTTGGAGGTTTTGGGCAAGTAGGCCGTGTCGTCGGCAAACTTTTTCTTGCTGTCCGCAATGTGCTCCGAGAAACGCACCTTGTCGGTAGGCGAGAGCACGAGTTTGGCTCGGTTGACGCGTGTGAGGGACAGGTACAGTTCGGGCCTCTTAGCAGCGTTGGCAGCATGGACCGAGGCAGCGGCCGAAGCGGTGACGGCATCGACAACGTGCACTCGACCCAGATCAGCGACGTCGGGAGGGGTGGCGGGCATCGACACTTCGTCCATGGCGGAGAGCTGGTCGGATGCCAGTGCGGATGCTTCCATAGATGGAGACGAGGCGGCGCTGGTAGGTGAAGATGATGTAGACGAGACGACGCGTTGCATCGTTGACGGACGAGCATCAAGTGCGGCACTGCTGGAGGCCATGTCAATCATCGTGGAGCGTGCGGTCGATCTGGGCCACGTTGAGTCCAGACTCAGGTGGAGGAGAAGACGGTATGTCCGTGCGAGCACAGCCGCTGTGTGAACAGGGTCGGGACGGCCGACGAACTGTTCAGGATTATTGCTGTTCTTCTCTACGGAAGGGGAAGGTAGAGGATCAGATTCTAATAGCTGGATTCCGAACGATGCGGGAGGTAAGGTGGTGGTGGTAGTAGTAGTAGTAGTGATGGTGTCGAAGCAAGGTGATGAGGGACAAGACAAGCTCTAGGAGGGCGGCTGCCGAGGGACGGGCCTCAAGCGTTCGGCATTCTCTTGTGGAAAGCGGAGAAAGCAAGCGAGAAGATAGAGTGGCAACAGGCGGGAGCCAAGCGGCATGCAGGATCTGCAGTGTAATCGATGCGCAGTTTGCCCTTGTGCTCGCTCGGACCGGTGAAGGTTTTTTGATAGCTCGAAAGTTGACTCTCAGGCTGCAGGGTGCGCTTAGTTCCCATTTAGCACGTTGACAAGAGCTTGTTTTTCTCGTCTTTCAGTTCGGTATGCGGGGGAAAAGCTAAGCGGAATAGGCTCAGTAGCTTGTTCGGCGGTGGCGTGCCGCATCAACTGATAACGATCTCTAATTTTGACTTTTGTCTCTCTTCTCTTTGTGGCGAGGGGAACGCCTGCCGAAAAGGCCAATTTTGTCATGACTCTTGACGCCAGGAGAGGCCAAGCGAAGCCAACGTGACGGTATTCGTCGGCATGTTGTGAAATTGCCGACAGAGTCACACGCAGGACCCTGCTTTTTTTCCTGCTCTTTCTTTCGTTCAGTCGGCTGAAAGACAGATAAAATCCGAAAACTGCTTTTGGGCCTCGTTTTCTGTTGGACTCGAGCCACGAAAATCCATTGTGGGCCGCCCCTACAACGCCGCGGAGCAAATCAGAAGGCGCGTTTGCTCGTGCCACAAGCAAATCTGCCGTCGGTTGAACAGATTCGCAGTACCCAGTCGTTCGTTGTAGAATCCTTGAACTTGACATCGAGACCTTGGTCTGATGTGTAGCCTCGGCGTACGTGGGCCAAGGCGTGAGAACCTCGCGTGTCGCAACCATCATGGCCAGTGCGTTGCTACGTCGACAGAGCGCAGGCCGAGACATAAGACAAGGTCATCTTGGGTTGCCGCCTAAGCGAGGCTCGCAGCGTGACGACTGCCACGAGCCAAGTGACTTTTGTCTCATATTTGTGTGTTCGTGTCAATCTAACTTGTATGGAAAAAATTTCCTGGCGGTCTTCGTATCCGCTTCTCTTTCCCAAAACGATCCCACGTCAAGCTTTGCAATGGTCTCCAGTCGTCTGAACTTGTCCTTGATCTCCGAAGGTGCGGCTACACTACTATACATGATATCTCCAGTCAACACGGCGGTCGCCGAGCCGTCTCTGCTCCTCCTCAGACTCCTCGGTGAATTTTTCACCACTAGCCTGCAGCGCATCTCGGCGACGGTTCTCCCTGCTGAGAAGGAACCACAGCGCCGAGGCAGCACCGATTCCAATGCCGAGCCAGACGATGCTCAACCCGTGGCTGATGCGGAATCTCGGGTTACTGAGTGCGCCAAGCGGGCGGCGGTACAGCTGGACACCCACGATACTGCCCATGTTGCCGAATCCAATCTGCATGGCCAGGGCGGTAGCACGTTTGGTCTGGCCAGAAACATTCTCGGAGGGCAGAGAAAGCAACAGGGCGTTGCCGGCATAAACGCCAGGCGTAGTGATGAAGATGGCAACGTATCTTCCGGCTACAGTAGGCGAAGCAATCTGGACAATATAACCCAGAATAGCGAGCAGCGCGCATCCGATGATAAAGATTAGCCTGCGGTTGACGACAAACGAAATGTGGGCGATTGTCATGGTGAAAATAAAGGCGAGGAAGTAGGGTGGGACTGTAAGCAGCTGTGCGTTGGCCGCCGTGTATCCAAGGTCGCTGATGATGGTCGGCATGAACAGCGAGAAGGTGTAGAGAGCGAATGCAAATCCGTGGAAGAGCAGGCTGTAGAGATAGACGTACGGGTCCGTGAAGGCTTGCTTGACGCCATCCCACGAGAAAGCTTCTTCGTCGAGCGAGTCGCGGTCTACCTGCATTCGGGCTGCAATGATGGCCTTCTCGCGATCCGAAAAAGAGCGAGACTTTTGGGGGTAGTGTGGCACAATCTTGTACGCTGCCACCGAGACAACGATGGTAAGCAAACCCTCGATGATGAGAATCCACGACCAACCTGCTTTTCCGCCGACGCCGCGCATGAAGCCAATACCATACGCCAGGATACCGCCAAACGCACCCGAGAAGGCAGCACCGGAAAGCAGCAGCGCCACTCGGTAGTGTCGCTCTCGTCTGGGATAGAACATGCTGAACACGAATACGGATCCAGGAAAAAGACCACTTTCGCTCAGTCCGAGGAAGAAGCGGACGGCGAACAGTCCTGCTTGGTTGTGAACAAGACCTTGCACGACAGAGATGATGCCCCAAATGAGCGTCAACGTCGGCAGCCATACCGGTGGAGAAGTCTTTTTAAGGACGATATTTGCGGGCACTTCGCCAACGACGTAGCCAACGAAGAAGAGCGTAAGAGCAGTGGAGTAATCTTTGAGGTTGATGTCCTTTACCAAGCCTTCGAGTTTGGCGTTACCGATGTTCGAGCGATCCAGGAACGAAAGGAGGTACAGAACCAAAAGGATGGGTACGACGACGAAATCAATCTTGCGAACCAGGCGGCGCTCCTCTTGGCGAGTGTATCGGACCTCACCGTGAGAAGCCGTGTCGACGACGATGAGACCCTTGTCTTGAGCTTCGTAAGCCTCAGAGACGGAGGCAGCCTTGCCAGGAGGCGGCGAGGAAGTGGAAGTCACCTCGCTCATGGTGGGAAAGGTCCTCTGTGACCGATGTTCGACGGGAAAGTAAGATGGTGTGCGGAAGCGGGGAGAATCGACCTGGCCGGCCAAGGACAAAACCAAGTCTTTATAACAATCGTTACATCTTGAATGCAAGCAAAAGCCGTGCAAGAAACGGCGAATGGAAGCGCGCAAGCAGATGGCGCGATCCGCGTCGAAGATGCTACCTTAGTCAGGGCCGCAAAGATGTGAGATACAGTACATTTGCCGAGGTGTGCCTCGTGGCTTTGTTTCCACCGACGTCTTGGCATGGCATAAAGGCACACGACGTGGGCTAGACAGGAGCTGGGCGGCGCCATGCTCGGAACCCGACGACACAGGTGCCAGGGCGGGGGTGTTGGCCGGCGCGAGAAACGGCGTCAAGGATGCCAACAGGCCGGACGCCGGTTTCGAGCTTGCGGAGACTCGAATGAAGCGGTCAGCCATCGTTTCAGCAGTTACAATGCAGTGGCTTGCTACAAGAGATGACGGCACATATGAAGCAATCACGCCAATGGCAGCCAAGTGGGGTGCAGCAGTGTGAATGCCGCCTGGCCATTTACGTCGCTAATAGGCTTCCAAGTCAATCAGTTGCGTGCTTCGCTTAATCTTGCTATCGTAGGATGGGCAAGGCGCAGTTGGACACTTTCGGTATCCATCATTTGGTCGATGCAGCACGCCATATCGAGAGCAAGCGAAAATTGGCTTGATTGAAGTTGTACATTCCAAGCGATCTTACATCACCAAAAAGCTGTGGATCTGTTAGACCGTTGGGCCCGTCGGCTCCACGCGCCAATGCGGCGAATTTGGAAAGTGGTGTGTGTTGGGCTCGACACAGCTGCACGCCGACAAACAAAGTGATGCAATGCTACTGCAGCTCTGCAGCCTTCGAAGCCACTTTTTTCCGTTCGCTTGACGGCTGACTGAACCGAAATCAAGCGAGCCAACTTAGCTCACTCGACCTGTGTGCTTCAGACTGGCATGTGCACCTCAGACCCTGCGGGAGGGCTCGAGGACGACGTGCAAGTTCCTGTCGGTCAGTCAATCACTCGGACCGGATCCTTGTCGTGATCCTCCCTCACGACCACGACCAACTTCAAGACGGCCCAGGCAGCAAATCATGCTGGACGTTGTCATCATCAAGGCACTGCGGGCCATCCTACCGCTAGCCACCCCGATCATCACGCCGAAACAGCCTCCAGCACCCAAGCCCAACGTCACCACCTATATTCCGTCGCCCTTTGTGCCCGGCAAGATCACCCGCAAGGCCCAGCGACGTCGTCTGAAGGCAGACATCTATTGGCCCTCCGGTCAGGCAGACGATGTCGCACTGCCCATCATCCTCAATTTCCATGGCTCTGGTTTTTGCTTGCACACCCATGGTGATGATTCGCGCTTCTGTGCGTACGCTGCTCGCTCCCTTCCAGCGATTGTGATCGACGTCGACTACTCGCACGCGCCTGAGCATCCATGGCCAGCAGCTGTTGAGGATGTCGATTCGGCCATTCAGTTTGCAAAACACTTCGCTCGCGAGAATCGCAAGCAGCGGCGGCGCCACGGTGCAGCTGGAGCCACTGGTTTCAAGGAATGGCTATGGGATTCCAATCGCATCGCTCTCGTCGGGTTTAGCTCCGGCGGCAACCTGGCGTTGATAGGCTCGACCAGGACCGAAGTCCACGGCGGGGTTCAAGCCGTCGTTGCGTTCTACCCCTCAACCAACCTCGACGAGGATCCGTACGCAAAACCCCAACTCACACCGCTCAAGGGCGCGGCAGGAGGCAAGCTCCCACCCTGGCTGCGCAAAATTCTCTACCGCTGCTACGTCCCCATCGAAAAGGTCAAGGACCGCAAGCAGCCGTTCATCTCGCCCTTCTTCGCAGACCCCGAGACGTTCCCGTCCTCGATCACCATTATCACCGCAGAGCAAGACGCGCTCGCACGCGAAGGCCGCAAGCTCGCCGACAAGCTCGACCGCAGCTCCGCGTTCAAAGGATCCATCGTCCACTGGGAAGCACGAGGTCAGGGTCACAACTGGGATAAAATGACAAAGGCAAATTCGGAGCCGGAACAGCTGAAAGACGAGGCGTATGCTTTAACGTTGCGACGCATTCGCCATGCGTTTGCAGCCGTGGCTATCGGCTACGACGATCCGCGGGAGAGATTCGATGAGGCTGATGAAGATGATATCAACGATGACGAGGAGGAGGAGCAGGACAGTCGGGATCAGAGGCCGTCCAATGTTGGGTCGAAACCCAACGTGTCAAGGCTGGCAGCGCTATCCGATGGAGCTGACTCTCGCTCTCGTTCCAGCTTCAACACGGCCACCACATCTGTTGGGCGCGACTCGCTGTCCCGTCCTGCGACGCTGAAAAGTCCCAAGCTGTAGCCTCGCAGCGACATCCAACGATCCTTTTGCTCGAACAGAACACCAATAGATACCCACGCTCGCTTAGCAATCTTACATCTTGCAATTCCGCTCCCGTTGGTCTGACTTCTTCGCGGGTCGTCCCTCGAAACAGGCGCTCAATCGCGGCCAGTGTCACTCGCTCGCTTTTTTGTACATGAGCCTGGAATGGCTCCGTAGCTTCTCTGAGACTAGGGCTCGCCAACCTTCTTGATGTTCTTGAGCGGCAGGTGGATGCGTTCGTTCCTCCTCCAAAAGTCGAACAAGATGCGAGCCGTACGCTCTGGGGCATCCTCGTGCAGGGAATGGCCTACATCTGCGATGACTTCGAGTTGATACTTGCCCTGCATTTGTCCGATCATGAGTTCGCGGTCGAGACGGTCTGTGCCCGCGAGCAGCAGCAGACGCGCGGTCTTGACGGTCAAGAAGCGCGACGAGAGACCCTGGAACCAGGTGGTCCAGAACGGCTCGGTGGCGAGCAGCTCGGCTCTCCATCGATAGGGATGCTGCTGGGTGTCGGGACGAGTGTGGTCGGATGGGTCGTCGAGGATTTCCTGCGGTTCGTCGTGATCTGCTGTGGCGTTAGGGTGTCGAGCAGGAGCAGGTGCTGTGAAGGCGGGGTTAGGCTCGATGAGAGGAGGGACACTGATGCGCGCGCTGTCGAGATTGGCAATAGTCTTGCTGTCGACATGCCATCGGATCGCATCTTCCACTGAAGTAAATCCAGACGGGTGGCTGAGAACGACGCTTCGCATCACGCTGAGCGCGTCCATCGCTGTGCCCTCGACCACATCTAGCACTGCAACGCCTGAGATGCGGTTGAAGCCTTTCGCTGAAAGGGCATGTGCTGCAGAAACAACCACAGATCCACCCATAGAATGACCCACCAGGACCAGCGATGGCATCTCTTCCGATCGAGGAAACATGGTCGAAAGCAGGGCAATCAGATCAGCCGAGAGTACGTCGATCGACATGTCGAGCGGATCCGTCTTGACGCCTTGCAAACGTGTTCGTCCGTGGCCACGACAGTCATATGCGAGCACGCCCACTTCGCCTCCGCTGAGCTTCGTGATTTCCGCTGCTGCCAGGGCGTAAGAGAGTGCACTGAATCCTGCACCGTGGTGAAACACGAACAGTGTCCCCGGATTCGGCGGTGCCGCCTGCGAAGTTGTGGTGGTTTGCTCTTCGTCGTCCTCATCCGCATCATCATTTGGAAGCCCAACACCCGGTTGGAGCGTCGGAAGCGAAGGAGAGTTGACGTCTACAGCGAGCTTCTGTAGAGAAGCAGACCCGGCCTCTGTCCGTGGAAACGGAGCTTGTCGCTGCGTCGCCTGCTTGGGCTGTGGAGGAGTGTAGTAGACACGAAACAGAGCACTGTCACTATCGAGCGGCACATCCACCTCCAGGGCCTGCTCGAAGCATCCTTCTGCCGTGCGTGGTGAAAAATCTTCCTGTTGCTGCTTGCGTTTGAGGAGCCGCGGTATCGCTATCGACGATGGTTCGGCTTGCTCTTCGATTCCATCTTCTTCCGCTTCTGAAAACGATGGCACGGGCGGGAGCTTGCTGAGCTTGCTCTTGACAAAAGAACGTTGGAGGTCAGACATGATGCTGAGCGAGCGTATGGGATATTCCAGCGCGGCTATGAGATGTGGCGGAAAGAAGTGGGCAAGTGAGAGAAGTGCTGGACCCTGTCTTACGGAAGTCAAGAGTTGGTCAAAACGCCCTTTCTGTGGAGGGACCAAAACTCGGAATTCGGAGGCACTGCGCGATGACAAGCATCGTGCGACTATGACGTGGAGGATCGTTCTTCCACCCCACGCACAACCGCGAACATCGACGTGAGACTCCCTTCTTCCTCTTTCACTACATCTTGCATGGCGCTGTGACCACAACCATGCCCTCATCATCAGCACGACAGCGCAACAAACGCGCGTTGGAATCCACCGGAGGTGTCTCGCGTCCTCCATCCAGCAAAAAGGGCAAGCCACGCGCAGCCGGTGGAGGGGACTCGTCCAAGCTTCAATCGCTTCTGTTCGTCCTTCTAGCAACGACGGTGCTGCTCGTAGGCTACCAAGTCGCACGCTTCTACTACCGTGGACAGGCGACTCTCTCCCCGCTCTCAACATGGACAAAGGCTAAATACGGGGCCCACGACCGATCCAGCAACGCAGTAGGCGCACCCGTGGCAGGAGATGCACGGACAAAGTTCAACAAGCTTGCTCCGGAGGGCGCCGTACCCGGAGCACCCGCTCTTGTACCGGGACAAGAATCCACCGATTCGCTCGAAGAGCTCCGCAAGAAGCTCGGAACCGAGGGAGAACTCGACGCGCAGTTCGACGACGACGGCAACCTAGACCTCGCCACGATCCAGCGCATGCTCGACATCCTGTACAAGCCTGCTAGAGAGGGTGCCAAGGGCGCAGCCCATGCTGCAGGACGCGTGCTCGAAGCTGTGTTGGAGGACGACGTCGCTGTAGACGCTGCGGATGCGGCCGAGGTGGCCGACGAAGCTACGCCCTGAAATCACCGCACCGATTCGACTCTACGATGTGTTTCGACAATTGTTCTGCCCTATGGTTCTCAAAGAGACCTTTGTTGAATGCCCAGTGATCATGCAATACACCGCATCAAAACACACACCATGAATTTGGGTGACACGAAGGAGGCTGCATTTCAACCGAGACACGAAAGATTGCTGTTGTTGTGGTGATGGCCGACGGACGTGTTGATGTTGTTGTGAGTGCTGCCATCTCAACGGAACAAAGATTGACAAGCTCAGACGCAGCTTCAAGTCAAAGTCAGAGAACCATGGACGGATATTTGAAAGTCATCACGCGTGTCAAGGTTAGTGCATGGCCCGAACTGATTGTCTCGAAGCGCAGCCCGTGACCTCTTTGCAGCTGTGAGAGTGACTGGAGCCGTGTTTCTCGCTAGAGCAGCTCGAAGCATCACAAGCTACGGACCCAATCTGTCGCACGAGATCGCTGTTTGTCCCGATTATACAGTACACCTGTGGGGTAAGCCTGGTTCGACGGAAGTGCTTATCGTCATTCGCCACTCGCCACAGAAGGCTGAGAGTCTGGAGTTGGCGACACTAGTGCGTGCCGTTATCCACTCGCTTAAAGACGACGGCAAGCGGGGTTACCACCTTCTTGGGTGTCTAGTGTCTCGACTGTGACAGTCCGAGGCCTAGCCTGCAATGGCTCCAGACCGCCGAGACTCGAACAACAAATGAGCTGCCTCATACAGTATTTACGTGAGCACAGGCGAACGTGGTCAAAGTGGGTCGCCGGGACGCTATCTTTTTGACGTGTTCGGGTGTTCGCGTAAGCGGTATGCCCAGCTGGGTTTGGAACGCCCAACTCTGTTCTGGCTCGGCAACAAGTTAAGCCACTTTCGGAAGCATGGTTGCGAGCGTAGCTATCGTCAGGACGCCGACCTGCCCCGCATCTAGTGGGATTCGTGTTGGCCGTAGCGCTTCCAACCAAGCGCATCGACCATTGTGACGGGTACGAGGGTGGTGAGGCGTGTGGCATAATGGCGTGCTCCAAGCTGCTCAGTCCGGGAACTAGTAGTCGGAATTCCCATCGCGTCGCCAGCGTCGCCGTCATAGTCACGTCAATGGCGTTCGAACTTGGCTTTGCAAGCATAATACTGAACGTGTTCCACACCATCTCGGCCTCCGGACTTGAGGCGCTTCAGCTTGGAACTTCGAACTTGCGGTGTGGATAGAATCAGCTGAAGCTCAAATCTCGGGAGTTCACGTGCGACAAGGTTGACATACAGTACAGTAGCACTGACAAAAGGACATGCGCGGAACTGCCAAAGTGAAGCGGGCAGAGGTCGAGTCGTCAATTGAGAAGGTCCATGCAGGTACAGTCCCGCTCAAACGTAGGTTCAGAGGTAAGAAAAGATAAGTTTCAAGGTATGTCCGCCTGTCCGGCGGGCACTCCATCCATCGGCTCGACTGCAAACAGACTCCTTTTCTTGGTTCGACGTTTTGCACAGAGTTGTCCGGCATGTCTCGTCAAGTCGAAAGCCCAGCTCCGAGAGTCGGCACGAGAAGCAGCCCCAGGCTCATCTTATTTCCTGTCCTCGCTGGTCTTGGCAATAAGGCACGTTCCATACGGCAACTTACGCAGCGACAAACCTCGGTCAACTCCGACGCTCCACAAGAATAGTAGCGAGATCGAACCTCAGTGCGAATCGCCGAGCTTGCTTTGCGTACAACGTTGGTAGGGGGGCAGCAACAGCGCCACCGCGATCACCGACTCTGGCTGAACTGTGACCACTGGCGTACAAGTCCCTCTACCTACTTACACGATGGTGTTATTATCATCCAGCGCCAGCGACGTCGAGAATTCAGCGCGAAGTTCGTGTTCCAAGATACAGTGTCTGGGTGGTGCAGGCGGGAAGAGAGATGGACAAAGGCTCAGGACCACGCTAAACTCTGTGCAAATTCAAATTCACCATCCCCTCTCACGGAGACTGGACACCTCAGGCGCCCGACAAACCCGTCGTCTGCACCACGGTGGTTTTTGGGAGATGAAACGGAAACTTCGGAACGGATAATTGGGCCAGGTGCAGAATCACTCTCGCTTCGACAACTCATCTTGGCCGATGCGTTGAGACGAAAAGCGGCAAAGCTCGCTTCTGCAAGGCAGCAGCGCCAAGCCTCGTTATCTGCAGCTGAGAAGCAGTCCGTCCAAGTAATAGCACGTAATGTAGTGGTGTCGCTGCTCAGCTCGCACCAATACGCATGTCGACCTCCGAGCGCGATTGCTTCTCAACATTGCCTCTGAGCAAGGATGGCCATCCAGCAGACACCGGTCGCGATTCGTTCCTGAGTGAAGATTAGAGCTCGACGTCGAGCTGTCACGAGTAGGCTCTAGGCGTGGAGGACGTTGATCTCACTCGGCAGCTCCATAAGGGGAAGCAACAAAAGAAGGAAGGAAAAAAGTGAGCCAATTTTGCAGCCAAATTTGGAGCCTCCCCCGCTGCGCTAAGCGACCGACACGGGCTGCCACGCGCCATTTTGGCAGTTTGGCATTTTGTGCTCTAGCCAATCAGAACGCAGCAAGGACAAACGTGTTGTTGCGGAGTGCAGATAGAAGCCAAGAACGTGGACACAGTGCATGAAACATTCTGGCTGTCCAAACCTGTCGGGCTTCGCAACCAAAGAACTCTCAACCACGCACCCAGACTTCAGACTCTCCCCACCGCGTCGCACGACCAAGGTACCTTGGCCATTCGATACTGATCTCCGCGCCGATTGCCAAGAACGTGTGCGGACACTGGTCTGCATTGGCCAACACCATGCAAAGCGCAACCCTCTGGCCGCAGCAGCCGCAGCCACCTGTTGCCACTTTTTGGCCAGCCTCCCCATTGCCGAGCAGAGCTGTACACGTTCTTCCAGCGACCACCACCCTCTTCGCCGTTTGCTTCCGCGGTTGCTTGATGCCGCCGCCGTTTTGTGTCCGCCCCGCCAAGCTTTGTACGATACCGCGGCCACTGGAATGCCGCCGATTTGGTAACCGAGTGGCCTTTGGTCCCGTCGGCAGCACACTGCTTCGTCACAGACTCGAAGCGACCATGGCTGTAGCTCAGATGACCGATTCATCGTGTCTTTGGTGCCAAAGTAAGGTTCTGGTGGCTTATGTCGTCAAAGCTGGTCTGTGATTCGTGAGTGCATGCGGAGAAAGTGCGAGCCAAAGCCCCAAGACGGTTTGAGGGGGGATCCAAGCTGCAGGCACACGACCGCGTGCTTCCGAGATGATTTTACAATTCTACTCAGAGTGACACGGGCCAGAGACAGGCAGTCGGCCACAATAACGCCGGTGCACCCTAGCAAACCGTGGCCGACCCAGAAGTCCTGTAGTTTGAAATGTCTACAGCCAAATGTTGTGAAGGGGCGTCAGTACCTTTTTTTTGCCTAGTCTGTGAATGCGAGACTTCCTGACGGAGTCTAGATTTCGTATAGAAAAAAAAAAGAAATTTGGTGCTCCCGCATCCGCTTTGGTTGCCGCCTGCTGTAGGTTTTTACCAAAGACAGGTACAGAGTCCATCAAAAATTTCTCTGGCACCACCCAGCTTTGACGCTTCGGCCTATCGCTTGAAACGTGTTCTTCGAGACTTTGATTCGCACGCCGTTGGTTGGTTCATCGGCCCATCCCTGCACCTGCACCAAGCTCGACAGCCTTGAACCGTACATTGTGGGAGCAGAGGCTTGTCCCACTCGGTGCCACGATGCAGATTCATCGACTAGCCCACGAGAAGCGGAAGAAGAAAGTCTGGTGGCAGTCTGCCCGAGTGCTCTTGCGACGTTTCATTTCCGGGATCTGTGTCTGTCTGATCTCTCTGCGGCCAAGATAGGCGAAACAAAGCTGTAGAGCTCCCTCAGCCACCCTGCTCTCCCAAAACTATATGAAGTCGGACCTTCAGATCTCTTCTCTCGATCCTCTCCTCATCCATCACCTCAAGACTTTCCGTCCATCACCTTCCTCCATCACTCCTTCTTCATCATGGTTTTCGGTAAAGATTTGGATGCGTGGGCCGGCGACACCGGCCTGGCTCTCGTTGAGAAGGACGAGAAGAAGTCGCGCTTCGCCGTCTCCTGGGCCGAGGCCAAGCTGCTCACCATCGCTGGTGTCGGTTTCCTCATGGACGCCTGGGATCTCTTCATCATCAACATCATCTACTCGATCATCCTCGTCGCTTACTACCCCAAGAACACCAAGAACATCGACTGGGGTCTTGAGGGTGGTGTGCTCAAGGCTGCCGCCAACATCGGTAACATTGTTGGCCAGCTCCTCTTCGGTTTCTGCGGCGACATGTTCGGTCGTTCGGCTGTCTACGGTAAGGAGTTGATTATCGTCATTGTTGCTGTCATCCTCCAGATCTCGGCTCCCGACTCGATCGGCGGCCACGGTATCACCATCTGGCTCGCTGTCTTCCGTTTCGTCATGGGCATTGGTATCGGTGGTGACTACCCCATGTCGGCTACCATCGTTTCGGACCGATCCCACCTCAAGAACCGTGGTTTCCTCCTCTCGTGGATCTTCTCGAACCAGGGCTGGGGTAACCTCACTGGTGCCATCCTTGCCGTCATCGTCATTGCTGGCTACCGCCACTACGTCGACGCCGGCCACCTCCACAAGCTCTCGGGCGCCTGGCGTATCCTCCAGGGTCTCACCCTGATCCCTGCCTTCATCGTCCTCTACTTCCGTCTGACGCTTGTTGAGTCGACTCGTTTCACCCAGGCGCGTAAGCTGCAGGATGACCCTGAGCTGATCGCAAAGGGACACCAGAACCTCAACCGCTCCCCCTCGGACGAGGATGAGCTCACCAAGGAGAAGGCGCTTGGCGGCGATGTCACCCCCATCGAGGCCACCGCCGTCGGCATGTCTTTCAAGTCGATCGGCAAGCCCAAGAACGAGTTCATCACCTACTTCTCCGAGTGGAAGAACGCCAAGAAGCTGATTGGATGCGCTGCTGCCTGGTTCCTCGTCGACATCACCTTCTACGGTATCAACCTGAACCAGTCTTCGATTCTCTCGGCCATCGGCTTCACCAAGGGCTCCACCTGGGGCAAGCTCATGAAGACGGCCACTGGTAACCTCATCATCACCTGCGCTGGTTTCCTGCCCGGTTACTTCTTCACCATGTTCACCGTCGACATTGTTGGCCGCAAGCCCATCCAGCTCATGGGTTTCATCATGAACGCCCTCTTCCTCGGTATCCTGGCCGGCCGCTTCAACGAACTCAAGCACCAGACTGGTCCCTTCTTCGTTGTTTTCGTCTTCCTGCAGCTCTTCTTCAACTGGGGTGCCAACGCCACGACCTTCATCGTCCCCGCCGAGGCTTTCCCGACCCGAGTTCGTGCTACAGCCCACGGATTCTGTGCTGCCTGCGGCAAGTGCGGTGCCATCTTGTCGTCGCTCTTCTTCTCGTACCTTGCCAACCACACGCACATCGGCACCACCGGTGTGTTCTGGATCTTCTTCGGTGTCTCGATCCTCGGCGCCATCGTCACCTTCTTGCTCGTTCCCGAGACCAACGGCTACGATGCTGACGAGGAGGACCGCAAGGAGCTCGCCGCTCGCGCTGGTATCCAGTAAAAGCCACGGCACACAAAAAGCCGTCCCCCTTTTGGATCGTATCGTCCATGTATATCCTTCCGCTCATCGCTTGATGCGGTTCACTTTTCTCCCCCACGGCTTCCCCCACTTCCGCTTCGTTTGTCATTAATTGGGTTTCCCGGTGTTAATCACAGTCTCATTGTCAACTTGATTGCGAGTAAGTATGAACACTTGCTCTTCGTACGAGTATGAGCATGGTAGTGGCCAAATGAGGCAAGCTGTCAGAGACTGCCTCTGTGTCGCGCGAAAGACCATGCCCTAATTTCGCGTCCTCGATTTGCGTCTCTATTTCGGAAATTGTATCCCGGAAAAGCTACATTCCGGCGCACTGGGCACTGACAAGACATTCAAGGGTCCAGACAGAGTTGATGACGTCTGTGCTCGCTCTCCTTCATACTTCCACCGGCTCCTAACTCAATAACGAAGACGACAAGCTACACATATTTGAGAATTTGTTTCCCACCATGTCATCCACACTCTCGAAGGACGATCAGATCCAGAACCTGCGTAAGCTCTTTGCGGCTTCCGAAGTGCCCAACGATCCGAAGGCGTGGGACCAGGCGTGGATCGACAGCACGACGCCGTGGGACGCTGATCGTCCTCAACCCGCGCTGGTGGAGCTTCTGGCCGGTGCGCACGATGCGGACACCAAGGTGCCTGACCTCAAAGGCAATCTCGTCCCCGTCTCGCAGGTGATTCCAAAGGGAAATGGCATCGCTGTCGTGCCAGGATGCGGAAGAGGCTACGACGCCAAGGTATTCGCCGAACGCGGCCTGACCAGCTACGGTGTTGATATCAGCTCTAATGCTGTAGCTGCAGCCAACAAGGTGAGCATTTATCCTCTTTGCAGCGACACGTACAACTGACTGACAACGATCAACGACGCTTTCTCGCAAACAGTGGCTCGACGACCAAAACCTCCATGCTGACCTCGACGCTAAAGTCAACTTCGCCGAAGCCGACTTCTTTACCCTGGGAACTCAAAAAAGCATCGTCACCGCACTCGCTCAGCCGGGACAAGCCACTCTTGCCTACGATTACACCTTTCTGTGTGCCATCCCTCCTTCGCTGCGCTCCAAGTGGGCCGAGACCTACACGCGGCTGCTGGCAAAGGACGGCATCCTGATCGCGCTCGTTTTTCCGATCCATGGCGATCGACCGGGCGGACCTCCATTCTCCATCTCGCCCCAGCTGGTGCGCGAGCTGCTCGGCTCGCACAAGAATCCAGATGCAAGTGCTGCCTGGACCGAGCTCGCCGAACTCAAGCCAAAGGGCAAGGATACGCGACCGGACGTCGAGCGTGTCATGGTCTGGCGCCGCACTTGAAGTGACCATCGAGAAGAAGCAGAATCACTCCGTTGCTCTGTGACGGCGACAATCACGATGTAAGGAAACTATTGAAATTGCTATGGTGTACAAAAAAGGTG
Organism: Sporisorium graminicola; assembly: GCF_005498985.1. Classification (NCBI taxonomy): domain Eukaryota; kingdom Fungi; phylum Basidiomycota; class Ustilaginomycetes; order Ustilaginales; family Ustilaginaceae; genus Sporisorium; species Sporisorium graminicola. Next base: position 88,196 of record NC_043719.1, read on the forward strand.
TACGTGCAAACACTTTGGTTACACAGAGCGAGACAGGAAGACTAGATGATACCTCGAGCCAGCGACGAGCAGTCACGGCACATGTTCAGAAGAAGATGTCGTCGGAGTCGTCCGAGTCGTCCGAGTCAGACGAGTGATCGGAAGCGGCCGTCTCGTAGTTGTCGTCGACCGTCTGATGTCCGTCGTCGGCCACGGGCGAGTTGTGACAGCGCCAGGGGACCGAGCAGTCGTACAGTGCATGTTCGACCGCCTTGAGCTCGATCCAGTCGTCGAGGCGCTTGTACAGGCTCGAATCGCCCGACCAGGGGTCGCTGCTGATGATGCAACCAGCTGCATGCCCGGCGGCCTTGCATTCGAGGAGCGTGCGCTGGACGAGGATGTCCATCCAGTTGACGAGGATCTCCTTGGTGATGCGGAAGCGGTCGGGGTGGTCCCGGTGCGTGTGGTCATAGCGAGCTTGGAGCCGGGTGTCGATGTAGCAGGTGATGCGGTGGAAGAGCTCGTCCACAAGGTCGGCGTCGCTGTGCATGCCGTGCCAAGGGTTGGTCGCGCCCTGGACGCATCGCTCGGGGAACTCTCGTCGATACTCGAGGTTGTAGTACTGGATGAAGTGCTTGCAGATCGTGGTGCGCCAGAGAGAGTCGTCCGCAAGTGCCTCCTGCGAAGAGGGCACGCTGCGGTCCGAACTGGTTTCGAAGTCCGACTCGAGGCTCATGGCCTCAAAGCCGTCAACGATGCAGTCACCGTCACCGTCGCTGTCGGAGAATCGGCTGATCTCAGCCATGTTGAGTTCGAGGAAGCAAGAGATCAGTATTGCTTGCAGCTGTGAGGCTTTCGAGGATGATCACTACTGGAGGTTGGAGAGGCCGTGGAGGTAGCGATGAAGACAAAGACAGATGACTGACGAAGGAGATGCTTGGAAAGAGGGGGAAAGCAAGACACCATTCCTTATATCCATGCCAAATAAATCGTGCTGAGTCTTGTGCGTCCGCCTAGACTCCGCCAATAGCCTTGCTCGAGCATTGCTGCGCAGGTGGGTAACCCAAGACCAACCAAGCAATGCGCCTCCGCTCAGTCACAACAGCAAACCTCGTTCTGTTGAACAGCGTGCAGATCGTGGAATAGAACGCTGCGCAGAGAGCGGGCTGCGCCCCCCACCGACAAATTGCGGCTCCTTCAGCGTCCGGATCAGAATAGAGCGACGAGGAGCATCTTGAGTAGAGTTGACAAACGGCATCTCAGACAATACCAAGTCAGGGCTTTATCGAGCAGTGGGCGCTACTACACAAACGAGAGCTTGATTGAAGACACTTTGAGCATACAGCATCAACATGCGTATGAGCTTATTTCCTCCGTCTTCATGTTGGACCAATCACTGCGCGTCCCCAGTGTGAGAGAGGCACATACACTTCTTGCCCTCCGCAGGGGCGATACCTATCGCTTTGGATTCAGAGCTCAAAGCTCATTACGAGAGGTGACTGCACCGCTGACACGAAAGTGGCTCGTTTCATCGGCCAAGGCCAGATGCGCATGGTCGAATGTTCGTACGGTACGGGGCAGTTTGCGTGCTCGATACTGTAGCTTGAACACGTTGGCTGAACCTAGGAGTTGCCGCTCGCCCTCATCTCAACTCTCTGCATTGGACAGCATCCTGTCTTTGGCCTGCACACACCAAGGGTGATGCGGCCAAGCTCAGCTCTTCCTCGGCAATCTTGTCATGGCCGCAACAAGTTGTGCTGCAGAGTCGGAGGTCGAAACTAGAGTCTGTTGTACTTGGAGCTTATTGCGCAGTGTTTGTAAACTGGAGGAAGTAGCTTTTGGTTACAGTGAGCGCCTCGCATGGTCCATCCTGATCCGCCGAGCTGGATCACTCGAACGCACTGGGCCTTCTATTCATTTCGCAGCTACACCCACATATAGATGCAATACACAGCTCCAGGTAAGCGCGAGATTTCTTGCGCACATTGCACAGTCTCCTCCGCTCCGGTCCCAGGAAGAGCAAGCGCTTCGCTGGCCATGTTGCTCCTTCCGCAGAATGCTGCGGCTCTAGTCGCTTGCCTCTCCTGCCGCAGGCCATCAATCTAACAAAAGCAACACGAAAAATCGATCGGCCCCATCCACGCTGTGCCCAACAGAGTTGCCGCTTGCTCGCTCGCCCGCGAGCGCTCTCTCTTTTTCTCGATTCTCTCGATTTCACGCGGCTCTCCTGGAACGCCATGATTATGCCTCCACTTGTAATATTTGGCCGCATCTTCGAGCCGAACAAACGTGCTGCTGCTGCTTCTGCTGCCCGACATGGCCTCACTGTCACTCGCACCACCACCACCACCACCGCCAACTCTTTGACTCTACAACGCCATACACGCACACTACAGAAAATGGAAGACCCAGTCAGCGAGATCCGTGGCGTCGTCAAGGGCCTCGTCGCCGCCAGAAACGCTTCCGAGCAGAAGTACTGCATGCAAAGGTACTTTGCGCCCGATGCGTCGTTCGACCACGTACTCTGCACCGTCGCCAGCGGACCCAGCTCGAGGGACAAGGGGCTGCTGCCCATCTACCAGTTCCTGCGCGTGATCTCCAAGTCGGACATCGAAGTCTTCCATGTTGGTGAGTACTGTCGGTGGTGGGGACAGGTGTGAAAACTTGGTTTCTGCTTTCTGACGGCGTTCCTGCTCCTTTTTCGTATCTGTGCTTCGCAGCCTTTGATCAGCAGACCAACAAGCTGTGAGTGCTGATTTGAGATGGTGCCTTGTTCTGTGCGACTCTGTGTGATCTGACCCCTGACATTCCTTTATTGTCGCTGCACGTCTCCTCTCGCCGTCAACTGCAGCTTCCTCGAAGCGGTCCAGACACTACGACCCAACTTGCCCGTGGTACGAGACGTCATTGCCAAGGACGCACGCATTGTCGTCGCCCTGCAGCTCCAGCGTGGCGCCGACGGCAAGTTCTACATCAAGAGCCAGCAGGATCTCTACGCACCTCAAGTGTGAGCATCCCCGCACCCTTTCTCATCCTCTTACGTTGACAAGCGCTGACCTCTCACCTCTCTCTCCCTCTTCCTCAGTCTTCCGTTTGGGATCATTCCCGGAGGCGAAACCGTGACGATGCTCGTCAAGAAGATCGCTGCACTCAACTGCATCATCATGCTCGCTATCGTCCAGCTGCTCTTCGGATACTGGAAGCCAGGCAAAGATCCGCTGGGCTCGCATCTCAAACGCACCTAAAAACCGAGCCATCTTTGTCTCTATACCTTGCCCACAGCGATTCACAATACGACTTTCAATTCCTACTTTTCACACAGACGCGGTGCGGGATGCCTTTCGAGGAGCACGTTTTTCATTGGGCAGATGCAGGAGCGCGGCCAGGGTATACGATGATGACAAACGAGAAAACTTTTTGGGACAGGCAGGACGAGCACGAGCGGGATGGCTCACCACTGGATCTTGCGGTCCTTGCCACCGAAGTACTTTTCGATCAGGCTTTCGTAGTAAGGACGCAGGGCGACGGGGTCCGGGGGCGAGTCGGACTTGGAGTACAGATCGTATGGGTTGAAGGCGAGGACGTTTGCGAGCGCGGCGTCGTCCTCGGGCGCGCACAGGTGGCGGTAGGCGCCCTCGCGGTGCCAGGGGTAGAAGCTGTGGTAGCGGATCATATCAAGCGCGGCCTGGGGCAGGGTGGATTCGCGCCGAGCAATCTCGTAGAGGTACTCGTCGTGGCCGAAGCTGAGCATGACGTTCTGCAGGCCGCAGTTGGGCTCGTACATGCCGTACTTGGTGTTGTACCTCGGGTCGTGCGAGTCGGGGTTGCCTTCGAACGTGTGTGGGTAGACGGTTCCCTCGGGGGCGCAGCCGACGACAAACGTGTCGCCGACAACGTCCCACTGGCCATCGGCACCGAAGAAACAGAGAAGCTTGCCGAGGTCGTGGATCAGGCCCGTGAGCTGCATCCAGTCCGGCTTGCCGTCCCTGCGCATGGCCTCGGCCGTCTGCAGCAGGTGCTGGATCTGCGAGAGCGACGTGTCTGGGTCCGACTCGTCAACGAGCGTGTCGAGCTTCTCGATGGCCTCCCACACGCTCATCTCGGCATGGTGATTGTGCAGGAAGCGCTGACGAGCCTCGATGTTGAACGCCACCGTCTGCTTCTCGTGCTGCGTCTTGTAGAACGCCTTGACGTGGTCGAGCGCGTCTTCGTAGCGTCGGAAGTCGGCCTTGTCCTTTTCAGAGTCGAAGCGCGAGCCCTCAGTACGCCAGGCTTGGTCCTCGGCTGTCTCGGGCTGAGGCGCGTCAGGGTGCGTGCCACGGTAGACGTTGACTTCGTCAACCATGTCCGAGATCGTGTCCATCGCCGTGCCCTTGGCAACCACCGAAGGCGCGGCCTTGCCGGTTGGGACAGCTGCCACGAGTACCGGGTCTACTGCGATTGGAGCCATGATGACAAAACGTTTCGTTGGGATGTGCTGAGATGGTGGTTGGCAAAGAGGGTCAAAGATGGAGTGGGATGCGATTGAACAGATCGCCTTTGCGGGGGTCCTATATCTACTTCTTCGTTCTGCTACCCCCCCACCATCTGACCACGCCTCACTTCATGCGCACTTTCGTCTCTGGAACGCACGGCACAGTCCCCCCTCTAAACAGAGCAAAGTTTTGCTGTGGGCCGGTGAATTTCGGTAGCTCGTCGGTGTCAAGGTGGGTTGCATCGGTGCATGTGCGGGGTGCAGACCTTGTTGGACGGGCTCTTCGCAAGGTGTCCATGAGCTAGGTCGCAAACCGCCACCTGTCGAAAGAGGAGTGAACACCGCGCAAGCACCGACGGCTAGAGCGTGTTGACTGACAGGCAACCGCATTTTTTTTCCGCTGGACAACCGAGATGCCGGTGTTACCCTGCCGTTCACAGTCGCAGAGAAAGAACGCCTGAGGCAATGATGAACATACCGGCCCAACACGCCCCGCTCCATCGGCGCTGCAATCCACTTCCATCCTCCGAACGGCAGAATGAGTGGGCATACTTCGTGGGGGGGCGGGTTCGAGGGAAACAAGGCGTACACTCGCGTGATGCCAAGTAGTGCGGAGCGGTTGGGAGATGTTTGAGCCCCGGTCCGCTCCAACGTCATTTGACCGACGTCTAGTTCGCCGTGTCGCGGCCGACGCGGAAGCCAAGCGGGCTTTTTGCCGTGTCGGTCAAAAAAGGTGCTCGCCGTTTCGAGACCGATGCCTCTGCAATTTAACAACACTTTAAAAATGGCCCTAGTTCCGGAGGGATCTGCGAGTATGAACGCTAACCGGCGCTACAAGGAATCACCCATACTTCATGGAATCACCCATACTTCATCTTCCAATCGCACTCAATGTTCATGCTCAGCCCCAACATTGTTTTTCCACAGTCAACCAGAATCGAGCGTGGTGATACTATTGCGTTAGTATTGCGTCGATGTGTTAAGTGGCTCGACCGGCCGTAGTGTTACAATATGCAAGAATGAGAGTGCGAGAGAGTGTGAGACTGCCAGATATACAGAGACGAGAGAATATGCATGCGAGAGTGACAAATGCGAGGAGAAAAGAAATAGCACGCCTGGTGTTAAGGGCAAGGCGCCGTGCCGGGGGGTATATGAGGCAGTTTCGTAGACTGTAGAGTAGTGTGCGCCTAGTGTTAATGGCAAGGCACCGTGCCGCGGGGTATGTTTGGGTAGGTCCGAATCGAACGAGAAGGTGTACCTAGTGTTAATGGCAAGGTACCGTGCCGGGGTATGTATCTATCTAGGGAAAGAGGGGAACAAAGTGTTCGTGCGGGCTCGTGTGAACGAGGCTATTGGTTCGCGTCTAGCCTGGAAAGCGAGCAAATGCAGCTGCAGAAGTGGCGCACGGGTTGCACGGCTCGCAAAGTGTCCAAAGGGCTCAACGACGCAAGCCAATTCGATGCATGAGCTCATCCCAAACGAGCGCCTTCTCGGCAGCCGCACCGCCCGTCATGATGTCGCCGTTCTCCAGAGCGCGGCGAATGAGGTAGGGCAGCGTGAGCTCCAGAGGACCATAAGGGATGTACTTGAGCACCATGTGTGGGCCGACTCCACCCGAGTTGGCGTCAAAGGCAGCCTGGATGCGCGCCGTGAGCACCGAAGCCATGCCGTAGAGCTGTGCGAAAAAGATGCGTCCACGGACCGACTCTTGGAGCTGCAGATCGACCAGCGGAACACGCTGAAGCAGGCGGGTTTGGTCGAGGCCCGGGTTGGCATCCTTGGTGGCCTGCAACAGCGCCGGAGCGGGCTTGGCCATGCCGAGACGCACCATTTCGCGAATCACCTTGAGTGACGACTGGGTGTTGTGGCTGGCAAACACGACGGCGAGCGAGGGTTGCGTTCCTTTCTTTGCGCTGCGAATAAGATCATCGTTGATCTCCTGGACGAGCCGTACGGCACAGCCATCGAAGCAGCGATCGGTGAGGCCCTTGTTGGGCCAGACTGGGCTTCCCCATCCTTCGTAGGCGGGTGCATCGGCACCTTTGCCCGGAACGGGAGGCGCGTCGACAATCTTGTCGGACCAAATTCGGTTTTCAACGTCGACGTAGGCGCCTCGCACGAGCTTGACACCGAGCGTATATCCGTTAAGCTTGGCACGTTCAAAGGAAGCGGCGAGGTGCGACGGCGTTCGGCGAAGGTAAGCCTGGAAAGTGTTGTAGACCAAAGGGCCGGTGATGCTGCCTTGCGGAGCGTCGCTCGAGATGCTGGTGGGTCGATTGTACTCTGCAGCGATGGCTTCGTACATGGCGTCGATGGCGGGTTGATACCAGCTGTACTCGGCGTCGATGGCGAGGCGCACGCTTCCATGTTGCTTTGCACGCTCTGCAACCTCACGTAGGGCTTCCCAGAGTTGCTTGAGGGCTTCGACGTCCTTGGGCGGCAGAGCAGCGATGGGGATGGCGAGTCCTCCGCAAGGGCCCATACCGTTGATGGAGAGCGGCGGAAGCGGCCCGGGAGGCGAGCTGAACCATTCTCTGGGGACGATGGCGGCCGAAGCGCGCTCGAGCACCGACGAGTCGTAGAGCAGACCGGAGAGCTTGATGGCGACAAAGGTGCTGCCAGATCGATCAGGGCGCACGGCTAGCTCAGCAGCCTGCTCGTTGTCGGCTACACCGTGAGAAGAGGGGAGGGCAGCGAGCTTGGCCGAGACGTCGATGCTGTGTAGAAGCTCATCAACAAAAGGACGGTGGACTGCCGACTTGGTTGGTGCTTGGTCGGCTTCAGATCCTTTCGCAGGCTTTCCATCGTGAGAGACCTCGACGGAAAAGTTGAGCATGGCACCGAGGTTGTCGCGCGAAAGCGAAGAGAGCAAAGGCAGGGAGCCTTCGGCGGTGTCGTCGCTGATGAATTGGCGGAAGAACGTGCGACGAATGATGTACTCAGTGATGGTCCAGACGAGAGGCAGGGAGGTGTTGGCGCTCCACTCGATGAGCTGTGGGCCAACCTTGGCAAGCGAGCCGAAGGAGCAGAGCGTGAATACGGCGTAGTTAGTGAGCAGCATGGAGACGGGTTGCGCACGCAGAGGTCGATAAGGACGGTATGTCTCGTCTTCGCGCTGGACATCTTCGCGATGGGCTTGGGCAATGGACTTGGCCTGCGCAGGATTCTGTGCATCGAGATGGAGAGGATCGCTGAAAGCCAGAGTTACCGCCGTCAGCGCGGTGGCACCTAGAGCGGCACGAACAGCGTAGAGGCCATAGCGATTGCCGCTTGCAGTTCGACTTTGAGCCGAGTAGGATCGGGCCAGAAGAGAGGTATGTCTGCTGCTGACAACGACAAGGTTATCGCACCATTTCCGAGCCGACGGTCTGGACGATGCAAGTTTGCTGGACCCACTTGTCAGTGCATCGGAGCGTCGTGCAGATGATCGTGTCAAACAGTGAGCAACACGACAATGTAGCGTCATTCCTTTCGGGATCGGTTGTTGTCGTCGTGGGTCGTTGGCACGGGATGCGAGACGGATGTGGGTGAGTAGCAGCGAAGACGAGAGTACCACGACCAAGAGACCAGAAACCACGCGACCAGGGGAAGGAAAGAGGGGATGAGGGGGAGGACCAAGATGAAAGGGGACAAGACAAATAAGATACGATGCGGGAAGGGAGACAGCGAGAAACAAAAAAGACAGGCAATTTCGGTTGCAGAGCATCCGACCAAGCAGACAGTCAGTCTCGACCGAGGAGCTTCTGCCATGCGTTGGCTTTGTTGGTCAAAAACAGGATGAGATTGCACTCGAGATTCGAGTTCCGCCAAACTTTTCTGGTTCTTCCTTTCGTCTTACGACAATTTAGCCATGGCAAGCGAAAAAGGGTCACATGTTCCACTGCACCCACGCGATAAAGGGGTCCTGGAGGAGAAGGGACAAGAGCAAAAAAAAGTAAGGATATGTGGAGACTGCATGAGTCGAACACGCGACCTTTCGCAAATTAGACACTCTAAGAATGCTAAGCGAACGCTCTACCAACTGAGCTAAACCCCCAAGTTGATATTCTGGCAGATAATTGTATATATATAGCATGCAAGCAAGTCCTATTCGGAATGTCTCGCAGGATAACACGTGCATCGTTGCTTTGATCAAGGCGTGATGACAAGCCCGGCCTGTTCTGCATGCGCAAGATCTGTGACCGCGAGCTTGACACAACATCACAAGTCGATAGAGAATCCGTCTGCTTGCCACTCGAACCAATGCTGAAGGCGAGCGTTTACTGTCGATGTCAGGGGTGTGCGTTCTGAGACTGTTCGAGCGCGGCGGCAGCTTCTGCTTGCAAATGTTAGGGTCTAGATGGACGGCGTTGATTGCGTGTGCGGAGCCCGAGAGGAAAAAGACACCACACACCGCACGCCATCACAATATGTCACTGCGCCGGGTTTTGCAAACGCTCGTTCGCCTTGCAGCGTTCGCGTCGATTACTGGCCGTGCATCATCCGCGCGATAGTGCCTTTGTCCATCCTCACCACCATCCTCACCTCCTTCTTCACTGTCCCTATCCGCGTCACAGTCGGCAGGCCAGCGTCTTTCTTCTATCCAAGATGCAGACGACCTTGTCATCCTTATGGCTCGGCGCTTCGGTCGATGCAGCCACACACGACGACGGCAGCTGCCACATTCACCATGATCCCGTCGCCGTCTACCTCTCCATCTTCTTGTGTGTCGGTATCGTCGTCTCGTACCTCCCACAGATCTTCCGCATCATCCTGAAAAAGTCGTCACAGGGCTTCTCGCCCTGGTTCCTCCTGCTCGGCGCGACCTCAAGCGCTTCCAGCTTCCTCAATGTAGTTGCACTCCAGTGGGGCATCGTCAGTTGCTGCCCTTCCTTGCCAGCCTTGGAGTGTACCGAATCGCTGCTGGGCATCGTGCAAGTTGGTTTACAGTGGATCATGTTTGCCACTGTGTTTGTGCTGTTTCTCATTTACTACCCTGTAGACCAGAGGTACGAACGCGCCATCGCACTGCCGCCTGAGCGTGATCACACCGATCGTCGCCTTCGTGCCCAGGCCCGCAAAGCAGCCCGTAGAGCCGCCGCCGAAAGACAGGCTGCAGCTAGTGCATCCAGCAACCAAGAAAGATTGGCAGCGCCCGTTCGCACCTCACGAAACCTTGTGAGCGCTTCGGCCGACGATGCTTCTTCCGCCGGCTCGGAAAACTCGGATCTCGATTCGGTCGACAGCCACATTGCGCAGAACTACACCACTCAAACTCCCAAGGCCGGCGATGACACTTCTTCGGACGAGGCTCACGATCAGGAGCGCGAGGATGATTTCGATCCCGAGGCTCTGTCGCACCCGGATCATTCGGCCATCTCCATCTCCAGGAGAGATGCCAGCAGCAGCGCCTTTTCACGTCTCGCTCCTACCTTTTGGCCCATGTGGAAGGCTCCTAACGGCGAAACTGCTCAAGCTCCGGGTCGTGGAAGTCAACGAGCCGATAGTCGTGGTGTCCTCTCCAATGCTCCTCGCGGCATGCAGAGAATCGAACGACAGAGGCGCGCCAAGCTCGGCAAGAGATTGCTCCGCACCCGCAAGCGTCGCACTGAAGAGTGGAGTCTGGCGCTCTCGCTCGCCTGGGTGGTGCTAATCCACTTCATCTTCATCAGCACCATCACGTTCTTGCTCGTCAGCTCTCTCCCGAGCAAGTCCTTTCCTCCTCCAGAAGAGGTCTCGGCCCTCTCGAGCTGGTCGCAAGCGGTGGGCAGCGTGTCGACTCTCACTCTTAACAGGCCTTCTTCGCGCCTGCTCGTGTCCCGCTGGGCCGCCTTCCTTGGCAGCTCGGCAACGATCCTTGCTGCCGGCCAGTACCTCCCACAGATTGTGTACACCGCGCGCTCCAAGCTGGTCGGTAGCTTGAGCATCCCCATGATGTGCCTGCAGGTGCCCGGAAGCGCTGTGTTTGTCTACTCGCTCGCCCTGCAGCCAGGGACCGACTGGTCGTCGCTTGCCGCTTACGTGCTCACGGGCGTATTGCAGCTTGTCTTGCTCGTGCTCTGCGTAGCTTGGCGCATCCGTCAGCGACGCGCAGGCATCGACGACTTTGGTCGTCCGCTTGCTCCCGTCTCTCCATAAGATGTACACAAGAGTCACTCACGGTCATCGTACCGGACCGTACGGAATCCGATTCGCGCACATAGTTACCCACGCCTTCATCTGCATATGAAGCCCTGTGTTTGCCTCAAATTTTGGCTGTCACGGCGCCTGAGCGCCTTTAGTGTCACAGCGTGCGTTGGAATGCATCTGCGATAGACAAGCTGCAAACCCACTCGAAAGGGCCCTGTTGGTCGATGAGTTGGAGCGGACCTGTCTCTTGCCTCGCCATCTGCACCATCTGGCAGAACCCTCGTCTTTTGCCACAACTGGCACATCCCCTCCTTTGGTCTTCCTACCAGCTCACGCGCAACATTCGACATGAGAAAGCTCGTTCTCTATCTTCTTGCCACGCTCGCTTTGAGCATCGTCGTTCAAGCACATCCCACGCCACATGGGTACAAGGAAGAAAATCAGCAGCATCAAGAGCGTGAGTTGAAGGCCTACGTAGTTACAGAACAATGATAGCCGCATCTCGAGCACGTCACTGACTCTCAGAGCATCTCTCACTCTGCATGATGCCATCGACCAGGTCGAATGCTGCCCGTGCGAGAGGCGCCGCTCGTCGAGAAATCTGTCAGCAAGTACAGAGCCGTCACTAAATGGGAGAACAAGAAGAACATCGCTCTGGGCGTGGCGGGCGCCTTGGTCGCCCTCGTTACGCTTGGAGTAGCAGGTATGCGTGTTACCGAGGATCGTGCATGCCAAGCCGTGGCGAAGCAGCAGCGAGTGATGCAAGCAGCGTGGGACGAGGTGCACCCAGATGGCTTCGTTGCGGTTGGAGACGGCATGCGACCCGCCGACTTTGACTGCAACGCCCAAGAGAGAAAGTTCAAGCCTCTTAAGTCGTATGGGAACGCTGCCGATTGGTATTAAACGAAGGCCAAGCCTTGGTCGTGCTATCGTGTTCGACGGCAAGCCAAGCTCACCAGCCTCGCTTTGCAAACGATTCCAGAGTCTCGACCAGCAGCCTCGTCGCACAGTCTTGTCCTCGCTATTCTCTCTCCACATCGTGAACGCAGCTGGCTCGCCACTCTGGTCCGATACCACCATCATTCACTAGTACAACAACGTCTTTGCTGTCACCACGTCGCAGAGTGACATCTGAGTCAAGAGTGATTGAGGATCGCCGATAAGAATGACTTTGGGGTTTTGTCTCGCAAAAGCCAAATAACCGTCGAAAGCCGAGCGGAGCAATAAGGCAGACTGGCGGGGCAAAAAGTGGACCCCTCTGGCTGTTCTCTGTGTTTTTCTGGTGTCCACGAGAACCTGCGTCCACCACCACCGCGCAGCCAGGCAGGCAGGCACGCATGAACGGCAAAGAGCGGTAAAGACGCTTTGAGTCAAGCTCTCCCGTCGTCAACCTTGTTCCTCCACTGCCGGATCCACTCTTTTCCGATTTCCAACCTCAACCACACCGGAAAGCGCCGACCAAGTACCGATCGATTCCGACCGTTGCTGTCACTGGTGAGAGCAGTCTCCACCGCTCAGATTGGCGGGGACAGCGCCATTCGAGGAAAGGCCTCCGAGAACGCGCTGATTGCGGCTTCCGGACCGCTGCTGTGGCCGGTCAGACGCGGCTAGTCCACGCAGCGATGATGCATGATCGGGCGCCATCTTCACATGCCATTGACGCTGCTCAACACCATCACCACCCTCCGTCCGCACATTACCAATCCACCTCGGCCAACGGCACGCGCAGCAATGGCGCATACTCGCCCGTTCGAGACAGCCAAACGATGAGCGACACCACGGGCGCCTCGGTGCCATCCATGGCTCAATCGCCTGCCTCTCGCTCCGTCATACAGGATGGCGATGGTGGATCGGCCAAGAAGGACTTTCAACGCTCCTTCAAGGCATGCGATGGGTGCCGCACCAAGAAGGTCAAGTGCGAGCTGGGCGACTTGGCCGCGCCATCTGAGCCTCCATGTGCACGCTGCAAGCGCGAGATGCGCCCATGCGTCTTCACCATGTCGACGCGCGGACGTGGGCCCAAAGCGCGCTCGTCTCGATCGCAAGCGTTTGGTGCGCATCATCTCGCCAAGAATCCACGTACATCATCAGCGCAGGAGATGGACGAGCTCGACGAACACAGCACCGCCTCATCTGCCATCGATGCGCTTGCCGGCGCAGCGCTCGCTTCTCTGCCTGCTACCAATCCACGGCTCCATTCGGCTCGTCACGATGTACCCGTCTCTGCTCTCGACCCTTCGGATGCACCAAGCATCGGCATGATCTACGGTCTCAATCGTCACGATGGCGCGCGTGTGCCAAATAAGCGCAGGAGACTCTCGAGCGATGTGAGATCCTCGGGACGCTCCGACGCCGTGGACGAGCCAACGGACGATCCAATTGCAGAGGAAGATCTGGGCGATTCGGCCGAGTCTGCGAGCCCAACAGCGGCAGCAGCAACGGCCAGTAACGAGCCTCTTGGTCTGATTTCTAGGCTCGATTCTCTACAGCAGTATGCAGAGGTTGGCTTGCAACACAGCAAGGACGCCCTCAGAGTATTAGCAGGCGTTGCAGTGGATTCAAGACAGCCGACCGACGAAGCCGACGGGGAAAGAGGCGCTCACGACCAACAGCAGAACGGTGGCGCATCAGCAGCCCAGGAGCAAGGCGGCTCCACCGGCCAGCACAATCTGTCCTCATTTGCAGAAGCTCGTTCGTCCGAACAGATAGCGTCATCTTCCGCAGCTGCTTCCGCCTCCCAAACAGCATCCGGCCTTCGCACAAGCTCAAATTCAGCGCAGCGATCAGCAGCGGCGCTTCTCTACCGCCCAGTCACTCCACCACCGCTCAAGCACAACTACGGCTGGAGCAAGTTCGAGCCAGTGCGGCTCAAACTCGTCAAAAGGAGCGAGGCCAGATACTTTCTCAACTTCTTCGTTCGGCAGATGCACTCGTTTGCACCGCACTGCGCACCCCATCTCCTTGACAAATCGCCCGAGGCGCTGTCCGAGCTAGTCTGCCGCGAGCCTATCTTGCTCGGTGCTATGCTGTCGGTAGCCTCGCGCTATGATGTCGCCAACCATAATGCGCACGTTACCGCTGTGGACACGTTTCATCGCAAGATTTCAAAATGGACGCAGGAAAAGATCAGTCGTTCGTTCTTCCTGCCTGCCTCGCACACCATCGGCACCATCGAAGCGCTGCTGATCCTAAGCGAATGGGCGACGCTCGACTTGCACGATCGACGCTCCTCGCCCGACGCCAGCTCCGACTCGGAGGATTCGGAAGATGGCATGCAAAATCAAGATTTATCCGACTCGGACGCTGATGACGCCGACGAGGCTTCTGCTACGAGTCCAGCCACTGTGGCAGCGACGGGCGACGATCTCAGATCCGAGCACGAAGGCCAGATTCCACGACCGGGACGGTCGAAACGAACGGGCGCACGACCCTCGCAAAAACCTCGCCAAGCGGACATGCGCGAATCGGAAAAGTTTGACGACACCGCGTGGATGCTGACGGGAACGGCGCTGCGACTTGCAGAACGACTCGATTTGCACAACGACGCCACGTACAGTGGCATCTCGAGTCGCAATGCAGCTTCACGACGCAACGCAGAGCGTCGAATGCGTGTGTGGATGTCCAGCGTTCACGCCGACTGCCATCTCTCCGTCCGTTTGGGTCGCCGCATCTCGAGTCCAGGCCTAGCAGCGCCATTCATGAATCTCGTTCGAGATCGCACACATCCCTTCCTCCTAAACGCCGATATCAGCAACAGTGGTGAGGTTGGTTTCCCATCGGGCTCCAATCGTGCCTGGATCGCTTTCCGTGCCCATGCCGAACTGCTGCAGATCGTCTTTCGCACCTGCGAGAATCTGTATCGATCCAAGGCCGTCACCGAGCGGCTGTTGGAAGATGAAGACTTTGTGCCGGCTCTCAAGTCGATCCGAGATGATCTGGACAATTGGGCCAACTGGACGCAACCCCGCATGGAGCCGACGCGCGACATGACGTCGCTTCGCGTACGTGTGGAGTACCACTATGCTCGCCTGTACGCCAACGGCATTGCACTCGACTCGGTCAAGCGCAGTCTGAGGACGTTGCGCACGCACAGGCAGTATCGTGCATCGGAAGCGGCAGAGATTGGATCCAAGGGAAGGCTAGGAAAAGCAGGCGCGAGTGCCGCCGCTTCGGCAGCTGCTTCGTACACGGTCAGCTTCTCGACGCATCCTGCCTATCCATTTGTGCGTGAGGCGCTCGCAGCAGCGCAGAGTCTCATCCGCATCTTGACGGTCGAGCTGGAGACCATGATGTGCGCGCCAGCCAGGTGGTTCCTGTTGCTTGTCATGGCCGCCGTGTTTTGCGTCAAGGCGACCGCGGTCTCGGATGTCATTTTGCCGCTCAAGAGATGCGCGCAATCGCTGCAGCAGGTTATTACGGCACTAGAGCGTGCAGCCCCCGACGGCGTACATCTGGCGAACCGCTACTCGATGTACCTGCGCCAATTGGCTAAGCAGTTGGTCTTGACGGATGCCAAAACCAGAGGAGCGTCCAACAGCACCGGTCAAGCTCGAACCAAGTCGCACACACGAAGCACGTCACAAATGGCGCAGTCAGAGGCTGCAGGCGGCGCGGCGGTTGCGAACCAGGCGGAACGCTCTTCCGCCGAAAAACCCGGTGACACGACCGACAGACAAGCTGCTCAAGCCTCGGCAGGGTCTCAGCCTCAAACTTCGGCCTCGTACGAGACGCCTACAACTCCAGCTGGGTCGCTTTTTGACCAAGGGTCGAATGCGAGCGGGCTCACACCTGGCACACGCGGGCAGACTGTTCAAATGCCTGCTCCCGAGGGGTCCCTTCAATCTCGTGCAGTGATGGGTGCACCCGCGTCGGCAGATGTTTCCGGATACGCACGTCTTCCCGAAAACACGCGCCAGCTCCACAGATCGGGCGGCAACGACGTGTGGAACAACACCACGGGTGCTGGATGGACGCCAGCGGCGCAACCGGCTGCACAGAGCATGGCGGGCAGCGGCACAGGATCTTGGTGGAGTACGGCGGATATCTTGGCTGGAGAAGTAGATCCTCAGTTGTTCCTGAATTGGCTCGACGATCAGACATCAACGCTGGCGCCTCCCACGTCGCACCATCCCCTATCCTCCTGGGCCAGCGGGGTTCAGTCGGCGACATCGACGACGGGTGCGCAGCCGCACGTGCAGCGACCACACGCGGGCTCATTCGGCAGCATGATGGCCCCTTCACCTCGCGCGGTCATCCGGTCGCCAGCGTCGGTCGCGAGCCCAGCGGCTGGCTCTTCTTTCTCATCAAAGCCGCCGCATATGGCAGAAGGCGCTTATCGGAGTATGACGCAATCACAGCAGATGGCGGGCGCCGATGGATCGCAAGCGGAAGATTTGTTGACGAAGATGTGGCTGGACGATGCACTGACCGACCTGGCTGCGGCGGGACTCGATATGCCGTTTCTATAGATACCATTTTGGAGTTATGGCGAGGGAATCTGTCATCTCGACTATGGATCCGAGCGTGTGAGAAGAATGACTCCAGACTACGGAGATACAACAGAGTGGCTCATATTGCCGTTACACGCCAATCGAGCTTCTGTCGAGTACGGCGGACTGAGCTAAAAGCAGAAGGACAGGCAGCACCGAGCGTGGCCGTGGAGAGGAACCTGCTCGCTGAGCACGTGATGTCGATGAAGCGATTCGCAAGTCGACTGGTCGCCGCAGCAATCGACGCAGGTACGCACAACTCCGGCCGTTCGTCGAAGCAGTCCAGCTCGCCCGAAAGCCGTATCCCGAGAGCGCTTGAAGAAAGCTTGAAGAAAGCGCGAGGTACATGCACCGCTCAGCTTGGATTACAAGCTTCGACAGCTCGCACCGTAGATCGATGGTGGCGTTACGCTCCTTTGCTTGATTGGACCTGAACTTGGAAAAGACCATTTGAGGATAGTAGGCGTGGGCGGTAACAAAAAAAAATAAAATAGAAAGCCGAGCTTGGCTTTTGAGTCGAATGGGCAGGTGCCTCGAACGCACAATCCCATGCTACTGTCAAAAAGCGCTGTTGGTAGCCAACTTCCACCATCCGAAGCGTCGGTCAGCAACCCTGACAAAAATGCATTCGGCAAAACAGAACTCCTCTCCACGCCACGCCGCCCGGTGAGTTGCTCGGGTGATTCAATCATCGAAACCTCGGGGCGCGGACACAAGTCTCTGGCCTCCGGTTCTCGCAGATACTACTATTGTAGCAATGGTGAACACCCTTTAAGATCGACGACACCGACACCGATGACTCTTCCTTACGCATGCAACGGATCAGCGTGTGCGGATGCCAAGGAAGAAGAGAGCATGTGCGGGCTTCTTGAAGGCCAAAGGCAATGAGCCAGATTCATGCAGCACTAGTTTTGGATTTCCGCCAAAAAATCGCTCATGGTCATGGAAGCTGACATGGACGTCGCAGTGACTCCCCTTCGGGTAGCAAGCAGACTCTCACCATACTCCGTGGCTGGCGTCGGTAATTTGTTTGCGCAGAGACAGCAAGACTTGCCCATCACAGTGAGCCCGGCCATTGCTGTGCAAGCATTGGCTGCTCGCTCGCTCTATCCAAGTCTGCTGCGCTGAAGACCACCATTCTTTCATCAATCATTGTCACGCCCAATGACCATTCACTAGAAATCTTCTCCCTGCGTCTGCGCCAAACTTCGCGTGAATGGTGCTTGGATCTCCGTCGACTTTACTGCCAATCGACATTATCTTCATAGACCTCTGCACCTTCCAAACTTAGCATCGCCTGGAGCAAACCTTTCCGGCGCTGGAGGGTCTTTAGGCAAACTATACAAATATCTTGCGCTGAGTCTGTCTGCCGACTGCTTGCTTCGTCTCGACCACTTCACTTCGCCGTTCTTTGCAACCCTTGCGAGAGCCACACGACCAGCATGTCGTCCAACCTCAGCAAACAGGAGACGCCAGCTGCGGCCCAAGCAGTCGCTGAAGCAGATCAGCACACTCTGCGCAAAACCTCATATCGACTCTACACCACACCTTTCAGCAAGATCTTGCAACACCGATATACGGGTTCGGGCACAAAGCAAGACCCCTACCTGGTCGAATGGCTTCCTCAAGACCCAGAGAATCCGCTGACGTGGTCGCCGTTCTACAAGTGGCTACAGACTGTGCAGGTGGCCCTTGCCACGCTCTCCGTGGCGCTTGCTTCTAGTGCCTATTCAGGAGCTGTCGATTCGATCGCCGCCCAATTCCATCCTCCTAAGGAGGTCATCATCATTCTCGGAGTCTCGTTGTTCGTTCTCGGTTTCGCATTCGGCCCGCTGGTTTGGGCACCGTTCTCCGAAGTCGTCGGCAGACGCAACCTGTTCCTCTTCACTTCGGCCGCCTTCACCCTCTGGCAGGCCGTGTCGGTGGCCTCGCCAAACATGGCTTCGCTGCTCGTTTTTCGATTCCTTGCTGGATTCTTTGGTTCTAGTCCATTGGTCAACACTGGCGGTACACTTGCCGACATGTTTGCGGCCAAACAACGTGGATTGGCCATGGCCATCTTTGCCAGCGCGCCCTTCCTCGGTCCTGCACTTGGCCCCATCACTGGTGGCTTTCTGGGCGAGACGCAGGGCTGGAAGTGGGTGATTGGCTTCCTGGCGATTTTCTCGGGCGTCATGACCCTGCTTGGCTTGCTGACCATGCCAGAGACGTACGCGCCCGTGCTGCTCCGATGGCGTGCCGAGAAGCTTGCCAAGGTGACGGGCGAGTCGTACATCTGCAAGCTCGACAAGGGTCGCGATCTTCGGCTCAAGACGCAGTTCAAGGTGGCGCTGCTGCGTCCCTGGTTGCTTCTCATCTACGAGCCCATTGTGCTATTGCTCTCGATCTACATCGCCATCATCTATGGAATCCTCTACTCGCTGTTCGGCGCCTTCCCCATCGTCTTCCAGAAGCTGCGAGGATGGAGCCCTGGCATTGGCGGTCTGGCTTTCCTCGGCGTGTTGGTCGGCATGCTCGGCGCTCTTGCTTGGATCATCTTCTACGAGAACCCGAGATACGGACGCGCCCACGAAAAGCACGGTGGCTTTGCCCCGCCCGAGGAACGTCTCATGCCTGCTATGATTGGATCCGTCGCAATCGTCATCGGCCTCGCCATGTTTGCTGCCACTGACGGTCGCGGCGTTCACTGGGTCGTCCCCATCATCGCCGGTGCGCCCTTCGGTCTCGGCATGGTCTTGATCTTCCTTTCGATCTTGGGCTACCTCACCGACTCGTACCTGCTCTACGCAGCTTCCGTCCTGGCGTCCAACAGCGTCATCCGTTCCCTGTTTGGATTCGCCTTCCCGCTCTTCACGCCAAATATGTACCAAATCGGAGGCAAGAACGGCATCCACTGGGGTCCGGCAATCGGAGGCCTGTTGGGGTTGATTTGCTTGCCGTTCCCGTTCATCTTCTACAAGTACGGCGCGTCGATTCGCGCTAAATGCAAGTACGCATCCGAAGCAACACGACTGATGCAACAGATGATGGCGTCTACCCAGAAGCAAGCCCCGGAGCCTGCGAGCGTCGACGACGACCTCGAAAAGGGACACGCTCAAGCCGAAGCGAAGCGCATCGACGGTCACGGGGGCGAGCACAAGCCAGCCGAGATGGCAAGGACCAGCATCGACCTCGCTGCTTCTACGCAGGCGCACACGCCTCACCACGGTTCGTTCTCGGCATCTTCTGACTCGTCTAATGCCGCTGGCCGTTAGGCGTTTCCCCAATAGTTTAAATCCTTGGCACTCAGCGATGAGTCGACCAGTTGCGAGTCTGTATCCGCCTTTCGACTTTCCTTTGCATAGACAATCACCTCGTTCCCACCTCGCACGCAACGCATTGTTCATAGCTGTTCAAAAATAGTAAAGCTGCATCCTGTAGCTGCGATCTACCTCAACACTTATGCTTGTATAATTCATAATTCTCTCTGCACTGCGACCTTTTTGCACATACAGTAATGCAGTCCGATGACTGAGGCTGACTATCTGATACGTGTCTGCCTGTAGAGTTTCAAGATGGAGTGGCCAACCTAGACTCTGGAGGCTGCCGTTGAGCGGTTCTGAGTTGAGTGCTTATATAAGTCATGTTCTGCTTTCATCATCCAGACCCTTTTTGATTATGAGCCAAAGTGGAGCAAGCCGGCGAATTCCGAGTGCCGAGCGAAGCTTTCAATTTGAACGTATCCCTCACCCAGACCTTCTCAACATCAATTCTTCACCATTCAGCCATCGTTCAACACAACACTGGCACGCCATGACGATCCGAATTGCAACGAACGCATTGCTCCGTACGCTGACCAGCAGCACCCCGCCTGCACCTGCCGCACGACTCGCCCGGCCCGCCGCCTTTGCCGCCTCGTTCTCCACCACTGGCTCCCGCCTCGGCATCTCCTCTAAACCGGACGTCCCCAACCCGACGCACACCGACCAAGGCGCGACCGGCCCGTCCCAGGCCACCAACAACGCATCCGGGCCTTCCGGCACCGCGCCGGACTCCGCGCTGTCCGACCCCTACCCGCTGCCGTTTTCGCCCGACATTGTCGACCTGAACAACGCCAACTCCGGTCCCGAATCCGGGCCCGAGTCCAAGTGGGCGGGGCTGAACCTCGCGTCGGATCGCCAGGCGCTCGATGGTGTGGATGCGCCGATGCGGGTGCCCGGAAGAGAGGGCGAAGAGAGAGACACCAAGATCGCCCGCCTCGTGTACCAGTGCCGCAAACGCGGGACACTCGAAACTGATCTGCTGCTGAGCACGTTTGCGAAAAAGGAGCTCAAGAGCCTGCCCGATGCAGAGCTCGATGAGTTTGATCGTGTAAGTTCTCCCCACACTTCTTTTTAAAGGTAGTCAGTTGCTGAGTGTTCGGTGGGAAGCACAGGAGAATTGACATTGAGTACGATTGTTTGGACAACTTGCAGCTGCTCGACGAACCGGACTGGGACATCTTCTACTGGTGCACCCAGCGCAAACCCATCCCCGAACGCTGGCACGCCTCGTTCCACACCCAGGGCAAACTCGGCCATCGCCTCATCACTCACACCAAGAACGAGGAAAAGGCCGTTCGATGGATGCCCGAACTGTGATACACCCACCTAGTCGTCTGTACCGTTGCACAACCGAGCAACCGAAAAGATTTTCCTTTTCTTGTTGCCGAACAGGACAGCGTCAGGCTGTGTAGAAAGGTGAGCTTGTACACTGTTGCTTTGAGCTCAGTCTGTCTTCACTGATTCCAGGACATTGAGCCGAGTCTTTTCGAAGAGAATTACACCCTGTCAAACAGACGGGGAAAACATCTGGCATTGGGATGCAGAGCAGGACTGGAAAAGTTGCCGGATGAACAAGATACAGTGGGCATAGAGCGTACAGAAGCTGATCTAGCAAGGGGGGCGCCAGTGCCAAAAGCAATGTTGCGGCGTGAGCATGTTCGCCAACCTAGATTGCGTGTTCTACGCTATCGGCCATGGCGATGGAGTGACTTCTTGTTGGGGGCAGTGAGACGCAACAAGCGCAACTCTCCTCTTTGCGGGTGACGCTGTAGAACCGCCTTAGAGTGGGGTATATGTAGGTTGATCTGATCCTGTCGACGAGCCGAATCGAAAAGGATCAACTGGTTCAACAGGTGGTAGTCTTTTGTATTGTCGCCGCGTGTGATGCGATCCACAGCGGACATATTTTTTTTTGCATTGGGCAGCAGTTGCTTAGTCGGAGCGCTCCACGCTCTGGTGCATCCTCCTGAGCGCACCCAGCGTGACCATCTTGTGGCCTTTGCCCGCAGCCAAATCCTGACGCAGCTGGCCGAGCGTTGCGTTGGCATCGGAGCCACCGGCCCTAGCCGCGTTCGACTCGGCAGTCGCAGCGTCCACTGCGTCGGCAGCGGCGTTCTTGAGCGGAGCCTGGAGCAACGGGTAGATCTTGATCTTCTCGACGTCCCAGACTGCACCCTGGACGTATTCGTCCTGCATGACGCGCGCGCGCACGTCCTCGAGGCTCTCGCCGAGCACGACGAGCACGCTGCCTCCCATGTGTGGACCGGGACCCAGCTCCTCGTCGATCTCGTGGAAGTCCTTGCGCAGCAGTGCACCGCCGAGCTCGATGCGGCCGACACGCT
The DNA here is from genome assembly GCF_005498985.1 of Sporisorium graminicola. Lineage (NCBI taxonomy): Eukaryota > Fungi > Basidiomycota > Ustilaginomycetes > Ustilaginales > Ustilaginaceae > Sporisorium > Sporisorium graminicola. The sequence goes on from NC_043719.1 coordinate 109,890, forward strand.
TGCCGTTCTGCGCCTGCTCCAGGTGTCGCTCGCGCACCTCGAAGCGGCGTGCGTTGGCGCCAGCGTCGGAAAAGTCCTCGGCGACAACGAGGTATCGGTTTAGTCGGGGCGCCGAGGGGCGGTCGGCCCACGGTCCTGCATTGGTCTCGGCGGGGCCAGCTGCGGCGGCCAGACCCAGTGTGGATGCGGAAGTGAACGTGCGGCGACCAGTAAGGCGCAATGCAGAAGAAGTGGCTCTGAACAGCGACATAATTGCGTCGTAGATATCGGATCTTCCGAAGGATCGATGGAAATGGTAGGGAGTGAAAAGGTGCTGGACCCAAAACAAGGAGAGGGAGAGCTGGAAAGAGCGATGAGGAAGATGCCGTCTTCTTATACAATGGCCACGTCGAGTGAAAGTTCGTAAAGGCAGAACCACAGGGACACAGCGTGAAAAGAGGGGTCGACGCCACGATCCCACACGAACTTATCACACCATCTCCAACATTGAGCATTTTTTCCATCGCTGTCTTTCTCGGTGTTCGGTTCGGCTCGAAAAGTGAGAAGAAAAAATAACGAAAAATCGGGGGGAGCCGAAAAACGAGGCAGGAAGCTGACTGAGCGGCACCAAAGCTCCACGGAGCGGCAGCTTTTTTCATCCCGTCCGTTTCCAGCGGAATCTCTCCCGTTTTGCAAGTGTGGGGCAGGCACAAACGAAGCGCAAGAAGAGAGAAAAACGTCCTAGCCGAGATTTTTCTTTTTCTTTTTGCCCCGCTGTGTGACTGATGGCAGATAATGCCCCGATTGGCTGTGATAAGAGCCAAGCCACGTTCTCGTGGAAGCTGGTGTCTATCCCCGAACTGTCAAAGGAGAAACTCAAATCACGACATGTCTGGTTCTGGACTTGAGTATTAAGCACGCGGAGAGTCGTTTTCGCCTTCCGCTCCTCTCCGAAGCTAGATTGCATCACGGTTCCCGCGCTTGTGTATCATTGTGCCTCGCGTTGCAAGGAGATGGCCGATGATGCCTCAGTCCCGCACAGCTGAGCTGCACAGAGCCTGCCAAATTGCAATTCTCCGCGACGGTACATCGCCGCCAAAAGTTCTTGTCTATGCGAATAAGTAAATTTTTCTCGGTTCTAGCGATTGTGAGCAGCGCGGCAATCTATGCGCTTGATGCTGGGTTCCACGGACATGCCCGTGCTCTTTGGCATTCGGCCTCAAAGAAAGTGCTCTACTCTTTCATCATCAAAGGAAGCCTGAGCATTGTCAAAGTGTCTGCTGCGTACACGAGATATAGCATGTAACATGGGATAGAGCAAGACACCGGCTGCAAGGAAAGCCTGAGGATTGCCTTAGATTCTAGCCGAAGGCAGAGAGAGATCCACATCGAGCGGGTTCTTGCCGCTCTTGACCTCGGACAGCTTGGGCATGGCTCCGATGCGGATCAGCTCGCTGCACTGCACCATCAACGGGTCCACACCCATCGTAGCCACCGCGACCACCTCGTCGCCCTTTGCATAGTAAGCCGCAAACTTGAGCTCTTCCGGCTTGCCATCAACGTAGACGCTGTCAAACTGGGGTCCACCGCTGCCACAGTAGCGCAGCTGCGAGCCGAGCGCCGACCAGAAGATCGCCACCTTGTCGTAGTCGGTCTCGGTACCTGCGAGCGACTTGGCGACAGCACGGCCGTGGTTCGAGGCGACGTTCCAGTGCTCGATTCTGCTGTGGTCCGAAGCACGCGTGGGGGCAGCCGCAATGTCACCAATCGCAAAGATGTCCTGGTAGCCCTGCACGCGCAGCTTCGAGTCGACGGCGATGCCTCCGTCCTTTTCAAGCTTGAAGCCCGAGTCTTTGAGGAAGCCCGTCGCGGGAGCAACACCAACGCCGAGAATGACCACGTCAGCCGGCAGCGATTCTTCCTGACCCTGACTATTCTTGATCACCACCGCCTTGGGTCCGGACGATTTTTCGCCCTCGATGCGCTCGACGCCCGCCTGCATGTGGAACTTGAGTCCGTTCTTGATCTGTGCCTGCATCAAGCCCTCGCCGACTTCTTGGCCGAGCACACGCTCGAAGGGCACCTTCTCCATACCCACCACCGACACATTGGCGCGCTTAGTGAGAGCGATGGCCGCCTCCATGCCGATGAAGCTGGAGCCGATAACAACAACGTTCTTGCTCTTCTTGGACTCGTCGCCGTCCTCATTGCCCACGGCCTCGTTGATCGCCTTAGTGTCGCTGATCTGGCGGAGCACGAGGACGTTCTTGAAATCAGAACCGGGGATGGGGATGCGCTTGGGAGTACCACCGGTAGCAAGGACCAGCTTCTCGTACTCGAGCGTCGATCCGTTCTCGAGCGTCACGCTCTTGGCGTCGGCGTCGACCTTGGTCACCGTGGTGTTTTGCAGCTCGACACCGAGCACGTTGTTGAGATGAGACTTGCTACGCCATGTCACCTTATCGGCATCGGCGATAAGCGCCTTGCTGAGCTTGGTACGGTCGATGATGGCCTGTTCGTTCGAAACAATGGTGATACTGCCCTGGTAGCCGCTTTTGCGCAACTCTTCGACGCAGTTGATGGCACCAGCACCACCACCGACAATGACGACGCCCTTGCCCTTGGCAACGCTCTGTACACCGCCTTTGCAGCTGGGGGCCACGCCGGGCTTGCCTTTGAGCTTCTCCGGGTCGGCAGTCACGAAAAGGTCATCGCCCTCAACCTCGAGCTTGAGGCTGAGCAGGCTATCGAGAGCAGGCGCGTCCTCGATCTCGCCGTTCTTGGCGTGGAAGCAGGCGCCATGCCAGGGGCAGATGATGCGGCCATCGCCGGTGAGCACACCATTGGCGAGAGGAGCACCATAGTGGGTGCACTTGGACGAGGTAGCGTGGAGCTGACCTTTGACGTTGGTGACGAGCACCTTGACGGCATCGTCGCCCTCACCGGCAAAGGTGAACTCCTTCATCTTGCCCTGCGCGACATCCTTGGCACTGCCGACGCGAATACGTTGTTCAGACATCTTGACGATCGACGAGGAGAAGTGGGCTTGAGGAAGCGTGTAAGTGGTGAGGATGGAAGCACACGGTGAAAGTCGCGGTGTGGGCAAGCTAGAGAGGGTGGTAGGGCGAGCTGCACGGATCAACAACCGAGGAAGTTGTTGTCGGAGAAGAAGCATAAACGCGGTGTAGACGGTTAAGAGAGGGCGAGGACGATCGGGGCGGTATCGTCGACGGTGGGAGGGGAAGACATTCGATGAATGGTATCTTGGAGAGAAAGAAGAAGAAGCAGGCAAGTGATGCTCAACAACGAGGCCGGGTGGTCGAAGCGTCTGGCTGTAGTAGTCAGCACCAGTCGACTCATTAAACGGATCTTGTAATCTTGTGCTGTTGCGTCGATCGCGAGGCTCAACGGTTTGGCCTTCATTCGCTCTGCCCACCCTCCTCTCCACTCACCCGCGAGCCCATGGCCGCTCAACGAACCTTTCCAACTAGCTCGGAAGGCCCGACACTGTACTTACGTTTTGCCTCACATCCTACCCAGCGCAGGAAGAGAGGGCAATCGGCAACAACCCTGTCGATAGTCTCGGTTGAGTTTGATGTTTTTCCTCCACATCACAGAACCAGCAGCACAGACAAACGTGCTTTCGACGCATGCCCTCGAGAGAGCCCTTCGTCATCGAGATGCAGAGGCTGCAGCTGCTGCACCCTGAAGCAGCAACGCAGATCTCGAGTGTCAGACTGCGTTGATTTGTAATTTCTCTGACCAATCCAAAGCGGTGCATTGGTTTCCAGAGCTGCACTGCTTGATCTAACAGATTTCAAATCTCGATCTGACATTCACCGACCATCGCCCAGGAGCACGGCCTTCCGGAGGACTCGATGCTCACATAGATGCCGAGCCATCAAATTCGAGAGGTAGGGTGAGACGATAAAGTGAGGCAGTGGCTGCAAATAGGTATAGTGAACAGAGCGATGCTAACAAGAACAACTCTGTCCGCTCCGGGGTATCATAAGTTGGTTTGGGTAAGGCAAGCTAGAAACCATCGTCGCCTTTGAGGACGCGCATCCAGAAACCGTCCTTCTTCTTTTTCTGCGTTTGTGCAGCTGCTGTAGTAGCTGAGCCGACGCCCATGGCGACCGAGGACCCGGGAGGCTGGTTCAGCTTGGCCGCATCCTCCGTAGCATCGAGGTCGTCCCCCTCTGTGCGGATGTGAGGAACGGGGTCTCCACCAGCTTGGTTGCCGACCGCCACCGTCTTTCCAGTCTCATCTACCAGCGTAAAGGGGACGGTGGTGTCGGTCTCGATGACAAGCAGTCCATCTGCGAGGGAGGCTTTGGGGCCACCGGTGATTCGAATGGTGCGGTCTCGGTCGATGTACCAGCCTGCAGAGCTGACGACACTACCTTGCAGCAGCTTTTTCAAGGCCGACTTGGATGCCTGTGCAGCCTTGTCCTTGAGCTGCTGATCCACTGGCTTTGTTTTGCCATTTGCACCCTTCGCACCGGCCAAGGCACCGCCGCCGATACCCACAACCTGCCCGATCTTGGCCACCGTTTGACCTTTGGATGCATACTTGAGCAGGCGCTTCACTGTGGGAGTGTGTGTTGCAACAGCAGTCGAAACTCTGGCCGCGACAGCCGAAACGGCTGCAACGGTTCCTCCCGCTGCTGCGCTGACTCCTGCAAAGTAGATGGCCCCTGCACCGAGCGACAGCGCCCCGACGGTGATAGCAGCGATGGGAGCATACGTTTGAAACTTGTCGTATCCATTGTCGCCGCGATCTATACGAGCCTGGATGGTGAACCACACTCGACCCGTGTGCATTGTTGCGCGACCACCGTTGGGTGGCACCGAGTTGGCATAGTGGAGCGGCGAGACCTGCTTCAGGCAGATATTGAGCGGCACCTGCGTGTCGTTGATGATGGTGACTTTCGGCATGGCTCGTCAATTGTCATCGAAGAGATGGTGGCGAAGGGGTGAGGCGCAAACCCCACAGAACCATGACGGTGAATGTCATGGTTGGGATACCTCGTCAGGGGTGCATCAGTGACGTGCGCATCATCGTGTGGAGGCAAATCCAAAAATAAACCTCTCGGCAAACAAAGGGCACTCCCGACGATTTTTACTGAATCGGCTGTCGACGTGATCCATCAATGCACAGCTCAGTGAGGCTCAAGTCAAAAAGTCCAGACGACTCAAGCAGCAAACAAGCGGCAGGGCGAAGGGCTCTTCTATCAGTTTTGCAGATACCATGTTGTAGTCTTTAGGAGGTAGACAGACACCTCAGCCAAGAACGTTGGGGTCCGACTTTTTCTTCTTCTTGCTGCCCTTCTGAAAGGCCCTCCAATCAGCGACACGATGATCGCGCGTTTGCTCCCAAGCAGCATCGTGCTCCACTTTGCGCTTCCGCTCCTCAACCGCTTGCTCTTTCTTCCTCTGCACCTCCCCCTCTGCTTGGTGCTGGACGCGGATCGCCTTCCTTCGGCGCAGCTCGTCGTCGACCATGAGCTCCTTGGTCGCGCTGCGCACGCGGTCGTCCCAGCTGGGGCTGAGATTCGCAAGACGCGCGTCATCGTAAGGCGTAGCAAAGGGCAGGTTCAGTTCCTTGAGCACCATCAGTCGGGCATCCATCACGGTCTCGTCCAGCGCTTTACGCTTTTCTTCGTCGAGAAGATGCGACGACGCTTTTTTGAGCAGGTCGAATGCTTCCACGGCTCTTTCTGTGTAAAGAATAGATAGGCGGGGCTGGGTCAGCATGAATTCCGTCTTCTCAGCCTAAACGCGTTTGGCGCCACTTACCATGCTTCACTTTGTCCGGATGGATGAGCAGCGACTTTTTGCGATAGATCTTGTTGATCTCCTTGTCGTCTGCCTCTAGTGGCACTTCGAGCACGTCGTAAGGATTCAAACGGAATGCGCTGAGGATACGATCGATTTCGAGCTGTTGTAGCAAAGATGTGCGTTCGAGTGCGAACGCTCTCTTGTCGTCTGCTGTGTTGTTGAAAGTAATCGATGCACTCTGTTGCAAGCCGTTGCCGGCATTTCCGGAGCTCTCGAGTAGAGCTGAGGTTGCTGCACCACGATCGGCGGTACTTTCAGCTGAAGTAGAGCCGGCCTTGTGCTCTTTGGGTGGTAGTGGTGATAGCACTGGCGGTGCTGTCCGTGGAGGGGCTGGTGCTGGCGGCCTCGGAGGCGGCCCAGGTGGCGGTCCTGGCGGTGGACCGGGCGGTGGAGGTGCTCGCCCGGTCATGGCTACGTACTCTGCTTTCGAGACGGTACACGAGAGCCGATGGAGCACCTTCCAAGCGACGGAATGAAGAGATGAGAAGAAAGCACGGAAACAGATTGTGTCCAGCGATCAGGTCAGTGCCGTCAATTTTCTGTCTCGGCGATGCACATTCAGGCTGGAATTAATTTAGGCGAGAGGGTCCATGCAGCTCTTCACGCCAAGTAAGCAACCTCCACCACACGCAGGCCTGCAACCAAAGCCGTGGTGGGCACGGTTCTCCCCTCACTCCTACCCATCATCTCCAAGGACGGACGTTTCGGACTACGAACCAGAGCAGCTCGAGAGGAACGCTCGCATTGCCCTGCGAATTGCACGACATGCTTCCTTCCCTCGCACTCAGCTCTTCCAGTCTCGATCAGTTCCGCAAAACCGTCTACCGGCCTCGACTCTGCCTTTTGCTGCTGCTCGTCCTCCTCAGTCCATACAACACCCGTCAGCTCGCATCATCCTCTGAAGCTTCGACTGTAAGCTCCAGCCAGCCGCATCAACCAGGATGGTCGATCAGCGTCATTGATGGCTTCGTGGTGGCTGCTGCTCCGCCCGCATCCTCATCGTCAGCCTTGCCGAAAGCAAGCTCAAAGACAAGCTCCAACCCCAAAGCAGAGGCGGCGTCCACGAGAGCAAAAGCGGCTCCATCGGCTGCACCTTCAGCAAAGGATTCTCAGGATTCAAGCGCACCACAGCAAGGCCAACCACCACCTGGCTCGCTCTTCCGCTTTCCGAAACTCAGCTGGGGCCTCATCGTCGACGAGCATGTACTACCTGCGCTGCTGTTGCTTCACTTGCTCTGGGCTATCCGTCTGGCCGGTATGGCAGTGGAAGACGGTCTCGTCAAAACCTCGCTACTAGGATGCAAGTCGCGCTTCTACTCGGTAACGCTTCCACTCGTCTACCTCGGTGTGCTTGCTCTTGTCGCCATTGTCACAGGTCAGCCTGCCACCGTGGCCACAATTCGGTCTCGATGCTATGTCTGGAGAAACAAACTCGGCTTTGAAGTGTCGGATCCTCTATCGTTCGAGAGCGAGCGAAAGTCCTTCCTCCAGGCAGGCGATCTGCTGCCATCGTCGCTCTTTGTCATGCTCGAGACGGCTTCTACGATCGTGCATTTGCTCAGTGTCCTTCCGAAGGTGGATGCCACATCGATCACCAACATCCTGCCCGAGCAGCTGCGCCTTCCTTCGCCTTCTCATCTCCCGCCTTTGGTCGAGCTACTGCCTCTGCCTCAATTCATCAAAGCAGCATTGACGGAACCTGTCACAAGCACGGCCACAGCGAGGTACGCGAGAAATCGAAGGCCCATGATGCCGTCCATCAGTGCTGGTCCAGCTGGCAGCACTGCACCTGGCCAAGAGTCTCCGCAGCAGCAGCAGCAAACAGAGACCGGTCGAGCGAATGCGCCTTCGTTCTCAGTCGAGGCTCCATCCTCTGATGGCCGTGCGAATGAATCTAGCGACATGCTCCCGCAACAGGTATATCGTCGAGTAGGTGCACCGGAAAACGAAGTATTGCGATCTACGAGCGTTGCACGACCTATCGCACCTTTGCAGCTGCCCGACAACGACCCAAGCACAACACAGGATTCTGTGCCATCCTCGGCCTCGCGACGGAGACGAGCACCCCGCATGCGCGGACAGTCGGTGCTCGTGTCGACCAAATGGATCTCCGAGACCGCCACTGCGCTGTTCGACAAGGTGATCGGCGTGCTCATCTACGCCATCATCACATTACGGCTGCCGACGCTCACGCCGACATCCTTGCCGCCCGTACTGTCGCTGCTCAGCCTGCGGTCGGAACTGGCGTCGTTGACGCAGATCTGGTCCAAGGCACGCAGCTCGGTCGAGTGTCTCGAGTTTGTGCGTCGTCGATGGGGAGTGCTGCTCGAGCAAGGGCAGGATCCGTATACATCGGTCAGCAGGCCGCGGGCTGCGGCGGCGGCAGGAGATTATCAGTGGAAGTCGTACGACGATGTGTACTGCGCCATCTGTTTCGAGCAGACCAGGTCAGCTGGTGCTGCGTCGACGGGGAGCGATACGGCCGGTGACAAGGATGACATCGAGCCGAAGAAGAAGTTTGAGTTCTGTAGGCTCGACTGCGGACACGAGCTACACGATGTCTGTTTGGTTTCGTGGTTGACAGCCCAGGCATTTTGTCCCACATGCCACGTCGTTCTTAGCTTCAGTCCTAGAACGGCTACTGCATCTAGACGCAGTGCGTCGCAGGGGTGAGACAAGCAAGCTTGTTGTTTGGCCGTAGTAATGTCAAGATCTTTTGTCTGTTCTTCGCTGCGACCATCTGTCTTGGGGTCGATGTCGATCGCGCTGACATTAATCGGCGTTTTGAACGGCTCGACCTCTTACCATAAGAGGTAAGAGCGAGAGAGAGAGCAGCATGTGACGATGCAGAGTGTTGCATATTTATTCTAAAATTTCTGTCGGATATGAAGGGCTTTGATCGGATTGACAATCAACTGCACGCCGTTCGCCTGAAAGTCAGCGCGAGAGCGTGCAGCTGTCATTCGCATTCGAGTGTTGGTCTCTTATCTTTGAGGGGTATCCCACGCCGCTCGGCCTTTGCTCTCTCGCCACCACCATCATCATCATCTCGGCGAGCGTTCAACGTAGACGGTCTTCCACGGGTTCCACTGACGCAGTCGTTGCAGGACTCGCGTAACGAGTACGAGGCCAACTGCCGTCATGTGGCCTAAGGTGTCTTCCGCTTCCCTATTGCGGTGTACTGTTAGCGCTGCGAGCAACGCTGCTCGACATGGACGCAACATCGAAAGCAAGCTAGCCACACGCTCCTTGTTCACCCCATGCTCCTCACGTCTCGTACAAAGCAAAGTCGCACCCTCGACCGTCTTACGCCGTCTGGCAGCACCCCCCCAAACCCGACCATTCCACAGTACTCGGCCTCCCCACTCAACCCTAGCAACCGCCAACAAGGTCGCCACAACGCCCGAGCCAAGCGAAACCGAACATGCTGTTATCTCGACCTTCGACCTGTTCTCGGTCGGCATCGGGCCCTCCTCCTCCCACACAGTCGGTCCCATGCGGGCCGGCGTGATCTTCGTCTCGGACCTCGCGGACATGAACCTCCTCGACCGCGTACACACCATCAAGATCAACCTGTACGGCTCGCTCGCCCTGACGGGAGCGGGGCACATGACACCTCAAGCACTCCTCGGCGGCCTCGAGGGCGACGACTGCGAGACGGTCGATCCTCCCTCGGTGCCCGTCCGATTCGAGCAGATCAAGGAGGCCAAGAAACTGCATCTCGGCAAGAACCTCTTCAAGACATTGGGCGCTGATGTTGACGGCAAACCGGTCACCGAGGGCAAAGTGATCAACTTCGACTACGACGCTGATCTGAAATGGATGTTCGGCCAGGTGCTGCCTCACCACTCGAACGGGATCCGCATGAGCGTGTTTGATGTCGAGGGCGAGATGCTGGCGACCAACGACTACTACTCGGTCGGCGGCGGGTTTGTCGTCAATGGTGCGCTCGCCACACCATCCTCTCCAACATCCAACCCGGAACCACCCAGCCCAGACGCTTCGCAACCACCCAGCGACCCCTCCGCCGTCTCCGCGCACCCGATCGACTGGGGTGAAAACGTGTTCTACAAACACATTCGTCGCAGCGACGCCGAAGGCGGACGCCGAGCCGGCTCTTCCCCCCTAGTCGAAAACCTCCTGCCTCAAGTCGAAGCCGCCTCATCTACCACCTCCCTTTCTGCCCCTTCCCCGCCGCACACACCAGAGAAACTCACCGCACCCCCACCAACGTCCGGGGGCCAGGCGTTTCCGTTCCACAACGCAGCGAGCCTGCTGCGCCAGTGCAAGACGCGCAATCTGACGATTGCGCAGGTGGTGTACGAGAACGAACTCACCTGGAACCGGCCCGAGGTGGTGCATGACAAGCTGGTCAAGATCTGGACGACGATGGACGAGTGTATTCGGGCCGGAGTGGAGAGTGGGGAGAAGACGTTGCCGGGGCCGCTGGCGGTGAGGAGGCGTGCGCCGGCGTTGTACGCGAGGCTGTTGAAGGGGGTGTATCGCGGTGCAGCTCTACCTGGTGCTACTGCTACCGGTGGGGGGCAGAGCCGGAGTGAAGGACCAGGGATCGACTCGCCTCCTCCGCAGAGCGCTACTGCTGGCAGTGGCTCGCTGGACCTCATCTCGCCGATCACCGCCAGCGCACGCCCGCGCATCATTGGCTCGTTCAACCACCCCATCACCCCCTGCCCCCCTCGTCGGACCAACTTCCCGGCAATCGACTACCTCACCTGCTACGCCATTGCCACCAACGAGCAAAACGCCGCGGGCGGGCGCATCGTCACGGCCCCGACCAACGGCGCCGCCGGCGTCCTCCCCGCCGTACTCAAGTACTGCTTCGAGTTCATCTTCGACGACGACCCCGTGCGCGACCTGACCAACTTCCTGCTCACCGCGGCGGCGATCGGGATGCTCTTCAAGCGCGGCGCCACGCTCAGTGCCGCCGAGGGCGGGTGCATGGCCGAAGTCGGCGTTGCGACCGCCATGGCTGCCGCCGGCTTCGTCGCAGTCCTCGGCGGCGGGCCGGACAAGATACTCCAGGCTAGCGTCATCGGCATCGAGCACAATCTCGGCCTGACGTGCGATCCGCTCAACGGACAGGTGCAGATCCCGTGCATCGAGCGCAACGCGCTGGGCGCCGTCAAGGCCGTCACCGCCGCCCAACTCGCTCTTGCAGGAGACGGCAAGCATTCCGTCTCGCTAGACGACGCCATCACTGCTATGCGCGAAACCGCTCGTGACATGCATACGAGTTACAAGGAGACCTCGTTGGGCGGTCTAGCCACCGCCGTCAAGGTTCCCGTTGCCATTCCAGATTGTTGAAAGCTTAGATAAAGGGACAATGCTATCGAATTCGTTCCGTGTGAGATCAGGTTACAGTACAGCGTGCCGATTCAAGGTATGACGGGTAACTAGGTGCGTTTCGTGAGGTGTCCATGACTGAGAACGTATATGCGTGACAAGAGAGTAGAATGCTTCGAATGATGCGTGGAGGGCTACATCTCGGTGCGCCAGATATCCTGCAAGATGCCAGACCACTCGGACGATCCCAGCACATCATTAAGGATGAAATCGAGCGAGTCCAAGGCGACAGAAGGCAGCGCATCGCTCTCGTTGTTGTAGTACGCGCCGTTGGTGCCATCGGCAAACAATCCGTTGCTGCCACCATTGACCAAGCCTACGCCATGAACTCCATTTTCGCATAGCGGAGGCGGCGTGTGCGTATGAGATGATGCGTTGGAGGAGCTTGACGGCATCGAATTGGCTTTGGCAGTGGGCGCCCCATACGGCCCAAGGGAATTGCTGTGGTGGTGGGAATGGTGAATCTGCGATTGCTGCGAATACGGGGGTGCGACCGTGCTCTCGCTTGTCCAACTTCCACTGCGAGGCAATGCAGCCGCAAGCGATTCCGTCGCATTTGGGGCTACAAAGTTCTGGCTCGCCGGACCGCCTCGAAGATTGCTATACTGCTGGGGGTAACCAGCGACATCCGGCTCATATGCGGCCATGTTGTGTGCCGAGATAACATTCCCGCCGGCATGACTCAGGTGTTGCGCGCCAGAGTCCCTGAATCGAGATGTGGTTGGACCGGTACCGACGCCTTGCCCTACATCAAAGCTCTTGCGCATCGCCAAGTCGGGATGAAGCAGCGTCGAGTACCGTTCCAGTTCGGGCGAGGCGCCTACAGGCGGTCTCCTCATCTGCTGTAGGGCTCGACCGCAACTTTGCCTGCCATTGGGGCAGTGGTCGTCTTGGTGTCGCGTACCAACTGCAAAAGCAGCTGGGCAGGATGTCGAGGTGGATCGCTGGTGATCCTTCTTTCGACTGCAGTCGGTCCATGCAACAATGACCTTGAGCATGCCTTGAAGGATGTAGGCACACGTGGCGGGGATGCTGCCATTGCGAACCGAGCCTTGTGGGTCCAGCGAGAGCATGGCTGTAACGACATTGGAAAAGACGAGCTGCCAGGATTCGGATCGTTTCGGCGGTGTCTTCCACAGCTTAAACATGGTGGCGTGCATCTCCATGGCGTTGAAAGCAGCCTCGAGCGCAAATCCACAGATGTTGGGCAGGGGTACAATGGGGCGGGATTGACCTTCAACGATCCAGTGATCTTGGCTCGAATTGGACGGCTTGCGGCTCTTGTCGGTTGCAGTGATTGCGCTAGCTGCCCTTGCATCTCGGCAGAGAGTGCTGATGCTAACGAGCACCTTTTCGGCCGCCAGGATGCGCTCTTCGCCGTAGCGAGTAAGAAAGTCCCTCATGCCTGGCGAGGCGTTTTCTCCTCGGATGAGCAAGGCTAGTTCGTGTGGCGGGAAGTTTTCCCTCTTGTCAATGCCCAAGCCGCGAAGAATGCCGGCACCGAGAACGAGAAGGTATCCGCCGGTGGCTTCGATGGTCAACCAGGTTCGGAGTAGCTCGCTGCCTCCTTGTTTGTTGACCAGGTGGCTCTGAAACTCCTTGTCGATACTGACGACGTGCTGCCTGTAAGTATCGATGATATCTGATAAAGAGGCCAGGCGCTCGTTTTCGGGAAGGTCGACGGAGATGTGGCCGATGGTGTCAAAAGCGACGAGCAACTGCCTCATGAGAAGACAGCGCATAGCAAGACCAATGCTCCCGATCCTTCGTGTGCGTGACCAACGCTTTTGCGAAAAGAGTTCGTTCTCTGGCGTTGCTGCGCGACGATTGGGTGCATTGAGCTCTGCCGAGGTCTCGTCGAGAGGCAAGATCAATGATCGGCTCCAGTCATCGGAAAAAAAGCGCACGTCGATACTTTCGTAGAGCTCATCGTCGCCAATGGTGAAGCAATTATACCACGTCTTGACGCTGGCCCAGATCATGGCTGTACGTTTGATCTCAAAGTCGTCCATCTGGTTGGCGGCAGTGACAAAGGAATAGGGAGCCGCGGCGGTCAAAGCAACGCGATCGAGTCGAATGGACCGGGCAGAGCGTTCGGCAGCACCAATCTGCGAGTCGGTGCGCACACGGTTGCGACAAGGGCCAGGGATGGCCGAGACATCGACGGGAAAGAGGGCGAGCAGTTCCAAAGCCTGTACGGCGGCGGGAGAGCGCGGCGAGGTCATCATGAGTCGCGCCAAGTCGCGAATGCAAAAGCGGGTGATGGAGAAGCGTGCGACGTCGTCTCTTGGATCACGAATGTGCTGCATGGCAATGAGATAGAGCGTCTGTTCCAAAAGTTGAGTAGAGAGGGTCTGTTTGCCTTGAAGCGCGTCTTGTCGGAGCTGGTACGCATTGTGAAGGTGGGGCATCCAAAGCGTTAGATTGTTTTCGCACCAGTCGCTGAGCTGCTTTGACTTCTCATTGGGGATGATCTCGGTGACGTCGGTTTCTATGGTGGCTCTTGCCGAGACCAGACGGAACACTTTCGAGGCAAAGCCATTCTGACGTGGCACGAGCTCAGTGAGCAGAGTGAGAGGACGGCTGCGGGTGGAGAAGCGTTCCCAGACATCGATGTTGCCAACGTCCCTGCGATCCTGAGTCTTGATGTGTTCGGAACTGGCCGAGGGGTTCCTCTTCTGGCGTTGATTTAATGGCTCGGTATGAGCGGGAGAGTCTGAGTCTTGTTGGTCTTCTTCATCCGAGGATGATGCGGGAGTCTTGGAAACGAGTCTGGGCTCTGCAGGATAGACGATCTGATCGCCGAGCTCACGCCCACCAGCAAATTTGAGGTCGTTGGGCTCGGAAGGTCCGGCGCCAGAAGGGACGAGACTGGCAGCGCTGCTGCTGCCGTTACTATGGACACTCATGGCATCGCCAAAGGCGGACGACATGGAAGCATTGGTCGACGACTTGCGCAAGGCTCGACGGTCTGTGATTTCTGCATCTTGGCGTTTGGAAGGGCTGGAACGCGTGTTACTTGGTTCAGCAGCTTGCTTCTTGGTCTTTTTCCTGTTTGCATCGTCGACGATGCACGAGATCTGAAGCGTCTTGCATCGGTGGCACTTCTGATGGTCCGGGAGGGGTAGAGCGCTGGAGGGGACCTCGAGATCGGGCAGCTCGCATCTCGCCTTGCGCTGCTGGCACATCTGACAGGAACGGCGAGCATGGGTGCGGCGTGGGCGTTTCTGGATATGGAGCGCCTCGGCACTGCTGTCGAGATAGGCCACTTCTGCAACCAAGGATGACGAGCCCGACGACGCTCTCTTGGAAAGGTGTGAGGTGCCGTTGCGCTCCATGTCTGCGTAAAAGGCCAGGCTTGTTGAGGAACAGGACGAAATGTTGACTCCAGAGAGGCTGGTTTATGTGGACGGCATCGGGAGTTGCGGGTCTGCAGATGGTAGGTGAGCGTATGAGATGTTTTCACAGCAAATGCATCGAGTGTAAAGGGACGGCCAACTGAGTCGAACAGTGGCGGTTGTTGATGTTGTGGCGTGAATTGTGGTTGCCTTATCAGAATCTAGGAAGTTGTTGAGCGAGGATGGCAGGTAGGGACGGCGAGAAAAGGAGATGGACGTGGTGTTGACAGAGGTCGAGGGAAGCGCAGTTGGATGGAGGAAAGACCAAGTCAAACGAGCAGCGCATGAAAGGTCGAAGGCGATGGATGCAGTGCAGCAACGGATTGACGACCGAATCAGCGGTGTGGCTGTTCATGTCGAGCCTCGCGGTGAGATGGAAGCCACTGTGCTTCTGTGTTGTGCAGGCGTGGAGTGAGCTGAGACAAATTGATGACGGCCGAGCAGAAGAAAGTGACACAATGCACTCTGAACAAACCACCTCTCGAAGCAAGTTCTTGAACAAGATTGCACATGCTCATGCATTTTGTTTCTTACAAAGTGGCTGAGTCGAGTCGAGGCGAGGCGCCGAACAGCTAGCACCGGCTAAGCCTTATACTCTGAAAATTAGGCTGAAAGTCGGCTACAGAAAAAATTAAGAAAAAGGGGGGGAAATAATCGAGAAACCATTATTAACATAGAAATATCACTGCCTGTAACTTCTCAATGTGAAACACCGCAGCGATACCGCCGGACACCAGTAACTCGTCTCACGAATTGGTAGGAATATGAATTCAAGCAAAGGAGACGACACGAAACATAGCAATGTCGGCTGATGCGAATTGAGGTGTGACTGGCCGACAGACTGGCAGGCAGGCTGGCTGGCTGTCCTCTGTCGCAGGCGTTCCGAATCGAAGATCGATGCAAGAACAAACACGAAGATAGAGAATGCGAAACCCGTCGCTTGTCGGATGAACGGTCAGCGCTTGGTCGTCCAAACTCCGATACTCAGCTCGGCTGGACCGACACCATTGTACAATCGACCTGAGGTGCCCCGGCTTCCCCGAGCACCCGGTCTGGGCTGGACTGGCTGGGCTGTGCCTGGTCTTGACTCGCTTTCCCAAGCTAATATCATCCTGCCCTGGCTGGTCTCCGGAGTTGCGGTATGCTACGATGCATTCATGCCCGTGAGAGCCAGCTGGATTTACTCGGATCGGTGCCTGACTTGATCCTAGCTTTTCTCTTCAAGCATGGGAATTGATGCGACGACGCAATTAGGCCATTTGCCGTGGCCGCGGCAGGGCAGGGGAGACGGCTACGAACCAGCGGCCGGCGAGCAAATCTGTTATCCTGAGAGCAAACCGTACATCCATCCATGCATGGAATTCGAGCCGGCAGCCGTTCGTTTGTGCAAACGGCTCCCCACGCACGTTGCTTGCGCCTGTCCAAAAACCAAATTTTAACTCCTACAGTCCTCACTCTGCTGTGCTTGCTTTGCCGAGATGAGTTCGGATCCGGGAAACATGTTTCGGGCTCACGAGACATCCTTGAGTGTCTCGGCTGACCTTCTCAGCTGCTCTTCTGCGTGTCTGATCCGCCATTGTCGTCGTATCTTGCTCTAGCCTCTCGTTCCAGAGATCAGACAGAGCTCGGCATTTCCCACCAAGCATTTCGCACTCCCCCCCACTTTTTGGGAGAGGGTTTATGCCAGGACCAGTTGACCGCTCCTGAGGCTTAATTTCGACGCTCTCGATTTCTTTCGGTTCAATCGCCGTTTACAAAGCTTGCATGACCTCTCATGGCAAATTCGCCGTTCTGTTCTGCGAGCTCGGATGCGAAGACGAGCCGGGAATCTGGTGCAATTAACCCTAGCCCAGTCGTCAGCACAGGAAAGCCAGTCAAGACGCGTGATTGTGAGAACTCCCCACTCTGATCTTAGACACGGTGTGCCACACTCGTTTTTGCTTGCTTCCGTTGGAAGTGATGTTTGTATGGTTGCAATTCCTTCCTCCTTTCTCTGGGTGTGAATACTGACGACAGAGTAACGCATCGATATCTTCCCTTTATTTCTAAGCCAAGTGCTCGGGCAGCGGGCTCATGGGACACAGCTGGAAGAACCTCTCCTTGCCAAACAGCACCAGCGCTGCCCTCTTGTGCGGGAAATCGATGTACTTCTCTACGTTACCACCCACCATCGCCTCGTACTGCACCATCTTCGTGTTGGACAGACGAGGCTCCGATACGCACTGCATCGTCGAGGGATCCAACAAGAACATGAGATGCACCACACTGCCCATCCACGAACGCACGCGATGCGGACCACGGAAGCGCTCGTCGCCCACCAGCGCATGGAAGCCGCGGTCGTGCTGTCCCGCCGTGTAGAAATCCACCAGGTTCGAGTGCTTCGAGTAGTAGATCTCGACATAGCCCCACGGCTCGCCATCCCACTCTCCGATCAGTCCGATTGTGTAGGCGTTCTGTTCGTTCTTCTGCATCCCAGCTAACTGGTCTTCGCGGCTAAGGCGTTGTCTCCAGCCTTGGTTGACGCGGTCGGTAGCATGCCAGGCAGTGATAATATCCACATCCTTCGCGTTGGTTGACGAGGCTACGCGGAAGGTGAGATGCGAATTCAGTCCAGGAATGAAGCGCGAGTAAATCGGTCCCGCAGAAGGACGTGGTCGGAACGGCTCTGCGAGCGGAGACGTGACTGTCTCTGCGTTGGAAGAGGTGAGCGCAGCCAGCGTAGCTGCGTCGGCAAGAGGCAGAACCCACGGTGCGAACCCCGCTGTGGGCGAGCCGAATCCCTGCCAGAACGCAGCTCGAGGAACCAGAAGTCGACTCGTGTCTACCTGCGTCTTTGATCCAGGCATCGACAGCGACGGTGGAGTCGAAGGGTCCAGAATGGCGAGCTTCGACGAGACTAGGAAAGCGACAACTTGATCAGGCAACCCCTCTGTCTTGAGGAGCACGTGCTCCTGTTGCGGCCACAGAGCATAGAAGACGTTGATCCAGTTCCAGATCTTCTTCGAGTTTAGTTGATCAGCATCCGGCAGCTGCAGTTGAGTTTCAGCAAAACGTTGGGTGCGGTACGCCAGACTATTGGTGTCTGGCTCGGCTGATGGATCGGCATAAGGTGGGAGAGGCGATGTCACCAAGAATGTGCTCTCGGTATCAATCCAATCGTGTGACTTGTGCGACGACAGCTTGACAACGTGTCGCACTCTTTGGCCCTGCTCGCCATTGGCCTCGGTCTTGACGGCTTCGGACGACGCCTTGTCGTGAGAGACGACGACAGTGAACTTGGAGCCATCAGGAAGGCTGAGAGCGTAGCTGTCCGGCTGCACAACCACAGGGGCCTTCTTAGTTTGAGGCGAAGCAACGTGGGCCAGTGCCGACATGTTCTGAACTTGCTGTTGCTGCTGTTGTTGAGGATGACGTGGTTCTTGGTCAGGCAGGATCGAAAGGGTCCAGCTTCTTTTCATTTTTTCATGCCTCTCAGCCTCCACACTCTCGCTTCCGAATTTTATTCTTGGGATCGATCCACGATCTAACAACTTTAAAAGGCGACAAGCGGGTTATTGAAGCCGAGATACAAAGCCGGAGACCGGTCTCATGCTTTTTGTTCACGCGCGAGCCGGGCTGCGAATTTGGGCCTGTCTGTGCGGGGTGGTTTGCATGCCGTGTCCTAGCTCTTCCCGCACACCACCTTCTTTCCCTCACCCCACCTCTCTCGTCCATCAATCCATCCTCTCACACACGCTACCGATAAGAATGAGAGCCTTCTACCTGCACAAGGACATCGCGCCCTCCGAGCTGCCCTCGACGCTCTCGAGCGATGTGCCCGAGCCCAAAGCCGCGGCTGGATCCAACGAGGTGATCGTTGACGTGCACTCGGCCGCGTTCAACTTTTTCGACATCCTCGCCGTGCAGGGCAAGTACCAGGTCAAGACCCCGCATCCGTATGTGCCCGGTGTCGAGATGGCCGGCATCATCTCCAAGGACTCTCCCATTCCTGAAGGCTGCGACTTTGTCCCCGGAAAAACGCGTGTGTTCGGCGCAGCCCAGGGTGCATACGGTGAGAAGACCAAGGCAGACTACTGGCAGCTTATGGAGGTGCCCGAGGGGATCTCTCTCGAGCAGGCGGCGGGGCTGTTCATCACGTGGCCTACGAGTTATGCCGCGTTGAAGTTCAGGGCTGACGTGCAGCCGGACGAGTGGGTGCTCGTGCATGCCGGTGCCGGAGGTGTGGGCATCTGCGCCATTCAGATTGCCAAAGCTATGGGTGCAAAGGTCATCGCCACAGCAGGGTCGGACGACAAGCTGCGCGTGTGCAAGGAACACGGAGGCGCCGACTTTGCCATCAATTACCGAGACAAGGACTGGCAAGCCCAGGTCAAGAGTAAGTACCGATCTCACCTCTCCAACCGAATTCGCTTTCAAGCGCTCATCCTACTCTTTTCCCCTCCAACACAGAAATCACCGAAGGCCACGGCGTCGATGTAGTCTACGACCCCGTCGGTATGATCGTCCCCTCGCTGAAAGTCATCGCATGGAACGGCCGCATCATCGTTGTCGGCTTCGCAGCAGGTACGATCGAAAAGATCCCCGCCAACCTCATCCTGCTTAAAAACGTCGCCGTCACGGGCGTGCACTGGGGCGCCTACGTGCGCAACGAGCCTGACAAAATTGGCGAAACATGGGAAGCTTTGCTTGAGATGTTCAAGACCAAGCAAGTGGTGCCGACCGTGTTCGACCACATCTACGAAGGGCTCGAGAGCGTTCCTGCCGGCCTGAAGGATCTGGCCGATCGAAAGACGTGGGGCAAAGCGGTGGTGCGTATCCGTGCTGACCCGCAGTTCCCGCCCAAGGGCAAGCACAAGCTCTGAGTTGTCGCCGTAGTACAGGATGTCACTTCACAAGGAATAAACACAGATCAGATGGCATCAATCGCTCGGAAGAATGAAACTGCTCTCGCATGGAACTCTATTGATTCTACAGAACATTATGTGTCGCTGGTGACCTGCTGTCAACTTACTTCCTGGCGGCATGAACACGGTGGTACTGCGGGTTGCCAGCGGCCCTCGTGCCCGTCAGCGCCACCGAGGCATCCTCGGTCCAGCTCGGGTGCGCCATAAGGCCACGCGCCAACAGGACGACGTCGCACTCGTGCTTTTGCAATGACTCCTCGGCCAACTTGCCGATCTGCGAGCGGTCCTGGCCAGTGGGCGAGTCGTGTGAGCCTTCCATGATGCCCACGGCGCCGACGAGCATGCGCTTGCGCGCGTCGGGTTCGAGCTGGGCGAGCGCCTCGCTGACCGCCTTTGCGCCGAAGAGCTGGTACCCTGCGCCCAACGTAATTTTCTGGAACGGCACGAGGCCGCCGGAGCTGACATCGAGCAGGTCGACTTTGGCGGCATGGAGCAATTTGGCGAGCTCGACGGTCTGGTCGACGGTCCACGAGGCGCCGCGGCCGGCGGATTCGGCCCAGTCGGTGGAGCTGACGCGCACCCACAGGCCCTTGTGCGGGAACTCGGCGCGGACGCGGCGTGCGATGTTGAGCAAGAGGCGCGAACGGTTCTCGAGGCTGCCTCCGTACTCGTCGGTGCGGTGGTTGCTCAGCGGGCTGAGGAACGAGTGCATCAGGTACCCGTGTGCGGCGTGCAGCTCAACATAGTCGTAGCCGGCTTCAAACGCCCATCGTGCCGACTGGACAAACTTGTCCTCGAGCTTCTTGACCTCTTGGGTGCTGAGCGCGCGCGGAGTGGTCCAGTCGTCGTCGTAGGGGATGGCTGAGGGACCAACGACGTCCTCCGGCCACCCTCCCTCCTCGCGCGTCACGAAGTTGGCATGCTTGCTCACGCCTCGGTAGAACGGCGACCACGTAGACGCCTTCCTGCCCGCATGGGCCAGCTGGACGCCCACGCCCAGCCCGTCGGTGAACGACTTGAGCACGGACACGAGTGCCTTGTGCGCATCCCTGTGCTTCTCGGACCAGATGCCCACATCCTGCGGCGTGATCCTTCCCTCCGGCTCGACACTGCTCGCTTCGACCATCACGTTGCCCACCCCGTGCAGCGCAAACGAGCCCAGGTGCGCAATGTGGTACGGCGTCGGCAGGCCATCGCGCGCAGAGTACTGGCACATGGGCGACACAACCACACGGTTCTTGAACGTAATGCGCGGAGAAGCAACGGGCAGAGTGACGGTCTGGAAGAGCGCCGGTTTGGCAACGCCCTTGGGCAAGATCGATTCCGGCACCGAGCCGGGCGGAGGGTGTCCGTCGCGAATGGGCACAAAGTTGCTGATCTTGAGCGCGTCGATGGAATCAACGAGCGGCGCCGTCAGACCCGAGACGAAGTTGGACGTGTCCATGTCCGAGGTGTCGGCACCAGCATCGGTGGATTGATGAGGAGGCATGACGATGGTTCGCTTTGCTTGCAGGTGAATGTTGCAGCGAGTCGTTGGTGAGGAGGAGAGTGGTTGGAGCAGACGAGCGAGTGCGTGCCTATATACTCGCATCGAGGTCGAGTGCGGTGAAGAAGAGAGATAGAGACAGAGAGAAGCGGTATGAGAAGATTGCCAGTCGAACGCCGACGGGCAAATGTCAGCAACTGTAGGAGACAATTGAAGTTGTCCCTGGCCGTGCGGTCCGGCTAGGACGGTGCTTTGAATCACCGACGAGTGCGAGCTTCACGACAAGGCTGGCCTCTAGCTCTGAGCGGAATTAAGCTGGGTTGTGCGCGCTTCGTGCTTTGCGTTTCCGATTATTGATAGCCGTGAGATGGTTTGGCTGGCGCAATTACGTGCTGCATAGCCTTTTGGGGGCCGTGCAGTGTGTTCGGTTCACAGCAAGAAAATTCGGCGTTCTTTCTCCTGCTTGATCAGAAGCGAATTCGCTGCAGCTGCGTAGCTAGCCGGAAGAAGCTCAATTTGGTGTTCGAACGCCAGCTGAAGGTTGTTCGAGTCTAGTCTCCTGAGCAGATGTCGATCTCTCGGCTTGGAGTGTCAGAACCCGGCTGAGCATCTGCCTCGGCAATGCACTTGTTCTCCGACGCGTTCGTAAACCGACGACAATCACCACACGACAAGTCTGTACGGAAAGGGCAGTGGCTTCCCTGGCTTCTTTATCATTAAAATTACAGTGGCAAATCACTTCTTGAGCGGTTTGCCGGCACGATAGATGACAGGTCTCCCGAGCAATTCCTCCGCTGCTTTACGCGGTGAGAGCGACCTGACCCATCTTACTTCCATCCCACCGTCCAGCAGCCCGTGTGTCGCCGAGCCAAAGCGGTCATTCCAGACGATCGAGATGCATCGTTCCACCAGCGCTGCCGCGTCGACATCTTCTGAGCTCGTAGAGGATGCTTGCGGCAAAGCAAGGACATGGATAGCTGCGAGGGGCACGCTGCTCGATCGCACTTGGAGCAACGCTTGCTTGCTGAACCCGGAAGACGACAAAATGATGCCTGCCAGTGGGACGTCGTCGTCACCAGAAGCTTCTTGGGTGTTCCCCTTTGGACCCCCTGCTGGTGAGGGCAAAGGCGAGGAAGCCCGAAACACGACGCCTTCCATCTCGCGAATCAGCACAGGACCCATCTTCTTGCCGCCTTCGTCCTGACACTTGCATTGCGCCACGATGCGTATACGCCTATCGCGTGTTGTCGCTGCTTCCGTCGAGGATACCGGTGGAGGCTGCCACCATCCGCGCAAGTCGATGCCGCGATCGCCTGCTCCGCCCGTCCTTTCCAGCTGCATGCCAAACACCTCGCGCAGTACCGCACCGCACAGATGCTCGTACCGCGTCCCTCGGGCTACTGAGCTTTCTGCGTCCTCTAGAGGTTTGGATGAGACGGCTGCGATTGTCCTGCGACGGGTTGCTGAAATGGCCATGCACCGTGCGGTGGGCATGGAGGCATGGCGGGAGGTCGAGGCGCAATTCGCGCGTGACGAGGCTGGCCTACTGCATGCTAGCAACGATCTTTGAAGTGCCAAGGGTGAGCGCGCCCATGACATGGTGGGATGTCGTTGTCGACCATGCGCGGCTGTTTGGAAGAGCGTTCACGTATGATGAGGGTCTGGAGAAGTGCAGATTGGTAGTTTGTCGTGGTCAAAGCGGGAAAGGGTCCTCAAGAAGCTTTTTTTCTGGTACGGCAATTCCGGCCGAGTTGCAATTTTCCCAATGGAGAAAGCGTAAAGAAGAAAAATCTCGCGAGTCGGAAGAGAGGGCGCCTCTCACTTCATATTGTCCAAGTCCATGAGCTGCATCGCTGCCTTCATCACCTTCTCCTTTCCCATGCCTGCTCGTCTAGTGCATCGATATCACTCGCTATGATCGCATCAACATCACGCCTCACTGCAAGCGCACTGCGCCACGCAGCAACCACCGCCACTCGTCGCGCTGTCTGCAAGAACGTCTCCCTCGCCGCCCCTACGCGCACCGCTCTTGCCCCCTCCCGCGCCTCTCCTAGCCTTTCCACCGTGACCCGCACATACGCCACGTCCACCACTCCAACATCCTCCTCGCTCGACCCGGCCGACGAAGAATCGCAGCGCTTCCTCGAGGAAGGCACCACGCACCTTGAGGCGGGCGACCTCGCGTCCGCCAAAAAGTCGTACGAGCGCAGTCTGTCGATCAAACGTAACGCCTCGGCGCTGTTCAACTTGGGCGTGTGCCTGTACCACGACCGCAACCTCAAGGGAGCCATTGAGGCGTGGAACGAGTCGCTCGAGCTCGCTCCCGAGAGCGCGGATGCGCACACCAATCTCGCGTCCGCCTATGTTCTCAGCAAGCCATCCAGGCCGGATCTCGCCGTGTCGCATCTCAAGACCGCGGCGGGGATTACGCCGGAGGACCCCGAGATCCAGTACAACTTGGCGGCGGTGCTCGAAGCATGTGAGCAGCTGGAGGACGCGCTGACGGCGTACAAGAGGGCGTTGGAGGGCGGCATCCAGAGGGCCGAGCAGAATATCCGCAATTGCTCGGCGAAGCTGCTCAGTGCCAAATTTGCTGTTCAGCAGCAGCAGCAGGAAGAAGAGGCGAACAAGAAGGCTGAATAGCGGTCCGATTTGTTAGACAGCAGTGCAATTGGTATAGCTCGCCCATCAATGTCGTCTTGACTGTGTGGTTGCATGTCGGTCGATGATGTGTGCTTGTTGAACATCGAAAAGCTGAGAATCTGCATTGTGATACCGAGCCAGCCTACTCCCCAACCGAGCAGTGAGGCCGGCTTCGAAATGTGTGTCCGCAACCAACCTCACGCCGTCGCCCCGCCCTGCTGCTGTCCCTCCGCTATCGCCGTAGCACTAGGCTGATTCGCCCTCCCACTCCCCCTCTTATACCCCTCGATCACGGTGCGCATCCTCATCTGTTCGGCCTTGATGTTGCGTCTGCACGTTTCCCAGCTAGCCAACGAGACGAAGCAGAACGAGCCAACGCCCCAGTTCAGGCCCCGGCGCAAGCCGCGGCCGGCGACGAGACTGATGCCGATAACGCCCGCCGCGGTGGCCATACCCATGAGCAGGCTCCCGCGAGCGCAGGGGATGCTGCCGATGCGGGACAAGTCGTGCACCGGGTCGATGGACGACAGCGCCGCTCGGATCTTTGTTGCTTCCGCCTGAGGTTTCGCACCAAACAACGAAGGAATGAAAGAGTCAGTTCAAAGCGCAACGATCAGAAGAGCAAGCTTGTGCGGGAGAGAGGAGCAAGACTGACCTTTGTCCCGCTGACGCCACCACCGCGTTCGCTGCCATCCCCTATTGGCGCCTGACTCGCTTCGTGTAATCTTGACATTCCTTGCCCGCTGCTATATGCTGCTGCTGCTGCCTGATGAGGTACGGAACGAGGTCGACCTTGGCAGGAGAATGGTGCTGGTCGTTGCGAAACCGTTGTTGTGCTTGTGCGGTGAGAAGACGTCAAAAAGTGGAGATGAAGCGAGCCAAGATGTGAATTCCGATTTCCACATTTTACGACAGCTTTTAAATATTCTTATCCATTCTCGTGTAAGCGCGAACCATGTCCACACTGTCCCTCATCAAACATGCTCATCCCCGTCTCTTCGCCCGCCATTGGCTCAGCACAACCCGCTCAGCGTCCACAGCACCCCCATGCCGACGCACACGAGAAGCCCATGGGTAAAACTATCACTGAACAAAAGGCTACAACTAAACATACAAGGCGATATATCCGCGCACCGTGAGCTCGGATCCGCTGAATCGACGGCATCTCTAGCCAAGCAGCCTAGAAAAGAAGAGAGGTGTGATAGAAAGCAGAACGAATGCCAGATAGAGAAACAGGCCGATCCGATGTGTTCCATCTCAAGCTATAAAGAGAATGTGTATTGTTCTGTGTGCACCGGCACATGTACACTCCACGCTTGCTTCGTGGAGTGGATGGGGAGAAGAGCGGGAGGGAAGGGACGGAGAGTGTAGAGCGGAGAGGTAAGGGGTGGGAGAGAATCCTTGCGAGGAAAAGAATGTGGATAGACAGCAACAGCAGCAACGCACGACGGCGGCGTGGTCTGTCAAGTTGGAGCAAAGGATGTATGTCCAGATCGTTCAGAACGGCTTCGAGTGCGTTTTGGGGAGATGGGAGAGATTCGAAAGGTTGCCCTTAGTAGGCACCACGCTCGCTGTAACGGCGCGATCGACCGCCACGGTAGGGCGCAGGTGCTGGCGCAAGCGACGTCCTGCTGCCGTACGGCTCACCGCCATAGTCGTAACTGCGTCGGTCCGCTCCATAACCGCTTCGTCGAGCACCGCGGTCATCGAAGCTCCTGCGGTTATCGTAGCGATCGTAGTCATCGATAGCAGGAGCGGCACGGTTGCTGCGTCGCGAGTCACGGCGACCGACGTTGCCGTAGACGCGCGAGTCATCGGGCTCATAGTAGTCGTCGTAGCGCGACCTGCGGCTGGCACGGCTGATGGGACGCTGCTGCGGTGGCGGGTAGTAAGGGTCCTTCTCCGGGTAGTCGTTCGGTGCGTAGACGGGGCGGGCAGGCTCGTAATCATCGTAGTAGTGGTCTTCGCTGCGAGAGCGCTTGAGGTACCATCCGAGAGCGAGCATCATAAACCCAAAGAAGACGGGAGGCAGCGAAGCCACCTGCATCCAGATGGCAGGTCCCAGCTCGCTGCCCACGGGCGTAAGTTGGCTGGTGCTCTGGAAGCTTCTCGCTTTGTTGCGTGCGAGGATGAAGAGAACTAGCTCGATGACGAGCGCGGCCATGGTGAGGAACGAAGCCCAGAGCGCTGAGAGCGGCCAGAGGAACGTGTTGGTGCAGAGGTGCAGGAACGCAGCACCGGCGGCAAGACCAGTGAAGCCAGCGGCAATGGGCTGCAGAACGAGCGCGTAGGGCAGCTTGTTGACGAAAAACAGGCTGATGGCGTTCTGGACGCCGTTAAACGTCTGCTGGTAGCCCAAGCCGGTGGGCGAGCACTCCGAGAGGGTACCCTGCTTGAAGCATTGCGACCACACGCCGAACGTGACGCGGAGGATGGTGGAAGAGTTGTTCTGGTCGGCGAAACGGATGTAGAGGAAGTAGATGCCCTTGATATAAGGCAGGCCGAGCGCTACGAGCAGCTGCAGGATGAAGGAAGCGCCAATGGAGAGGAAGCCGACGAAGATGACGAGAACGGCTGGGATCCTCATCTTGGGCTACGAGAAAGAGTCTACTGGCGAGTCAAAGAGGCAGTCGAAGTCGAAAGCTGAGAACCCTGCGTGAGGAGAGAGAAAGGAGGAGGTGAAAGACGGCTCGACGTGCAGGGTGCACGGAGCGGTTGGGTGATGCGCAGCGACGATGGGTTGGTAGGGATTGCACGAATGCCGGAGCTCGCGACTACAATGGCGGTGATGGTGATAGGTGATGGTAGTGAGGATACTGGTGACGAGCAGAGGCCGAAACTGGAAGGCGGAGGGCGAAGGGGCACAAACAATGGTGATACGGCGAGGTCAGGCTAAAGTCAAGCTAAGCTAGCTCTTGATCAGCAGGGCTGAAGGAGAAGTTCAAAAGGGCGAAGCTGACAGGAGAGGGCGAGGAGCCAGCAGGGCAGAAGAGCAGAGGAGAACAGAACAGGACAGGACAGAACAGAACAGAGCGGGGGAACGGCGGCAGACACTTAGGATGTGAATGGACAGGACGGACGGACGGACGAATGGATGGGCAGATGGGCAGATGGGATAGGCGAGAAGCGAGGCTTAGGGGGGAAAAGAAGAGGTTGCGGGGGAAGAAGAGAGCAAACATGGTCGCCCTAACTGCGACCGCGAGAATGACGACTCTTTGAACCACCAGAGCTCGGATCCCGCTCTCTTCCACTTTCGGTGTATCAAAGAGCGCAATAGAGGCACAGCGACCACGCAGTCGAGGCACAGCACAGACGATTTGGTTTAGCAGACTGAGACAATGGATTGGATTGTCGAGTCGACGCGATTGTGAAGCGAGGCCAAAGAACGGTCTCGCGTCAACAATGGACGGATCGAGTTGGTGCCCTTTCATTCAAACCCAATTGCAAGTCCGCGATCAAGGCGTCGAGTGTGCTCCCGCAATAGCACACGGCATCCCCGCACCGTCGTTGTTGTATGGGATGCAGCAGTAGACTGGGAATCTCGTCACTTTTTTGAATTCGAAAGTGTCGTCGATGCACTACATCCACCATGCAGAGGGGAAGCTAGGTCAGGTCGAATCTGTTGACAACGCAAATGACAAGAGATGCGCTGCTTGAATGTTCTTGAACATTTACGCCCTCGCCTGCGTACCTGGCCACAGTGCTCTCTGCAAATCCGCCCTTTTTCCCCATTCTCGAGTGCCGATATGCACGACGGTAGATCCTCACATCTAATTGACTTTCCCCTTGCGCTTTCAAAATCGTTTTATTTTTCGCTGGACCAGCACGCTTTCAGTCTCCGAGCGGTTCCACGCACACAGACAACTTGCAGATTGACCCGCTGGGGCTTGAACGGGACAGCAATCTCTCAGCGAGCTTTACTGGCAACGTAGTCGTGTACCGCCGTCGCTCGCCATTGTACTGGTAAACACTCCTATCAACAAAGCGAACGGAAGTGCTGGCAGCGCATCGATACCTCGAGTGCTTCACGGCAGTGTCAACAAAGCAACAAGAAGTTTTTCATTTATTCTTCTGTATACTGTACTGTATGTTGTGGAAGTTTTGAGCGGAATAGTCTGTAAAGAAGGTCTTTTCCTCTTAGCCGCAGCTCGAACCATGCAGACATGCATCCGGTCAAAACATCCAACATCTCCCGGGAATTCTCCTTCGCCCTCTTCTATGCTCAACGACCTGTCAGACTGTCAAGCCCGATGCAGAAGTATGCTGCTGTCTTGACAAAACTCGGGAGCAATGAATGCCGTATGAATTCCGTCCAAAGGAACAGGTGGGTCGCCAGCTGATGATCAAGCGTTCCGACAGTGCGAAATGTCTTGGCATTGGTTCGACTGCCGCTCACCTCCGCTCGATCCGTCAAAGGTGGCGCTATCTGTTGTTTCCTCTTCCCGATAGATCCATATCAGCATACCACAAAAGCGTTCTTTCAACCTGATTAGCAATCCTCAAACCGATCGCCACGTAGGGGCAACACGCGGAGCGAGGCGATCGTCTGTTCTCTCGCATCACCTGCAGGAGAGCGTGTAAATCAGCTGGACATGTGCCTCGTTGATCTGGGGCACCAAATTTTCCCAATCTCCTTACCGCTCCTCACCCCAGCCTCGCTTGCTGATCGCGTCGTTGCTCAACTCCCGAATCGGTACCCGATACATTTAGGACTCCCGATCACTACCAATCACTCACCCAAACGCATGGCGCCTGTACCATTAGCTTGTAGTCACACCATTCTGACGCACAGCAAGCAAGTCATTGGAGGGTATGCTACACAGATCGAGATTATATACAGCGAATCTGAAACGCAAATGGCTCGGGTCCAAAGCCGAAGGTCGGTATCGCGAAAAGAAAACGTATACACAGTAGAAAGACGAAAGAGTAAAACGGAAGTGCTTCTTATGTTCCTTGCTTGGATTGCTCTTGACCGAGAAGTAGCTGTATCTGTCGAGTCATCTGTTGAGGAAAACTGTCATCAAGCCAGGACGTCGCTCTCAAACAGTAGGCGTTTCGGCACCCTTCCTCTCCTGCCTTGGCACGTAAGCCGGGGGCGGAGGGCCGGGTGGTGGGGCGTAGTGCGCAGCATCGCTGTCCGCGGGTGGTGCTCCAGGAGGAGGGCCGTACGCCGCAGGTGCCTGCCCATACGGACTCGGCTGGGAAGAGTAGTTGTAGCTCTGCGAGTAGTTGGACGGCTGTGGGTGGTTGTTCTGGTACATAGCAATCGTGTTGCTAGGCTGCTGCGTGAATCTTCTCCTGCGTCGTCGTGCCATGCCCATAAAGAGGGTGATCAGCACCAGCACGAGGAGCGCGATGCCGACACCGATACCGATTCGTGCTCCGTAGCCCAGACCATTGTTACAGCCGTAGCCGTAGCCGTAAGCGCTGCAGTATGCCATGTTGTTTCGCGTGAAGACCGTCTAGACGGTAGCTTGGGTATGGGAGCGGTTAAAAGGCTGCACGGAACGAGGTGGCGCGAGATTGGCTGTTGTCGTATGAATCAGATGGCGATGCGTCTACGAGTCTTGCTGGTGCTGGCTATGCCAAGCTCTATACGTTCGAATGGGCAGGAGTTCGCACTGATACAGATGGACCGGGAGAGCGTGATATGTGCGGGCGATGGTGCTCGGGAAGGATGGTGGATGGAAGGAGGATTTAGTATTTCTTTTGTACAACTTTTGCTTGGGTCGACAGTCAAGGGCAAGGCTCAGTTCTGCTTCTGCGGTGCTGCTGAGTTGGCCAAGCAAGAGCCAACCTTGACAAGCATTGACTGAGGGACGAGGGCTGAAGAGCTCGACTGCCGAAGAACGCGGCATTGGCGAAAATTGGGCTGTGCTGCCTCCAGTTTTTTCTCTTGTCTCGCAGACGCCGCGGCTTGGCGCTGCAGGGTCGGCTTCTCGTGAGTGTGGCGGTGACGACAGCCTGCTCCCTGTTCCTTCGCTCGCCCATCCCCCACTGCCTCTCTCAGATTTCGTCGTCCGATCCGGCTCGCCCGGGAAGGCATATCAACGAAAAGTCGTGCTCTCGTCTCAGTGTGGGGGTCTGAACCCCACAGAAGACCTCTTTGCAACATGCTCGGAATCGCTGCAGGCAGCTTGCTGGCTACCGATGGCCTTTCTCACATGTGCCAATTTTAGCTTCGTTTTCTCGTGAATTTCCTCAGCCTCTGCACCCGATCAAAGGCGACGTCATCGCAGCTTCATGCGTCTGCCGCTTAGCTGCACTGCCGGCCATGCTGCTTCTCAACCGGTCAAGTCAAGATCCTCTCTTTTTTTATGTTGCTATCACCGCTTGGCAACGTCGGGAGCGACGAAGATTGGTTTCTTCGGAAGGCACTCATACAGCGTCAGGTCAGGAAATGCAGAGGCACTCAGACCGGATAACGATTAGAACGGAAAACATATGAGAAGCCACGAGAACGCAGAGGAAACGAACGTCTATAAGATTGCATTGACTGCCGCCGTTTGTGTGGGCTTCACAGCCGACTCTTGAACACGCGAGTATCGTTGCCGTCACCAATTCTGCCCAAGATATGACGGCCGACATATGGATTGACGAAAACCTCGTCCGGATCGTAGCGCTGGCGTGTGGCTAGGAAATCGTTCCAATGCGGGTACAGCTGCATAAGCTCAGTCGGCGAGCACGAGTGCGCCTTGGCCCAGTGCGGACGCCCCGAGTAGTGGCGCATCAACGTCTCAAACTTGGCGAACAGCTGTCGGTACCTCACAGGACGGTTATACGGTCGATACTGCACGATGCCGATGTAGCACGTCTTGCGTCCCTGCGCGTGGCTGAGCCAGATGCCGTCAGCGTCGGTGAATCGGATCTCGACGGGGAAGTGGATGCGATCGCCATCGGCTGCCGCCTCTTCCTCGTCGAGCCACTCGCGCATCGCTCGGATGGCGGCGGCGGCACGATTGAATGGGATGGCCCATTCGTCTGTGTACTGCGGGAACAGGCAGTCCATGTTGAAGATGCGGTCGGATCGGCCCACTTCCGACCACACCGGGTTGCCAGGCGATAGCGGATGTGGTGCTGGCGAGTCGCGAGCAAAGGCACCGAAGTTGCCGGCGGGGATGCTGTTTTGTGGCCATGACAGCGATGGCTCACCTTCCGTATAGGCACCCAAATTCTCGCTGTGGCCAAACGACTGGCCAATGTCGCGGATGAGACGCTGCTGCTGTTCGTCGCTTGTCACCTTATGGCTGGAGCTGGAGCTCGCCGCTGTAACTGCGGAGGGCTGCGTAGCGGGAGCTTCCGTCGTCGCTGCAATCTGGCTGCTCGGTGACGAAGCAGTCTGCGAGGCGGCCGAGTCAGGAAAAGCTGGGTGGGTAAGAGCATGGATCCATCGCACAGCCAGCGGCGACCATGACCTGTTGAATCGTGAGGTGTAGAGTAGGAACTCGGTGAGGCGATGTCCGACCAACGACGCCTTGATGCGAGTCGCGAGAGAAGGCGGGGCAGAGGCGGGCTCCGTCGAGCGATTGGCACGCAGCATCGTGATGCGCTGCACCTGTGGGAACCACATGAGTCGTACGTGTTGAGCCGATGCGACAATTTGCTCCAATGCCAGCTGAGCTTGCCTTGTTTCAGCGTCGTCCTCTGGGTCCGCCCGAGCCAGCTGGTCTGCGTCTCGATTGGCGTCTGCGCCGACAGGGTGAATCTCGGAAGCGCCCGCAGAACGGTACGACGGGCGGTAGTGGTCGGGACACGCCGGTAGACGCTTGTTCTTGCTCAAGAGGCCGCCGATAGACGCACCAGGGTTAATATGCGAGCTGCTGGGGACCGCAGGGAAGCCAGTCTTAGAGCCAAAGACCGACTCAAAGGTAAGCTCCTCCGAGTACTGCTTGAGGTTGAACGCGTCTTGAACACGCAGCGTCACCGACGTGATGAGGCCGGTAGAACCAAGACCGCACAGGGTTGCGTTGAATAGATCCGAGTGCTGGTCGCGGCTGCACGTCAAATGCTGCGTACCTTCTGCAAGTGGGCACAGAATGGTGAGCTGCGAGACGTAGGACGAGACGACGGGGAAGAGGATGCCAGTGCCGTGCGTGGCCGTAGAGATGAGACCGGCGATGGTCTGCTCAGAGATGGAGCCGACGTTGCACATGGCCAGACGAGGCTCGGCCGAGTCGAGTGCTTCGTGAATGTCGGAGATGTACGTGCCTGCAAGGGCTGTGATGGTGTAGCTCGAGTGATCGATGTCCACGACTCCGTTCAGAATCTCCATGCGCATAGCCCAGCCGGTGGTAAAAGGCAAGTCGCTCGGGCTGTGAGCTCGCCCGATGGCACGGAGATGTACGCCGTTTCGCCGAGCCAGCTCGACAATCGCTGCGCAGTGTGTGACGGTGGTGGGAGCAAAGACCCTGGCAGGGGAGCTCACGAACGAGCGGCCCCAGTTCTGAAATTTGGCCTTGGGTGAGCTTGCGGGCACTACGATGGGCCGCACCAGCTTCTCAAGCTCAGCCGTCGAGCTTGAGAGGACGCCTGCATCGACGGATGTGGACAGACGCTGCTGCGTTGCGTGTGTCTCCATGGCGGCGAGCGTGAGCTTGGATGTCGATGCCATTTTTGCAGCGTGAGGAGAGGATACTCGACGTGCTTGCAAGGTGTTGTGGTGTTAATCGCGGTGGTAGGACTGCGGAGCCAGCTGCAGTGGATGGTGAGCCAGGAGGCAAGGTTCGTTCGAACTTGAAACCCCCCTTTTGAGGTTGCGGCGAAGGATGTGGGCAAGAGGAAAAGGGTCGGATGGATTCGAGCAAAGGTCTCTCTACTCAGGACTGCATCAACGGACGTCTCGACATGCGCGGCCTTCTGAAGGGCTCGTTCGTTCATGCGAGCTCAGCCCACAGAGAGGGTTTGTGCGCGCACTTCATTTCCAACCTGCCACTCGACTGCGCTTACGAGATTCGTTGCTTCTTTCTGTTGTGTCTCTCCTTGCTCTTGCTATTCGGCTTTTGGGTTGCCCGCGGAAGAACACCACAAACACGCTGACGAGAAGACTAAGGAAAAAGGGTCCTTCTTGGCTCGCTCAAGGAGAATTCCGGGTCGGAGACCAAACCGAAGAACGAGGCTGCTGAGCACTTTGAGCGAATTTACTGTGAAAAATAAAAACGGTAAGTGGAGGAGAGTCGAAATCGATCTTCTCGTTTGGCAAACAAGAAAGGAACAAATAATAGGGAGCACGCACCGCCTCTTATCGAGGGTTGCAGATCTATCTCATTTTCAGCGGCAATGCAAGCAAGCACGTTCGTTGAATCCAAGAAGATAAACGCGTCTCAGTTTCTGGGATTTCAAGCTGGAGGCCGAGTCGAGAGCAAAGCGCGCTTACACAAGCCGATCCTCGATTCCTGCACAAGGAGGATCAGCCAGCACAAAAGCGCAAAAAAAAGCAAGGCATCACGCCATCCTCAGATCGACCTCGCAGCTATCGTCCGTCTTCTTCCCGCGGAAACAAGCCACTGAAATCGGCTTGTGAATCGGGCCTCCGATTTCTTGACTCTCAAACATGTAATCATACTTCGACAACACATGCTTTGGTTCGTCCTTCGTTGACATTGCAAATTGGCTCTCTATGATCAAGGCAAGACAGCAGTGATGACACCGTGGCGTGAACGAGGCTGGATCATGCTTTCGAGCTTCAAGCCTGCTTTTTCGATGAGCGTCTTGAACTCGGACGGTGTGCGTTCGGTCGCATTCAGCCCGATGCTGACCTCTTGATCGACTCGTTGGATCCACTGACCCGTCACGCCCCCTGACCGATACAGAGGATACGGGATCTCTCCGACCTGCTCGACGAGCTTGTTGTCGTCTTTGGCACTGCTGCTGCTGCTGTCACCGCTCACCACCGCTGGCTGGAGCAGAGTGTCGATGATGATCAGCTTCGAGTCAGCCTGCATCTTGGCCTTGACATTGCCCAAAATCCGCAGTGCCTCCTTGTCGGGCCAATCGTGGATGATCATTCGCATCACATACACCTTGTTCGGCCCACTTGCCATGACCTCCTCGAAGAAGTCGGCGGCCTCGAACCGCACTCTTCCCGAAGCAACGGCGTCCGGCATGTTCTTCTCGAAGCTCGCCTTGGCTTGTGCAATCACCTCGGGTCGATCTTGCACTATACCGTTTAGATTCGGGAACTGACCAAGCAGAGCTGCAGTTAGTGCGCCGATGCCTCCACCAATGTCTATGCAGGTGGTACCTTTGGGAAACTGAGACCACGTATAATCGAGCAAGACGCCTTCGACAGCGCCACGGTTGCAAGCCTGCATGCCAACGCCAAAACGCGGAACCAGCTCCGGTATCTTCTTCTGGAACAGGTCGAATGCGTCTCGAGCCTTGTGCTGCATGTCGAAGCCGTGCAGGAAGGCCGCATTGTCCGGACCCCAATCATCTCTGTATTCGGGATTCATCCACGCATCAGGGATGCTGGGCACTATCCGAGGATGAATCCACGACGAGTATTGCACGTACTGCTTGACATCACACTCGTCCAGCAGATGCAGTGATGCGCGGTTGTTGACAAAGTAACCCTCGGACGTCTCTTGGAAGATGTAGCTGTTGGCAAGGGGGCGCAGCACCTTGAGCACGCGCGGTGGTGGCAAGCCCGTTCGAGCCCCAATCTCGTTGGCAGAGACCGGCCTGCCTGCTGAGCCCCCGAGCTCCTGAATCACGTTGGCGATGTTGAGACTCGTGGCCATCTGCAGAGAGAAGGCCTTGTACGTCGCCATGCCTTCCGACATGAGCGTCGTTGAGGGGAGCTGAATCATCGACGCCATCATGTCGAGCGCACTGGCTAGATTCTGCGTCGTCACCCACAAGTCCTTGTTTGGCACATGGTTGGCTTGATCCATCACCGGATGCAACCGAGCTTGGTTCAAGAAGGGTTCGGGCGTGTTGCTCTCCTTTAGCAGCGCTTCGTATCCGTCCAAGTTGGCGTGGATCAGCGCCTTGAGCGCTTGGAACTCGGAGAGCTGCATCGTCGTGATGTGGGGTGGAGATTCGAGTAGCGAATGGTGACAAGGCCCCATATCTGTAAGCTAAGGTCGGTTCCTTCTTATAAGAAGGCCCCTCGACAGTAGAGGTCCGGCTTCAAGCACAAGAGGTCCGTGTGCTGTGCGGGCAACGGGGTAACAAACCTAGCACATGAACGCATTGTGCGTAAAGCACCACCTGGACACGTCGCTCCGAAGTCACTCTAGTGGGATGATGCTGCAAGAGGGTGGCGCAGTGGAACATCGTGACAGGCTGTCAAGCGCACGGCATTTGACTCATCTTGCATCCTTGCTTCACCGACGATGGATACAAGACAGCCGAACTCAAGAGCTCTTGCCTACGGCAGAGGAAACTACTTGGCATCGCTTCCTTCG
Organism: Sporisorium graminicola; assembly: GCF_005498985.1. NCBI lineage: Eukaryota > Fungi > Basidiomycota > Ustilaginomycetes > Ustilaginales > Ustilaginaceae > Sporisorium > Sporisorium graminicola. Next base: position 144,913 of record NC_043719.1, read on the forward strand.
GTGAATTTCATTTCTTCCTATCCGAGCTCCGCTGCCGAGCGTTGGGTAGGTCACGGTGTCCACAGCTGCGCGGACTAATTATCCGCAAGATGACAAGCCTGTGACACTTCCGTGACAGCTCTGATGATCAGAGTTGCTGATCTGTGCACTCGCTTCTTGGTGGTCAACTCCTCCGTTCGCCGATATCGAGCAGATCCGACCCTCGGATAGGTGCAGCAAGGCTTGCCTTCGGTGATAAGTCCCGCGGCAGCTGCAAAGGACGACATCGGCTGGAAACGTTGCAGAACTTAATCTGAGCTTTCAACTCCTAGCATAAGCAGGCGTTGCGAGTCTCGTCTCTCGTCCGGCGAACTCGGTCGGAAAGCACGGCAACTGGAAGCATGGACCCTCGTGACTTTCTCGAAATCCACACTCAATGCCGTCAGAGCTGTCCCCTCACATGACGGCACACCGCACCTCCACCACATCAACGAACAAGCACGCTTAGCACGATATCTACGTTTTGCAAACAATCCCACCTGCAACTCGACTATGAAAAGCCCCCTCGCTTGAGCTTGTCCGCCACCGACCAGATGGCAGCTGTGTAGCCAAAGGTTCCCAACCCGACTATGACGCCGTTGGCAATGTCCGAGAGGTACGAGTGGTGTCGGAAGGACTCCCTTGCATGAACATTCGAGATCTAACAAGAAAACGGAACAGAAATTGGAGGTGAGTGGAGACGGTTAGCCTCTATACGCTTCTCTTCTCTTCCTTGCTCTCCCTCTCGCGGGGTGGGTTAGCGCAACTCACATGAACTTCGATGAACGGCACCCTGACGCCGGAAAGGGCATCCCGAATGGCGACGCTCGTATGCGTGTATGCTCCTGCGTTGATGATGATGGCCGTGGTGCCGTCGGTGCGCGCAGCGTGAATCCGATCGATGATGGCACCCTCGTGGTTCGACTGGAAGCCTTCAAAGTCGTACCCGAGTCCGTCGCATTGCTGCCTGGCCTTGCCTTCGATGTCTTCGAGTGTCTCGCTGCCGTATCTGCGAAGTTCGAGTATGAAGAACAAGAACAACAACTTTCTGTCAGTCGAACGTCGCTTTGCAGATTCGGATCAAGGCTGCGAGCGTTGATTCCTTCGCTGCCTTGCAACCGCAAACTTACTTTTCTGGCTCTCTTGTGCCGAGCAAGTTGAGATTGGGTCCGTTGATCAGCAAGATGCTGTGCTTGCTTGAAGAGGATTGGGCGGTCGTCATGGTGCTCGTAAGGTGGCGGTTAGTAAGTGCTTGTGATGAAAGTGCTGATGGTGCAGTTCCAAGATAGTGCAAAGCTTGATCTTCTGAGAGGACGTTTCCATGTACCGCTGAATACTTTCGGATCCTGCACTCCGAACACGGGGCTCCAACACCGCACAGTCTGTGCAGAAAAAAGCGGGGTGTGGAAGAAAGTAATCGCTGGTTCAGCTTGGAGTGTCATCGCAAGTCCGAAAGAAGAAATCACTGTCAACTTTCATCCGTCGGTCGGTCGACAGACCCTTGAATGCGAACCTTGCAGACGCTCAGCCGTTTTGCTAATTGACAGTCTTCATGACAGGCTCTATCAATGTCATCGCAGCATCCTGCTTTTGCTTTTCGATGACATCGACATACAGCTAGTTACAAAAAGGGCTCCAGAGCACCTTGTGGCTAGCCACGAGCAAGCTTCCACTCAGCGACGCGTGTGCTTTTGATGCTTTGGGTTAGGGCTCAACAACAGATGTCCGTGCGACTGGAGCAAGACCTTGTTGTGAGGGCCCGGAACAGGGGGAGGGAACGCAGCATCCACACCATAGACACCGACAAACATATCATTCCCGGCAACCTTCTGGCATTCGTTGGGCTTGAAAGGCCGGGCGCTGACGTCTCGCTGAGCGCAGGCGTGGTATCCCGACTCGCTCACATCGTAGTAAGCCGGGCTGAACACCGTGTCGATCGTGGGGCCCTGCGGCTGGATAGCTTTGTACGACTTGAAGTTGGTCATGGCCAGAGGCGTGCATTGCGCGGTGCTGTAGAGCTGCCTCTTGGGAGAGCCCGAGCAGTCGTCGCTCGCGTACATGAGCAGCACTCCTCCTCCGCCCCAAGACGCTTTCTCGAGGCACTCAATTCCGGTAGCGGAAGCGGGCTGGGACTTGGGCGCGCCATTCTTGGAGGACAAGATCCACGGAGAAGGCGTTTTGAGCTTGCCCGGCGCATCGGTGCACTGTGGCGACTTGGTGATAGGAATGTTGTACGGATTCCACGCGTAGCCACGTCGGTTGAAGGCGCCATCCGCTTTGACAGTCCAGACCTTGACCTGACTCACGTCCAGATTGGGAAAGTTGATACACTGCTTCGATTTGAAAGCAGCCTGAGTCTGAGAAGATGAAAGCCATGCCATGTTTTGCACAACCATGTCTGACTCTTCGCTCTTTGCGAAGCCGATTCCGATACCGTCGACAGCCGCAAGCACCCGCATGGAGCCGAACGGATTCTTGAGCGAGTGAGCAACGGCTCCATCAAAAAGCATCTGCTCGTTGCCTTTGATGAAAGCTTGAGGGTTCGTGCGCACAAGGTTGAGCGGCTCGCTGCAGTGTGTGTCCTCGAAGAAGGCTACCTGGACGATCGGGCAGCTTCGCGGGTCGGTGGCATAATTTCGGTAGCATTCCGAACCGTCCGAAACAGCTACCGGCTTGTCCAAGGGCATGTACGAGCGCTGTGCGCTGTCCAGGGCGCCCAAAGGCACAACGGCTGCAGCGAGGAGCAGTGTAGGCAAGGAAGCGTTTCGAGTGGGACAGAACTTCATGATCACGGATGGAAAGATCTTCAAAGCTGTTTGGAAGAGGCTGTTCTTGAGCGACAAAGTCGGCGCCTTATAAACTTTGCAAGGACCCTCGTATGTCAGTTTGATGCTGCTGTCTTGAGGGAGGTTGTCCCGCTATGTCCAAGTATCAACTCACGATAAGCTTTGATTCACACGCAACCCGAAGCCGAACGTCTCATTTGCGGCAATCAGCCCACTCGTCGGCACCGGGGTGATCAACCATGAAAAGGGGGACATGTCCCACCTCATCGATCGACGACGCCATCAGACAACTGGGCTCTCCAAGACGAGGGATCAGGCTGTGATTAGGTCGGATGAAGCTTGTGTCTATTCTGCCTTTCGATGATGTGCGGCAGGACCTTTTGGTGGGGGGCCCAGAGGCAGCTGTGGGGCTGCTGATGCCCTCGCATATATGTTTTGCCCCGCACTCACGCTATTGTACGCTCCTGTTGCCGTACCACCGAGATGAGGGAAGCCACCACCTCCGGCGTTCATTTGCGAGCTACCCCCAACACCCGCCGCCACCGCTTCGTGGGATGGGCGAGGGGCTGTACCGTACGCTTGCCAGGGCGAAGGTGAATTGCGACCGGAATTACTGGTGCGACTGCCATTGTTGAAAATGCCGCCTACCAATTCTGCCGCTCTTTTGCCTCCTGTGCCGAACCCACCGTACCCACCATTGACTGAAAATCCGCTGTATCCAGTGGAATCACCGGTGCGACCGTACATGGTAGCATTGCGCTCAAACGCCTGGGTCGATGGAGGGAGAGGTGCATCTGCCAGGGCAGGCAAGAGTTGCAGAACCACGCGATGCAATTTCACCGTGGGCCAAAAGATGGGCAGACGGGAGGGTACGAGTCGATGAAGCGGGCCGTTGGCGTACTCCGATCCTCCGCCAACACCAAACCCATTTGATGAGGATGCGAGCGCGCCAGATGCCGAAATCCGAGGCTGCGGATCGGCGAGCATGGCCAGAACCGTGCAAAAGGGGAAGATGAGCATGAACAGCATCAAGTTGAGCAGCCCGCTCGGATGGAAGAATGATACCGCTGTCGAAGGCAAGCCGAACGCGACAAAGTACGACCACCTCTCTTCGCAGTAACGCATCCTGCGGTCCAACGACCATCCGCGCGAGATCCATGCTTGTTCGAAGCAGTAGTAGCCATCCACCAGGCACATGAACAAGAATGAGAGCGGGCGGCCAACGTACGGTATGCGGCCGAGGATAATGTAGAACACGGTGTAGTTGACGATAAGGATCAAGCGATAGCTCTCCTGCAGCAAGCGTCGTGAAGTCCCGGGAGGCAAGGATGGGTTGGACAGCGTAAGTCGTCGCACGTGGCCGTGTCGAAGCTTGTACGCCGCCTGTGCGATGTCCGAGGTCCAAGAAGAGGCGAGCAGGTAGCTTCCGCCGATCAGAGGATACAGCCAAAAGACGTTTCCGACGCCGCCGACGATGGACCCAGATTCCGCTACACCTTGCACTGTTTCGGCCGGAGACTTTTGCTGGAAGAGCACCTTGGGGAAGAAGGCCAACTCGAAGAAAAAGACGACAGCAGAGATGGTGCCGCTGAGCAGCAAGCCCTTCAAGACGCCATTGCGGATCTCGCTAGAACTTGCGATGAGCCTGAGGGCTTCAGACCATCGATTTCCGTCCCACCAGCCTGCTCTGGCCCAGTTAAGGTGGCACTGGAGACTCTTGAACAGCGGCAGGCGCGGCATGTGCTCTGCGGGACCCTTTGCGGACCACGAAGTGGGTCTTGCGGATGTACCTAGCGGCCATGGCAGGCCCGCATCGTAGAGCTCGTCGATCCTTCCACCACCTGCACCCTCGATATCGAGATCGACGTCCGAGACAGATACGCCCTTGGGTCGATGATAGAAGCTGCTCGACGAGACGCGGCTATTGGCCGGCACGCCGAGCATTGCTGCGGGTCTTGTCGAAACGAGGTGGGCGAGATTCGAGCGGTGCTACTGCATCCGATTGTACAGGCCGTGGCTGACCGTGGCGTGTCTGCCGAGGCGGTACTACTTCTTGGTCTGCGGGTTGTTGACGGGAGGCAGTAGAGCAGGGGCGTCCCTTGTCCGTGTATGGAGGTTAGCGTGGAACGAAAACAGCACTCTCAAGAGGAAAAGAAAGAGGCTTGTGCGCGTGTCGATTTTCTTCCTAAGATCCCAAGCCCCCACCTGACGAGCTATACAAACCCATGTGTATTGTACGCAATATCCAGGAAAGGCAGACATCCTATCCCGGCTAGCTCAGTCGGTAGAGCGTCAGACTCTTATACACAAGGGTTTCCGAGTTTAACTCGGAGTTCATCTGAATGTCGTGGGTTCGAGCCCCACGTTGGGAGGATTTTTTTTCGCATCCTTTCAGAGCCATCTTTTTCGTGGCACTTTTGTTCCGGTCGTTGTGAATGTTTTTGTTGACGCCTCATTCTCCGCTCGGATTTACTTCCTCCCTCCCCATCCCTCGGTCAGGGGTGCATGCCTATTGGAAGCATCCGAACCTTATATGGACCACCATCCATTCCGTGAGGACACGGCAACGCAACGAATGCCTTTCACCGCCGGGCGACAAGTGATGGTGGACCAACTCACTACCCGCAGATCGATCGACATTTCCGCTAAGCCTGAACCGCCGACTCCAGTTTTTCTAGGAGAAGAATATAAAAGGATACCTTCCTTTAATTGTCGCTTGTATGCGAGCAACGTCACTGCGAGGCCGAGCAATTCACTGCTTTCCCCCACAAAGAACAAAATGTTACGTGTCGGCGGATCGTTTGACCCTGTGACCGTGCTTTTCGTGGATTTCGACTTCGTTTTCTCCAGGTCCGGCCTCTTGCTCTCCATTCGTAAGCAAGCAACTGGCTCGAATCTGAAAGCTCGAGTGAAGAGCATGAGCTGAAACAATATCGGAAGGTTCCGAGGTGGCCATGAGGAATCACCCGCAGGCAAGGTCAAACGATGCTGCGCCAATGAGAAGCCCACAAGGTTCGCGGTCGTAGCGAATAGGCCGTCAAAAGCGACGAGTCAGAATGCAAAGGCGTCCAGCCACGCATACCGAGGTTACTCCTGAAAAGGTGATTGGCCGTCCAGTCAGTGCTTGCTCAGCCACCTCGAAACTTTGCAGCACACAATTGTAGCCATGCTGGTCCGTCTTCTACTGTCCCTTCGCCTCGGCTGCTCTCCTTCGGAACAAGAATGCGCCATCCGTCAGAGCGCCGTTCGTTGGCTTGGGTGTCGACTCGAAAAGAACGCCAACTTCATCTCGAGATCGCCCATCCTGCCCACTATGACTGCACGTCCCCACCGAGAGGAGATAAGCCTGTTGCCGACGATTGGTTGCAGCAAATTGAGATGGCATTGCGAAGTCCTTCCATCAAGCTTCGTTCTGCTCGGCATTGATCGCTCTAGGTTGGCGGGAGTCCAGACGAGAGAAAATCAGAACAAATCAAAACAAAACAAAACAAAGCCGGCTGTTCAGCGGCGGAGTCTAAAAAGCACTGCATCATCAGCCGTCAGGAAAGTTGTCGGAAGTTTTTTTCCTTCCCCAGTTCTCCGGGCACTAGAGCGCTGTCTGATGACCCACGACAGAGCCGACGGTCGGGAAATTCTCGTTCTTCTCCTCTCCGTGAAGTTGGCCTGCCTGTGTCTCTCGCTTGGAGGCCGGTCGAATGATGCCTCCTCGCCAACCGCGGTGTCGCACCAACAGCTGAAAAAAGGGACCCTCGGCTGCTCCGATTGAGTTACGCGCTGCATGGTCAGGCTCTCGTGTTGCTCCTTCAGCCCTGAGATCCGAGTGGCCAACACCTTGACTCCTGAGAAAAGTGGACATTGGAGTTGAAGCGAGTGTCGATGGTGCTTGCTGCGCCGCTCTAATCGCTTGCTCGTCGCAAAGATAGGGTTCGCCCACCTGCTGCGCGTCATCCGTCCCCACTTGCCGCCAACAATAGATAAGCTACTGTGCTCTGTGTCGCATAGTGGTCGTAAAACAACGCAATGTGTGGGCCTGAAGAGACGGGGTGATAAGGTCAGTAGGATGTGCGTGCAAAAGTACCCAGCCGGTCGCATGATTGGTCGGTCTTAGTCACATCTTCTTTTTTGCAGTCTCCTCGAAGACCTAACGCCCAGACCGCTTCAATAGGTCGTGTGTCACTGGCCAACCCGCCTTCCCTCTATATCACTGCATTCCTTTGCTTCTCCTTCTCCCTCGACCATCACCATTGCCTTTGCGGCCCTTCCTGTCTTACATCACAGCTCTCCCGGTTCCCTTCCGACATTGCTCCGTTCTCCGCATCGTAGCGGGCTTACCTCTGCTTCCCCCTTTGCTCAAGAGCAAAAGCCGTCGTCGATAATCACATCCGCAAACATGGCTTCTACAGACCGTGCATCTCCGACGGGAGACCGATCCAGTGGTACAATGTCCCCCACCCACACAGTCGACGTCGAAAAGAATGGCGCCACTGACGCGATCAAGCTTCACGACGACGGTACCAAGGTATCCCCGACTGGACCAGTAACAAAAAGCATGTTTGGCGAGAAACGTGAGCAGTACCGCAGCGAGGAGGACTACATGTACGAACAGCAGAAGCGCTCCGAGGGTGACCACAAATTTCACCGTCTCGGCTGGAAGAAGCTCACCATCTGCTTGCTCGTCGAGGCCATCGCTCTCGGTGCTCTGTCCATCCCCTCTGCATTCGCCACACTTGGCATGGTGGCCGGTGTCATCATCTGCGTCGGGATGGGTCTGATCGCCATTTACACGAGTTTCATTGTCGGCCAGGTCAAAGTCAAGTTCCCGCAAGTCTCGCACTACGCCGATGCCGGCCAGCTCATGATGGGCCGTTTCGGCTATGAGCTGATCGGAGTCATGTTTGCGCTTCAGCTCACGCTGCTGGTCGGCTCGCACAGTCTCACTGGTACGATCGCTTTCCTCAACCTCAGCGACAACGCCCTCTGCTCGCTCGTCTTTGGTGTCATCTCTGCGATCATTCTCTTCATCGTGGCTGTGCCGCCCTCCTTCTCCGAGGTGGCCATTCTCGGCTACATCGACTTTGCCTCGATCGTCATCGCCATTGGCATTGTTATCATTGGCACCGGTGTCAGGAAAGATCAGCCTTCGGTCGCGCCCTCGCTTACAGAGTGGTCGGCGTGGCCCAAGGAGGGCACCACGTTTGCCGATGCTTGGATTGCTGTTACCAACATTGTCTTTGCCTACTCATTTGCTGTCTGCCAATTCTCGTTCATGGACGAGATGCACACCCCTACCGACTATGTCAAGAGTATCTGGGCGCTTGGCATTATCGAGATCATCATCTACACCCTCACGGGTGCCCTCATCTACGCTTTCGTTGGAACCGACGTTAAGTCCCCGGCGCTGCTCTCTGCGGGAACTACACTCTCCAAGGTCGCATTCGGCGTCGCCTTGCCCGTCATCTTCATTTCCGGCTCGATCAACACGACCGTGGTCGCGCGGTACATTCACGGTCGCGTGTTCAAAAACTCGGTCATCCGATACATCAACACCACCATGGGCTGGGTCACCTGGCTTGGCCTCGTTGCTATCATCACTGTGATCGCATGGGTCATCGCGGAATCCATCCCCTTCTTTTCTTCGCTCTTGGCAATCATGTCGGCGCTTTTCATTTCGGGCTTTACTTTCTACTTCCCGGCGCTCATGTGGTTCCTGCTGATCAAAGAAGGACGATGGAACGCCACTCGGAAGAACGTGATGTTCAGTGTCGCGAATGCTTCGGTCTTCGTTCTTGGCTTCGTCATTCTGGTCTGCGGAACTTACTCTGCCATCAAGGACATCATCGACCAGTACAACGATGGGTCAGTGCGAGGCGCCTTCACATGCGCCCCTCTCTGATGGGCGAGGCCGGTGTCTCAAACAACAAGATTCTCAAACCTGGAAGCAAGTCTTCGGCTTGGATCGATTACCATCATCAACTGTTCATCATGAACATCACACCTAGATTTCTAAACTGTACTTGTACTTGCATACCTATCCTTGGGAATCCCAGAATGCTCAAACGCTCTCGAGGTATAGGGTGTGGACGAGGTGAGGCACCAAAAATCACCCGATTTGTGAACATTTACGCGATGGGATAGGATCGGAAGCCTCCACTTTCGAGGGGAAAGATCGCGTGCGGATTGCGGGTTACGGTTGAGATTTTCGTTTGTATTTGCTCAGCGTGCTGCAAAGACCCTTTGGGCTCTCGTTCCAACCTTCATCCGACGAAAGAAGCACTGCCTTCGCATTACCACAGAACGCACGAAGCTGACACGACTGTCACTACGAGATCATGTCCGGCACACCGAATGCAGAGCTTGCGAGAGAGCAGCAGCAGCCAGGCGATCCTGCCGCGTTTGCACCGAGTGAATTTGGAGGTGACATGCCTGGCTCCGAGTTGCCTGAAGCGCCACGAGACAAGTTCTTCCGCAAGATGAGGGAGCAGCCTCTTGTGCCTATTGGTAAGCTTCATTGTAGCCGCATTCTGGGTCAGCATCGACGCTTTGGCTAACTTCCGTTCCTCTGCTTCCGACGCGATTGGCTCGAATCAGGGTCGCTGCTCACATGCGGAGCACTCATCGTTGCCTCAAATCATCTCCGTACCGGCAACCGCGATCAGTTCAATAAAGCTCTCCGATGGCGTGTCGGCTTCCAAGGCCTCACAGTGCTGGCCGCTCTCGCCGGCTCCTTCTACTACGGTCAACAGGCAGCTTCGGCGGTTCCTGCGCCTCCCGCGTCACCTGCCGACGCCCCACTGCAACCAGGATCCGTAACCACATTGCCAGGAAGAGGAGCCACCGTCTGGCAGCAGACAAGGGCCGACGAACGCGCGCACAAGGACCGCTCCGGCTTTGAAGGCCGTGTAGGACAAGCATTGGACCGAGAGCTCAACGACGACAAGAGGCTCGAAGAGGCGCTGTTGGGTAAAGAGGAAGAGCTTAATCTGGACCAGTTGAAGAAGGCGAGCAAGCCGAGACCGGTGATCGGCCAGGATGTCAGACGACAGGTCTGAGGGGAGTTTTCGCGAGCAACTGAGCACTTGTAAGCTTGTCTTGCTCTCAAGAACCAGCATCACCGATCGGAAGCAAAAGTATGTCACTGCGGCAATCCAACAAAGTCACCACTCTGCAACTTTCATTGTCCTTTGAGTCGGTCCCCTCGAAAGCTGACATACACGGACCGGCTTGCACCACACACCATTTTGCGATCGTCAGGACGCCTCATCAAGTTGCATGGATATGTATTCAGCCCGTGACTTATTGTACAGATGCGGATTCAAGGCTAGGACAGGACGACATGATCACTAAGACACAACCCGGTTGAGAAAGCGATCCAGGTTATCCAGCACCGACTGGGCGGCGCGCGTAATGGTGGTCGAATTCGACCTTGCCGTGCCCTCCTCCTCTGCAGCTCTAGGAGAAGCGCTCCTTGGCGACTCGCTCTCGTCGCTCGCCTCGATTTGCTCGAAGGAGAACATCTCGGCCGCAAACTGACCCTGCGGCAGTCTTGAGACGCAGTCGCGAATCGCTTGCAACGCTTCCTGGGTTGCGTCGCCCACAGCGGCGTTCGAGGGGAGCGGACGAAGAACGAGCTGGTCCAGGTCTTCGAGCAGGTCAAGCGTGTCGAGCGCAATGTGGAGCGGTTGATCGGGTCGCAGCGGTCCCTGAGCATGGACTGATACGAGGTTGTGGTTCAAGCACGCGATCCACAGCTTGGCTCGCAGTGCTTGGCGTGCCAGGTCGATAAGGATGGGGTCACCGGCGTGGGGGACGCTGGAGGAGGACGAGAGATCGAGCGAGGCGAGCGAGTCGTGGATGCGTACGGCTGCCTCTGATGTTAATCGGTGACACGAGTTGGCGGCGCAGGTATGAGACCAGCAGTCGATCAAGTCGCGGAAGCGGTACAATAGGTGGTCGCGTATACTAGCGAAGCCGAGCTTGACTAGGAATTCCATTGGCTGCGAAGCCCGCGTTCGTTTCGACGGGACAGAGCTCGACTCCTCCTCATCCCGCTTGGCACGTTTCCGACTTGCCTTGTCCCCTCGCTCGAGCGTCATCAAAGACGCAGCAGTGTCCAACTGACAAACATAGTCCAGCTTGTGCCCGGTCCACCACCTCTCTGCGCGCACGAGCATCGACCACACCACCGCCTCCTCGGACACTTGCTTCCCACCCGACACCACTGAAGCCCCTACTTGGTCCAAGCCCAGGATCTTGGCGAGCGTGATAGTCTCACAGAAGCGGAAGAAGCTCGCGTCCTTCCATTCGATGAAGCTGGGCATTCCGCCTTCGTGTGCCGCATCGTCCAAATTGTACATGGCCAACGAGAGGAAAAAGCTCGTCAGCACCGTCTCGAGCGTCGGGGTTTGACCAAAGCTGATACCCCCATCGCTGGCCGACAGTCGCAGCAGGAGGATCTTTTCGATCAGTTGCGCTGCCTGCACGCGCAGGACACCGGACTCGTGCGCTTTCGAACGACGCTCCGGCGGGACGCTTGGCATGACGAACGGCCGTTGCAGCTGCGCCTCGATGCTGTTGCTCTCGTCTGCGCGAATGTTGAGCGAAGAAGACGAAGGCTTTGGAAGCGTGACGCCCAACAAACCCAGGAGCGAGATGGACAACGCTAGTGCGGCAAAGCTCGCATCTTGGTCGTGCAACTTCCGCCCGAGTTTGGGGTAGATGTAGGCTCTCGGCAAGATGCCCGGGCACAGATGCTCGTACAGATTTTCGTAGAAGAGCGCGGTACGCTTGGTGAGCGTCATGGTGTTGAGCGGATCCTCTGCCATGGTAGCTGCTTTGCGAGGCTGTGATCGTGTCCTCTGCTCGCTCGCCTGTGATACAGCCGCAGGGGCCGGCAGGCGCGCGTACGCTTTGGAAGGCGGCTCAGAAGTGTTGAGCGTCGAAAAGCTGTTGCGTCTGCTACCATCTGGCTCGATTAGCCCCAGACTGCCCAAAATGTGGCCAGCCCACAGCTTCTGTTTCGCCTCGTGATGCGACTGCAAGCTCTGGCCCAGCAGCGCGAGCTGTGTGGCTCCAGGCGCACCCTTGTGCTGCGGATCCCAATTCACCTCCTCGGCCAAGATGCCGAGCAAGTCAAGCCCGGCCGTCGTAGCTGTGCCCACTCCGGCCATGCTGTTGCTGCTAGTGTTGCTGTCGGTCAAGGTCGTTGAATCAGACGAGAAGGACGATTTGGACGACGACGAGGTGGAAGTCGTTGCGCTCGAGCTGATCAGGTTTGTCAGTGCTGTGATCGGCAGCGTTGACGGTGGGAATGCTGAGTGGGAAACAGAGAGCAGCTCTGAGTATGCGGAATGTGTCGACGAGAAGGGAGCCTGCGAGTCGAGTAGTGTTTGGAACGAAGATGCGAACGATAGCAAGGTCTGCGCCTCAGACGAGAGTCGGGGCGTCACACCTCGGTTGGGATGTGAAAGGGCGTCGCCTTTCGAGGATCGTCGTAGATGCAATGGGGCGTACGGATCAGAGGCGGACGAGGCGGAGTCGCGGTACGATCGCCTGTACCGATGTGACAAAGGCGACGCCGGCGATGTCGGTGACCTCAGCGAAAAGGAAAGCCCGGAACAACGGTCAAAATCGTCGAAGCGGTCGTCGTTGTAGTGCGAATTGGCACGCGACGATGAAGACGAAGACGAAGCTTCTGGTGCACGAGAAGCAGACGACGTTACAACAGGAGCCATGCCTCTACCGAGGGTACAGATGTAGGTGGCGACGAAAAGTGAAAGCTAACAACGGTTGGACGTCAAGAGGCGCAATGCTTCGCGAAGTGAGGTTCGGAAGCTGTGCTGTTGGTTGCGATGGTTCTGTTTCGATGGTGTTGTTGGCCCTGAACAAAGAAGATTGAGGCACCTACGAGTTCGGTGCGCAAAGTCGAGACGGAGAAGGGTGAGGCGAGAAAGCGGAGCATTGGCGGGCTATCACACGAAAGTTGGCGAGAGGCCGGATACTACAGAAGCAAAGCGAGGCTGAAGTGGACCAGCTGGAACAGTGGGTGGTCAACGAGCTCGGTGCGCAACGAGGGGCCACGAGAAGCAAGATTCCTGCCTGCTACATGAGCAGCCGGAAACAAGGTAACCGGAGATCTCGACACTGCCCACCAAACCAAGAATAGCAACGAAGGCCAGCTGAAGGGTGGGGCAAAGACAACCAGGAGCCAGGAGAACAATCGGAGCAGGTTGGAATAGCCGGCAGACGTCTGCAATGCCCCCCGCCTTTGCCTCAGCACCGAAGCAAGACCGGGGGGGAGGTGGGGGTTTGCCGGCCAATTTCTTTTAATTGAGCTCATCTGGTCTCGCAAACCATGGCCTGTCACATGCGTCACAACCAGCTGGGTTGTACCACCCACTTGTTTCTCACGCACACGCACTACCAGCAGCAGTGACCACGACAACGATGTAAAGACAGGATAGGAGGCACGAGGGATGACGACATTAAATGTTATCGGTCCTCTCTAGAAGGAGCGCTTTTTTGATGCGTGGGGTTAGAGCGTGTTCAGGAGGCGAGCACGCGTGTTCTGACAGGCTCCGAGCACGAGACGCTTTAACGTGTCCAATGCGAGAGGACGGACAAACAGCGAGCAACCGACCGAGACGGAGCAGATTCGGAGAGCAAAAGCGGCTTTTTGAAACTCCGTCGATCAAGAGGATGAATTTTATTACGTTTATATTGTACCGAAGAGCGGAGAGATGCGAAGATTTTCGTGCTGCCGAGCAAACCGAGCGACGGCTGTCCAATAGGGTAACTTCTGTGTGGCCTGTTCCACTTCGAACAGCGTTGGTAGCACCGATGGGATCATCGCCCACCAGGTGCGCATCATGTCAAGCCGGAAAGTCGGTTGCTCGGCCAGGGGTTGGCCACCATCTCATGTAGTACCGCGTGGAACATACTCTACCACAGCAAAGCGTGGAGACTGGGTCCGAGGCGCTTGCACTATCCTGCTTGCATTGCCCTCGCATGTGCAAAGATCATCCACAACCCTACGATCCGACTTGTCCGGAGCAGATCACCGGCGACCTGCACAACAAGGTTGGGCGCGCCTCTTTTCCTTTCGTAGTTTGGCCGAAGATAAGCCTTGCCAGTGTAGCTGCAGGTGAATCAGCCGCTCGAGCCTAACACATGCACAGCGCATCCATTGCGCACCCTTAATACGTTTGTCTCCCTGTGATGTGACACTTGGGCTAGCAGCCAGCCGTCTTCAAGCAAGTCCTTGCGCCATGGTCGGTCAACTCTTGTCTTGTCCCTTGGGTCTTCACCGGTCAATTTTCGTCCGCTTTTCCCGGATCTCGGCCGTTGGCTTGCTGGCTGCTTGGTTCACCCGGCTTATGTCCTTTCACCGATGTCAGCACAGCGGCGCTTGCTTGGACCTCTAGAAACAGCTTATCTGCCGGTGCGTTGCTCCACACTTCCGGTAAGAGTGCAACACACCGAATTGCACTAGTCGGCCACCATGCCTTTGCTTCGGATGTCTTTCAGCGATTGGAACTCCTCGAAGTCGCAGCAAAACCCATCGCAACAGAGAGAAATTACACCAGGGTGCCAGTCAATATCTGTTTCCCCATTTGCGAATTTCGGGGGCTGCTCGGACGCTTTTCTGTCCCGCTGACCGCCCTGTCGTCCTCATCTACAACAGCAGCCTCGCATCCTACCTTCATCAATGGGAACCGCTCACCTCTTTTGCTCACCTCGAGTCGGGCATCCAATTCACTGCGCCGAGCGATCACCTTCTGGCTTGGTATCGCAGTCTCGACGATTCGACACAGTCTGCGTTGAGTGGTTGTCGGTGGAGGCACGCTGTGTTGGCGTGAAATACGCCCATGTTCGCCGCGGGCACGTCACTCATTTCCAAGGAGATCTGAAATGATTTGCCTATTCCCATTTGTGCCGTCACAATCATCGTGGCCCGGTTCGAACTAATTGACCAGAGCGGAGCGCCTACCAGTTGTACAGGAAGTAAATGTTCTTGTTGTCCGTCATCTGTTGAAGCCAAGCCAGGGAGAGATTGTCAGTCGAAGCTCTTCTCCTCGGTAGATCAATTTGGGTCGCCACGTGTGTCTTGCCAAAAACTTACATCGAGTTCACCGTTGATCTTGTTCTTGAGCAGCCTCTCTTCCTCCGAGACGCCCATAGCAGCGAGTACCTTTCTACGCCTCTTGTTCTCCCAGATGAGGTAGAGCAGCCAGCTGACGCACAAGACGAAAACGAGGGCTAGCATCGAGGCTACCACGATGAGGCCGTGGATGTAGCGCGGAGCATCCGAGGCGCGGAATACTTGCGGTCCAATCATGTTCTGTCGTAACGCAAGAAAGAAGGCTCGAGTCAGTTCATGATGCCGCTTTCACGGGAGGGAGGGGAAAGGGGGAGGGCAGTCTACTTACGCCAACGCAATATCCCATGAAGCACAGTGTGGAGACGACCGTCTTCTTGGTCCTTCCGGCGATAATACTGGGCATAAGTGCCCACATGAGGAAACTCTGCAGAGCATACAAGATGCTCATCAGGTAAACGCCGTACCGGGGCCATTTGTTTTCCGGCTTCTGCGGCAGTGTTCCCGCCGTCAGCACCGCAACAAACGCAGGAATGACCGTGAAGCACATGAAGACGAATCGCAGCCTTGGGAACTTGTGGATCATGAATGCTGCAAACATGATCCACAAGAACGACAGTGCGAACGATGGCAGCTGGTAAAGGATTGACTCGAGGGGAGTGAAGGAGAATGACTGGTAGATCAAGCTCTGGAACGTCGTGAGGCCACCATTCGGGATGCAGGCGGTGACGCCAATGAAGAAGATAAAGTAAGTGGTCGGGTCCGTGAAGGCGTCCTTGACTTGGTCCCACTTCCAGGCTTGCACCTCGCCCGTACCCGTGCCGTTGTCGATGATACGCGCGTGTGCCATCTTGCGCTCTTCCTCGCTGAGCCACCACGCGTTTTTGGGCAGACGCAGGAAGATGCCCGTGAGCAGACCCGTAAAGACGGTCAGACCGCCGAGGAAGAAGTTGATGACCCGCCAGCCCGAGATGTGGCCATCTTCGGCAGCTCGTTTAGCAATAAAGTAGATGACCACGGACACCCACATGGAAAACCCTGTGTTCATGGCAAAGTACCACAGCTGACGAGCGTTCTGCTCGGATCGCTTGTACCAACTGGCCACGATCAACGAGAAGGCTGGCGTCACCACGCCCTCTAGCGCACCGAGGATGAAGCGCACCGCCATGAGCTGTGCAAACGTATTGCACAACCCAAGCGTCACCAGCACCACTCCCCACACCACCACGGAGATCGACACGACGTACGCCGCGTCCACGCGCTGCATGATGTAGTTCATCAGCGGCTGGAAGATGAGATACCCCAGATAGTAGATCGTTGTCAACCACGAGAAATCTTGTCCGTGCAGCTTGGTGTCCTTCTTCAAGCCAAACAGTACGCCGCTCGACAACGAGACTTTGTCGGCATACTGCAATCCGTAGATGGCGAGCAGGCAAGGCACAGTGAATCGGTCGATCTTGCGGCGCAACCTGCGAGAGTCTTCCTCGGAAAGCTGGTTCTCGGACTCAATCACCTCTTCGATATTGGCTAGCTTCTTTTCGCTCGCAAAACCGGGCCCAAGCTCGGAGACAATAACGGCTTGGATGTTCTTGTCATCGTGCGCTTTGATGCTCTCCTCGCCGAGCTGCGACGAGATCGAGGCTTTGTGACTGCTCATCGTAGCGAAAAGGACGGACGAGCAGGAGTTGATGTCAGGGTGTAGAAAATTCTAGGGGGGAATGAGAGGGCGGGATGATGAGGGAGAGCAAGAAAGGCGGGTTCATATACGCTCCGGTGGTCTGGGAGGCCTGAGCTTGGGGAGGCTTGCAGATGTCACATGCCCCCACAGCTCGTTACACCAATCAGGAGATAGGAAGATAACCCGGGTGCAACGATAATTGGAGCCTTGGCGGTGACTGGCAGAGAGATAACTTGTGCATCAGCATGCGCTTCTCGGGAACGAGATGATTGTGTCTCGTCGTCGAGAGCAAACCGTACTCGCGTATGCTCGATCCCTAGCCGAAATTTATCGCGGCGAGTCGCGGCAACACGCCCGTTCCTGTTCGCCTGCATAGCACCAGCACTGGAACAGCTATCTGCATTGCCGCCTGCATGCTTTGCAGCTGTCGTTCTCGGTCACTCTCGCAAGGTCCCGTGATAAGGCTTCATGCGAAAGCAAGGGTTCAAAAGCAGATAAGGTGGACCCAGCCGAATGGCAAAAGATTACGGAAGTGACGGCAGGAACGCTTACACGACGATGAAGTGCAACCATCCCACGTGGTTCCACCCCTTGATGTCGCACGAGGATGTGATTCGACTCAACGAAGGGAGTTCAATCATAGCGAGCGACTTTTCTGTCACCTTATCTGGCACACATACGACACAGGAAGAAGGCTCCTCGCTCGTTCGGGCCATTTCTCGGCGAATACCTAGACGACCTTGGAACGCGCGGGGGAAGAATTCGAACAGCTCGGGTAAGTGGGAGGACGGACTTCTCAACGATCTGAACCGCATGGTTCTGCCGCTTCGATCTCCAACTCCGACGTGGAATTGGCGGCAACAACGAGACGGTTCAGTTGCCGCTTCGAGTTCTCACATCTACATCGACTAGCCCGTTGGTAGCCCATGTTCACTCTTGAGCAGACTCTACCTCGAGGCGTCTTGTCAAGCACAGCGAGGTAGTCGCTGCTGTTGTTCAAGCGAGGATGGGAAAGTGGGAGCAAGCTGGACCAGAGATCGGGAATAGAACCTGGTCTTTATCACTGAGCGGGCGCCCGCGGCTTCCCCGACGGGCCGTGGGTAATTCCGATAGCTTTGTCCTTGGTTGAAGCTAACACCGCTAATCTCGAAAGAAACGATATCTCGGATGTCTCCGCCGACGACGTCGTCTTGCTGGACGCCTCGTCTTCTCAGAATTCCAGAATTCAGCTATAGAAATTGCACTCGGAAATCCTAAAGATAGAAGAGAGCATCTCCGATCGTCGTCGTGTGACTAATTACAAGTTCTTGTCAATGGGAACGCCCTCGCTCTCTCTCGAGGCCCACCCCATCCAGCTTTCGTCGTAGATGCTGCTCTGCACACCGATCTCTTGAAGTGCCAACCAGATAGCCGCTGCCGTCATTCCCGAGCCGCACGAGTTGGTCGCTGCCAGCTCTCCGCCGCTCGAAGCCTGTCTGAGCTTGTCGAGAGCCTCCATGCCGCCGACGGTATCGCTCAGCGTCCTCCACAGCTCAATCTGGTCCTTGAGCACTGTGTACTGTTTTCCGTCCTTGCCAGTCTCGGTCTTGAGCAGGCTTGGGAAGGGTAGCGAGAGGCTGTGCGGGATGTGACCGGACGAAAGACCGGGTCTTGGCTCTGGGTCTGTGCCGTCAAATCTGCCCCTGGAACGGGCGTCAAATACAGTTTGTCCTCGAGCGCCCATCTTGGCGTTGGCTACCATCTCGTCAAACGAGCGCACAATGCCGTCCTGCAGCACCGGTTCGGGGTAGTTCGTACTGATCACTGATACGGGCTCGCCGGATTCTGTTGGCAAGTCGTTGGCGATCCAGGCTGGCAATCCGCCGTTGAGCACTGACACGTTCGAGTGGCCAAACGCTTTGAACGTGAACGCAGTTCGAGGGGCCGAAAAGACGCCGTGAGTGTCATACACGACGACGTGGGTGTCTGGCTCGATGCCGTGTTCCGAAGCTGCTTCCGCGAACGTTTTCGGGGATGGCATCATGTGCGGAAGATTACGAACGCTCTCGCCCACGGTAGCCACCTCGTCGACATTCCAAAACAGCGCTTTGGGCAATCGAGGACCGGACTTGAACTCTTCCAGCGCACTGCGAGGCGGATTCGTGTTGGGCATGAACCACGTCGCATCCAGGATACGCAGCTTGTTGCTGTCTGCTTTGGACTCGATCAACGAGGCGAGCGCCTTGGGCGCAATGACCAGTGGCACGGTCGCAGGGCGTACCGTCGTACTCATGGTTCGGAAGCTGCTCGCTCGCGTAGCCGACGAAGATGCGAAGCGGTTGAGCAGGGTTGCGGTTGTGCTGTGTAGCGCTCGAGCCGCTAGCATTGTTGTGTGGTGTCTGCGGATGAAAGGAGTCGGTCTTATATGGCACAGCGCGAGGAGGACCTCTATGGTGAAGAAGAACGTTATTGCCATGGTGGCCCAAGCAGACTTGAGGCCAAAGGCTTGGATTTCGTCCGAGAGAGCCAACGCATTTTTACGAAATTGTTACATCGTAAATTTGGCGGTTAGAGCCATTGGCTCTGTAGTCACAAAGTGGTCGGCCTTTGGCACGGGCATTGACATCATCGGATCGATCTGAAGGGCACGAGCGACCAACTTCTCTGAGGAGGACGCATGACCTCGCATAGGAACCTCGCTGTAAGCGAGCCGGAACCGCGTGGTGGACGGTCCGGACAGACCATCAACACTTGCACGACTCATTTTGCGAGGTTCCCCGCGGGGAAGCAATGCAACACGATGCTTTCGCCAATGATCACAGCTCAAGCGAGCCGAAACAATGCGGGGTAAGCACCAACAAAGAACTCAATGGTACTAGCGAGATGCATGGAGGTGCGACTCGACGTTGATGGGTTCAACTGGCTCAAGCGAGGCACGAGCATAGTGTTATGTCCGAGTCCCTGTGCGGGGGCACCCAGTTCTTATCTAGTCAACATTCGGTTGAACAATCTAGTCCGGGCACAAGAGCGAGACGAAAGCTCCCCGCGGGGTCATGACAAGGTCACCCAAGGACGCCACCCCGCGGGGATAGCAGGTGCGTAGAACCAGGCTAACGCCTTGAACAGAGGTCCGGGAAGCACGATTTGGGTCTGTTGTGCGGGGAACGCGCGAGTGGGATCGAGACAGCTCACCACTCCGGGAGTTCTTCCGAGAGATCACCGGTCCAGCAAGGGTCTGGGGCTGGGGGAGCCTAGATGAAGGGTCAATGGAAACGTCGTTAGAAGCCGCTTGACGAATGCCAAGAGCTGTCAGCATGAGCGTGGGGTAAACGGCTGTTCCTCCGTCGCTGCCGTAATGCGAGCTGTTGCCTGGTCACTGTACAGGTCCACCGTAGTTCCCCGCGGGGGGGTTCGAGAGGGAATTAGAGCACCGATCCCCAGCTGTTAAGCGAGCCTGCAAGCCATCCGTGTCGTCTCGCCGCCAAGCCGAGTGAACCAGAGCACTCGACGGTTGACGTTGGCAGCGTCGCAACAGAGCAAGCGTATCGTCGCAACCTCAACGTAGAAGATACGGCAGCACGCATCAATTGCGCTTGAGTGTTACGAGTTGCACGCCAAGATAGCGCTAACAGAATCTCGCGAAGTGCGACAACTTTCACGAAGTTTGAATTTCTCAGTTTGTGACAGCGACACGGACAGGGCAGCTCATGACTTTCAGGCTTCTAGAGCGTTTTTGTTTTTCTTTCGTTGTCCTGCAAAGGGTGCATAATTGTTTCTTTTCGCTGCAGTTCAGCAGTGCGGGAGAGATCGCCACTCGATTCTCAGCCTTCTCGGTTTTTAAGGCTGTCTCGCATCGCTCGCTTACTCGGCCAATGGGCAGGCAGCTTGCAATGCAACTCGACGGTGTGGCAAAGAGCCACAGAGCAAGAGCCAGACTCACCCTCCTGTCACACTCCTTGGTCACGCCTTCTGCGGCTCGTTCGAGACTCGTGCTCTGTTGAGGCTGCCGCCTCTGGCCCTGCAATCTGGAGTCCCCGCCAAAACCGGTTTGGTGCCTGCTTTCGGAGGCATCACGTACATGTTTTCGTTGCATGCCGCCTTGGAACTAACCGCTTCCTGGTGAGCTCGCACGACTCTGACTTTCTTCATCTTATGGCTTCCCTCGCCGAGCTCTTTCCCTTCTCTATCCCCCACCACGACCCCACCACGGCCATCTCCCCTTTCGGATCGCTCCCGCTGTTCCTGATCATCGCTCAAGAAAGGTGCACATTGAGCGAATTCGGCGCTCTGATCATTTCACTTTTGGCCCTGCCTTGCTTTGACTCAGCCTCATCCTGTCGTATCATAGCGACGATTTCTATTGCACAACTCCTCTGCTGCAGCGGATCAGCGCCAGCCCCGCTTTTTCTCGACGTTCGCTTTCTCGCTATCTTGCTCGAGCCTCGAGCCGGCACTGGCTTTCATCTCCATTGGCCAGCCCATTTGCCCACACTTCGATTCTGCAGCTCTCCGTGGTCTCTGGTAGACCCACATTCATACGCAAGCCAAGGCGGATATAAGGGGGCGAGAAGTTTCTGCTTTCCTCTGTCACTCCCTCCTTGACAGTAGCACCACCGTTCGCTCGCCGTCCTTGCCATTCCTTCGCCTGCTCCGACTGACATGGCACGCTCCGACACCGAAGGGTCCATGACCCCCTCCAAGCAGGAAGACAGCTTTGCCACACCAGCCCGTCACCAGCTCTCCGCCGCTGATGACCCATCGAAACGACGATTTGGTCCCGGCGCCCTCGCCGAGGACCTTGGACAGCACTGGCGTGTCTACCTCCTCGGCATCTGCGCCTCCATGGGTGGTCTCTTGTTCGGCTGGGATACCGGCTTGATCGGCGGCGTCCTCAGCATGCCTGCCTTCCAAAAGGACTTTGGACTCGAGGATGATGCTCCAAAGCTGGCAGCACTCAAAGGCAACATCGTTTCGGTGCTGCAGGCCGGCTGTTTCTTTGGCGCGGCCGCTAGTTTCTACCTGCCACACCGCTTCGGTCGAAAGAAGGCCATGTTCTTCTCCGCCATCATCTTCCTCATCGGCTCCGTCATCCAGACCGTCTGCCGTCTTCATGGACAGAGCGCCACCTCGGCCCTTAACCAGCTCTACGTCGGCCGTGTCATCGGTGGCTTCGGAGTAGGTCTCGCCTCCTCGGTCGTCCCGACCTACCTGTCCGAATGCGCGCCGCGATCTATCCGCGGTCGTCTTGCCGGCATGTACCAGCTGCTCATCGTCACCGGTATCTGCATCGCCTACTTTGTCAACTACGGTATGGTTCAAAACTACCCGGACCAGCAGTCTAGCGCCATGTGGCAGGTTCCTTTTGCGCTTCAGTGTCTGCCTGGCACTCTGTTTGTTGTGTCACTCTTCTTTCAACCCGAGTCTCCTCGGTGGCTTGTCGAGCAGGGCAAGAGCGAAGAGGCGCACAGATCCCTAGCCCGCATTCACCGCAAGACCCTCGACGATCCGTGTGTCACCGGCATTTTGCATGAAATCGAAAATGACCTCAAAGGAAAGCAAGGCCTCAGCATCCGCCAGCAATTCACCATGACTTTCTCGAACAGAGTCACAACATATCGAGTCTTCATCGGCGCCATCTTGATGGCAGGACAGCAGTTCAGTGGTACGAATTCTTTGAACTACTACTCGCCGCAAATCTTCAAGTCTCTCGGCGTTACTGGTCAATCTGCTGGTCTCCTAGCGACAGGCATCTATGGCATCGTCAAAATCGTGACCACTGGCTTGTTCATGGTGATTGCGATCGAGCAGCTCGGCCGCAAGTGGTGCCTTATCATCGGCGGCCTTGCACAAATCTTCTGCCTCTTCTGGATCGGTATCTACCAGGCAGTGCGTCCCGACGGAACACCTGTCGACGGGGTGGGATACGCAACCCTTGCCATGGTCTACCTCTATGTTATTGGGTACGGTCTCGGCTGGTCGTCGACCACTTGGGCCGTCAGTGCAGAGGTTGCGCCCAATCAGCTTCGTGCATTGGCTATGTCGGCAGCTACCATGAGCCAGTGGTTCTTCAACTTTGTCATTGCGCTCATCACGCCTCGTGCGCTCAACAACATCAAGTACGGAACATTCATCCTCTTTGGTGTCATCACATGTTTCTCAGTGCTTTGGGTTGCATTCTGCCTGCCCGAATCCAGTGGCATCACTCTGGAGCTCATGCACAAGGTTTTCGAAGGCAACATCATTTCGAGATCCATTCAGGATCTGTCGCCCAAGAAGAGGAGAGAGTTCCGCGCCAGGATTATGGCAGAGGTAGGTGGCACCGCGGACGATGGTGTCATCACGGGTGCAGGCGAGGCTCAGCCGACGGCAGCCAATTTCCCAACGCTCGACAGGGAGCAATCGCGTCTCAACAAGGCCAGCGAAGACGACATGATTCACACTACAGACGCTGTCTCGTCCGATCATGACCACGCTAAGAAGTGATGGCTCTGTAACTGTAGCGTCGGCTCTTGCCTTTGATTTATCTTTCTCTCGCACTAGTTTGTAACTTCCATGTCTCCAACGCACTCTCCCATACTTTCCGTTTTGTACTTCTATACCATCGATATCAATGCTGCAATTCGTCTTGTCTCAGGACCGTCATTGCAGTGGTGCATGTGTGATGACAAGGCTGATAGTGAGCCGAAAAGCTCCAGCATGCGCATTGAGCTGTGTCGTCCACCCCACCATCTCAACGACGACGCATGCTGATCGCATCGAGCACATCTCGGCGCGAGCGAGACGTTCACGTTGTAACGCTGTCCGTCAAATCCATATGAAGAGGCACAAGCAAACGCTTCGGTACAAGCGATTTCCCAAATTGGACCTTGTCATACATGAGTTTTATGGTACTCCTCCGCATCTAAGTGAGACCGATCCTGGGAAGCATCGAAAAACGGCCCTTCGTCCAACGACACGGAAGTCGCGCCACCCGTGGACAGCCTCTTCGTGCTCGACGACCGGGACAGCTGCACGGTGTAGGCCTCGCCCGCCGCTGCCGCTGCTGCTGCCGCCGCGGCGGCGTCGCCATCATCTTGCGTGTGGTAGGCGGGGACAGTCACACGTGGGATGCGGAACGTCGAGGTGGACGGCGTCCGGGTTATGCTTCGGAAAGGACCTTCCATTGGCGAGGTGAGTGGAGTGGCGCTGATCTGGGGCAGCTCGAGGACGAGGGGTGCAGACTTGCTGCGCTGGTGTTGCTGCGCGGTAGGGTAGGCAGGGATGTGCTCGGAAGACTGCGCACCTACGCTCCTTCCGAAGTACGGCCCTGCCGCGGCGTGGGAGAACGTGGCATCGTGCTCGGCTCGACCTTCTTGCTCCCTATCCAGCCCGTATACGACCGACATTCTGGACCCAGACCTCGTCGTCCACCCGACCGATTTCCGCCCCGAAGTCCCGCTCAGCCGCCCTTCCGCGACCGCCTCAAACGGATCGCCAGACTCGGACATGTTGAAGCTCCGGGCCGTCGCTGTTCGGTGCGCCGCGGCAGGCGAGGAGGCGGACAGCTTCTCGGATAGCTCGAGCGGACGCAAGCCAGACATGCGCTGTGCTGCTGCCATACTCAAGCGCCTCGTTCGGCGGCGCGAGGTGCACCAGCGCAGCAGCGCGAGAGCGATAAGAAGGAGGAGGAGGCCGCCTACGACTCCGCCGGCAATCGCGCCCTTGTTGATGGCAGCAGTGGTGCGGGTGGCAGATGCGGAAGCGGGAGAGAGGGTTCCAGATGCAGCAGATGCAGCGGTGGAAGACGAGGCGGATGTCGCAGAAGCCAGCGGTGCGGCAGAAGCGGTGCCCGCCTGAGTCGCCACTGCTGACGACGAAGAAATAGCAGCGGCTTGACTGGTACGGGCAGAAGTTGCGGCACTCGAAGCTGTCGCCCCAGCAACAGCACCACTCGGCGAGTTGGACACACAATTCCCAAATGTAAACGTCCTTGCGTCAATCGCGGTGACCTGCACCCCACCCGAACTACTCGACGACGTCGTCGTCATCAAGTTGCCGTTCACATCCGCCAGTCCAATCCCAATCCGATACCCGCCGCTTAACCGCGTCGCGCCAAACATCGTCACCTTGCTGTACGTCGCCGGCGACGGGAAGACGCCCACTGGCGACGCAGAGTAAAGCAGCGAGTAGTTGCGCGCCCCCTGCGTCGAGACGAAGAATAGCTCGACATACGACGCGACACTCCATTCTGTCGACGAGAGCGTAATCGTCCAGTCGAGCGAAGTACAGTTGACCGATTCGACGGAAAAGCTGAGCGCATTGGCAGTGGGGATGGAGGAAGCGGCGGTAAGGAGGAGAACGGCAAGCGTGCTTAGCCGTAGCAGAAGGCTGCGCGTGATGGTCACCATTGTGACCGCTGGTGGAGAGCGGTGGTTGCTGTTAAGCTGATGATGATGGAGGTGGTGGTAGCGGTGATGATGATGATGAAGAAGCTGTTGGTAATGGCGAGAGGAGGAAAGGCGAAGAGAAGAGGAGGAGGAGAAGTTTCGGCACATCCATGTCTGCGAGATAGACGGACTTGGCAATATACCGCCCTCGGCCTGCCCTAGTCTGTCAAGACCAAGCGCCATGCGGACAAACGTGAAAGAAGAGGCTGTTGAAGTGCGAAAAGGGTACTTCTTCACACCCGGCATGCAGTCCTAAGGCGGGCCATCGTAGATCCTGCCGGCCACGGTCTAGCACAACTAGTTGTACTGTACCTCTCGCTCGGACTCGAGTTGACGGTCAAGCGTCCCCGCGGGCTTCCCCGTCTGAGTCGTCGTCATGCAGCGGGATGTCAAATGGATCGCCTAGAAGCTCTGCACCCTTCGAGACGGGCTCGGAAAAGAAGGCGAACGAGAGGGGTTCTGCAGTCACACAGCCGCGCATCTGGTCTTTGCATCACCAGCGATCGTCATGCTTCGCCGTTCGTTCTTTTTGCTCTCTTCTTCACACCGTCAACTTTTTGCCTATGGGAGCGGGGAATAGCAACATTTCCTGGACTTATGTAGACGAAAGATATGGTACAATGGAGCACAACCTCAAACATCTCGAGTGAAAGTGCGCTGTAGGATGCACGGGAGCCGCGGGAAGAATCACTTCTGCATCGACCTTTTGACAGAACTAACTGCGTGCGTGATTTTTTTTGGTGTTCCTGGCTGTGCGCCGTTACCCCGCTGAACCCTTGCGACTGTGAAACAGGGCAAGAAAATCTAAAGCAGCTTGCGCCCTCACCTCGCTTAACCCATCTGGGCGTCGCAAAAACGAGAGACCCTTTCGATCTCCGCACAGACATCTCGTCGAAGCCCTGTCTGTCGCTTTCTGCCGCCGTGCTCTGATACGCACCACTTGCCGGTCTCCCATCCTGCGCGGTGCAACATGGCGTGGTTTTGGAAACTGTGACCAACTGCTGCGCTGTTACAACCCCGCTTGCTGCGAGCTTGTGCGCGAGCGTAAGGAGGTTGAGTCGACTCGCAGTGCGCGGGGTAGAGAGAGGGTCGGACGCTGCGACAGCGAGGCCTCTGCTTGACGCAGTTTGTTGTCTGTCGATCATTCGTCGATTGCTTGCTTGTCCACATACCGCATCGCAACCTCGTCAATCAAGTTCGCAGGATGTCGAATCGCCTCTGCTGTGAGAAGAGGAGAGTCGCAGTCATCTTAACCTTTCTCCATTGTCAAGCAGAAGCGTCGCATCGCGCTAAGGTGAATCCCACGCATACTCGCTTCTAAGCTGTGCATTGTTGCATTGGGATCTATAGATCACTTTGAGCCCGGAACAAGAAGCTTTGTGTTCAGTGTGAGAGAGAGGGAGTGAGTCAGTCCAGCCTTCCAGTCACGCATGCACCCAAGACAAGACAGGAAAAGCAAATGAAACCGAGGTTTTTAAAATGAACCAAAAAACACCAAAAATGAAATGCATTGACGGGGACTCGAACCCCGGTCGAGTCGAATCGGTAGTCACGCCTTATGCAGGCGATGAGTGGCAACGACTCATGATACCCCTACACTATCAATGCTTGTATAGTAAGGACGACCTTTGTGGCATATATAATAACCCAAAAGCAATTGGACGAGCATGTTAGCGTCGTCGAGCTTAGTCTGCTTGAAACACAAATGGTCAGACAGTCGACGGCTTCGCACGAGGGGTGGCCTTGATGGCTATCATTGTGGTCGCACGGTACATACCACGCAGAGTCAAGGTGGCCAGGCACAGAGGCGACCAATTCCCGGGAGTTGCGTGCAAGCGTGCAAAGATCTCGGTCAATGCGCTGTTGTAGGGCATGACATCTAGCACGAGTCGACGATCGCAAAGCACAAGGAAGACAAGGTGGGAAGGGACATGATCTTCTGAATTTATATTTTAGGGCATGGAGAGGCTGTACATGATCGTCAACTTCCAGAAGGTGGCTGCGAGCAGACAAGAGGTTTAGAACCGAGTTGCGAGCCGATTGCCAAGCAAGATCGTTGGAAGCTTAGCTTTTGCAATTGAGGGAACCTTTACCGAGGACATTTGTAAGGAGGAGCGGAGGAATTTGTCGTTTCTGTTTTTCTCTTTGGGCTACTTAGGCCTTGTTGGCGAAGCCGACACGGCTGTTGTCAGTGTCAAAGATGGCAACGACGTTCTGAAGGAACGCGTCACCGGTGACCCAGGCGTTGATGCCGACGTCCTCGCCGACGATGGAAAGAACACACTGGCCGTTGTTGGTGGTGCCGAAAGTGGTGGTAGCGGCTGAGAGAGTCTTGCTGTAGCTGCCGTACTTGAAGGTAACCTTAGGGGTGTTGTTGCAGTTGTAGTAAGCGTACAGTGTGCCGTCCTGGGTGAAGGTCTGCAAGCCGAGCGAGTTGAAGAACGTCTGGGCCTGCGAAGTGGGGGCGACGATGAGGGTGGTACCCGTGTCAACAACCGACTGGATGCTCTGGCTGTTGACCGTGGCGGCCACCTGCCAGTAGCCAACGTTGTTGTCAACGTTGACGTAGGCGGGCGTGCTCGAGTACTTGGCCGAGTTGGTACCGCCAAGGAAGAGCGACGAGCCCGAAGTCTTCAGGTCGAACTGGAACACGCCCGCCGAGACAGCACCCGACTTCTTGAGGCTGTAGAAGTAGGGAGAGTAGTTGGAGCCGAATTGCGAGAGCTGAGGGAAGGCCATGCCGGCGAGACCGTCGCCGGGGCTGATGAAGTTCTGCTGGGCGACGCCAATAGCAGCACCCGAGGCGGAGAGACCGGCAATGTTGATCACATCCGTGTAGATGGTGCCCTGAGCGGTGCTTCCGTCACCGTACGAGTCGGAGAATGTGTCACCGTTAGTGGCCGAGGTAGACGACTGGCTCGGGTTGTAAGAGCCAGGGTTGGCGATCATGTCCGAGGAGCCAGTGTCGAAATCGATCGTCAAGCTCTGCTGAGGCGTGCCGAAAGCAAGAGTACCGGTCCAGAGCTCACCGTCCTCCTGGTCGGTGAGAGCGACCGATCCCGTGGCGCGCTTAGCGACGGAGCCGGCGAGCTCGCGCTTGAGAGGGTGAGAGTTGCCCGTGTTTCGCTCGTAGGCGGCCAGCGTACTGGCGTACTTGGCACGGAGGCCCGACAAGTGTGCGTTGACCTTGCTCCAGTCGATCTCGCTCGTGTCTGCCTTGGTGAGGGTGGCGCGCTTATGAATGGCAATGTCAATGCCCTTCTGCTGCTCGAGCGGGATGGCAACGGTAAGCGCCGCCGAGGCGATGAGGCCAGCAACAAAGGAAAGCTTGAGCTGCATCTCGAAGTGTTCTAGAATGTGTAGAGAGGATCGACGAGGGGAAGTATGAGCTTGGAAGAGTCCGTGGACAAGACAGGAGGGGTCGATGGCAAGAGTGAGGACAGGAGGGGGGATCTGATGGAGGATGGGGATTGAATGAACAGAGGGACTGATCTATCCTGTCTTTATAGCCGTCGTCGACACCTATGGTGCTAGCTTGAAGCTGGGGTTCACAAGTGCTCTACCGGCCCTCGCCAGCACAGTTAGGCAAACGATGCTGGGCAGGCTGCCATCATCGTATCGTGGCTTTGGTTACGCGAGACGATAGAGGAAGACTAAGACAGGCCCACGCTAACGAGGTCAACAGATGGCATCGGAAGTCTGTGCACCGAAAGAATTCTTCCAAAGAGCTGCGAGAGGCAAGCAGGGTCTCGAAAACACAGAAGGGCAGTGGCGAAGAGAGGGAGAACCAAAAGAGAAAGAGCTCGGGTACCCAATTTTTTCTCAAGGACGAGCAAGCGAGGTGTCGCCTGGGGAAAGCGGCGGTCTCTGCCGTCTCTGCCGCCGCTGCCATCGGCGAGGCAGCCGCTGCCATCGGCGAGGCAGCCGCTGCCGTCTACTGGTCCGAGTGAGGCTATGCTGACCCAACCACAGGATCGCGAAGCTTCCGATGCAGCACAGAATTTTTTTTGGCGTGGACTAGAACGCAGGCGTGACGTAGGATCTGTTCCGGAATCAGAGCAGCCGATCGGCAATGGACTTTCCATGGCGTAATTGGACAACAATGGCCCATAGACAAGGTTATAACTGGCATGCGCACCTTGTGTTGCAGCGATAAGTGACAAACGGGCCGCATGTGTTGTATGGCACTTGGCGGCTAACTGACTTTGAACTTTAGTCCAAACGTTCGGAAGGGAGCAAGCCGTAAGCAGCGCTTTGTGTGATTGACAGGACAACCATCAGCGAGAGACAACCGAGCGGTAGCAGCAGCAGCAGCGTCGGGGCAGTGGAAATATTAATAAAACAAGTCTTTCATGTTACCCCTCTCTTCGCAGTTTATGCATGCGCTACTCGCTTAGCGATACTGCTGCCGCTTGACCGTTTTTCTTTCCTGCTTCCCATAAGCCGCTGTTGGTGGCGATTGATGGATGATCCGTCGACGATTGTTTCCTGCGTGATGCCCAACCAGGCTTGTCTGCTTTCTCCCTTCCTCCTCAATCAATGTAACCACCTGCCGCGCTGATTGCCAAGTCGAGCAGGTCGATGGCGAGAGAGAGAGCGATAAAGGCAGAGAGCTAGATAGCCGGCAGACAGTGGTCCGTTGATCTAAGCCTCCGCGGCCTCCGCACATCCGCCGCTTCAATGCGATGCTGCCGCCCGCCGGCAGAAGGACGCCATCCCAGATCTATTGTTCGCGATCATTGAAACGGGAAGGTGTCTTTTCGTTGCTGGGCCACTTCTGGATCACGGCTTGTACCGAAACGACGCTAATGTACCATCCGTCTCCGCTGCAGGCGACAAGACTTTCGGAGGTGCCCGCGCCGACTGTCAAGGTACTTCCGAGTTGCTCGCGATCCATGTCATCATCAGCAACAGTAGGCTGCAGAAGGCGCACAGGTAGTCGGTGCAAGACCACATGATGGAGACATTGCAGCTCGACCCAGCATGCAATGGTTCGCTGTTCATGCTTCGAGGCTCGGCCCCGTAACATTACGCGGCGACCTTCGCATTGAAATACCATTCGGCCCGCCCCTTGTAGCTTTCATGCCATCCGATGACGACAGTTATATGCCGATTTTCATGGTATCAGAGACACTTTCAAAGCAAAGTCGCGGGGACCCTGCCTTGGGATGCAGACGCTATCTAGCCGAGCGCTGAAAAGCAGCCTAATGAGGCAGGTTTTGAAGACACACGGTGAGGGCTCCAAACAGTACTGTATAGGAAACAGCAGGGGCACAGCCGAGTCAAGATACGGCTGGAAAGTATTAATAAAACCGGTAACACACTCCAAGAGAAAGCTCAAACGCGCTAATGCGGAGTGAGCGCTAAGCGAGGTAACCAATGGTGCTTGAACCGTTCTGCCGTTCTGCCGCTCTGCCGTCCTCACAAGTCGCTGATTGTCGCTGTAGTGCACCGGCGATTGAGCACTAGGCCGAGCAGGGTTGGATCGATCGCAGCAGCAGCCCACTCTGTCAAATGCCTTGGCTGAAGCTGCGCGTGATCGTGAGCAAATTGGCCGAGACTCTTTAAATATCCCCGCCTTGCTGTTTGCGCTGGTAACACAGCCCTTTGATAAAGTGGTTCGGGTGTGTTCCGAAGGGGCTTGAGACAGCGTTGCGACACAGTCTCAAGCAGCAGACGAGACAAAGAGGGGCCTCGGTGCAGACCAAAGCAGGAGCCAAAGCGAGCTGCAACTCGGAAGAGGCGGAGAAAGGCGAAAGGCAACCGCATCCTTTCCCGATGTGCCAGAGCCATAAAAACGAACGAGGAAAAGCCAACCCGTGTTGCCAAGCGCATTGTGGACAGTGAAGCTTCTTGGGACAACTACCTACCTTTCGCTTGCAAGTCGAGCGTGGGACCCTTTCGCTTGCAATCTGGAATCCAACAAACCTTCGATTGCCTTTTTGGATTTCGAGAGCTCCCATGGAGGCACCATTTGCTCAGATGTGCTTCTAGCGTCCATGGTAAGCGAGTGCTGCTTTGGCTTTTTGGCTTTGACCCAAGTATCGGCGTTCAGTGCTCCGGCTCGTTAAGCGACTGCTTTCTACGCTAACTACCACCTGGCTGATGCACGGCGATGATCTCTGCTCCGCGCTGCTGCCTCCCGTGACCGCTGTTGACGCTTAGCAGAATCATGCGCTTGCGATCTTCGACCACATTGTTCAATGCACCATGCGGAGATCTCAGTGCGGACCACGCGCGATAAGTAGTCGCATCCAGTCGGACTAGTGGAAGGGCACGTTATTCAAATTGGAAGACGTGATGCACTTGTCCACCTTAAAGGTTAGACTTGACAGCGGCGATGCACTCGATCTCGACGCCAACGTCCTTAGGAAGACGGGCGACCTCGACAGCCGATCGGGCGGGCTTGTAAGGAGCAAATCGCTGCAAGAAAGTTGAGTCAAGGTGGAGGTTAGTTTGTCGTCCTGCTCTCGTCTCGCAGCATCTGCTTTTGTTCTTACCTTCTCATAGATAGCCTGATTGACGATCGAGCAAACGGCGACAATCACCACAGTCGAAGCAAATTGTCAGTCCGGGTCACAGCTTCCCAGTCAAATGATCGTCTTTCAGACTCACGTTGATCTTTTCAAAGTTGTTCATGTCCTTCATAAAGATGGTGCACTTGAGAATGTGCTGTTGCCAAAAAGATCGAGTTCAAAGTGAATCAGCAAGCAAAGCACAACAATAGCCATGCGACTCGTAGAGCAGATGGGAACTCACCGATGGCTCTGAACCAGCGGCCTTGACAACGGCAAAGAGGTTGTTGAGCGCCTGCTCGGTCTGCTCCTCAATCCCGCCCTCGACGAGCTTCATCTGCGGGGTGAAGGGGATGCAGCCCGAGACGTAGGCGACGCCGTTGTGCACCACAGCCTGCGAGTAAGGCGCAACGGCACCAGGTGCGTCGGTGGTGTGAATGACCTTGTAAGGAGTTGACATGGCGGCTTTCAATGCTGTGCTCGAGAAGCCACGGAGAGCGGCGCTTAGAGTCAGTGACTGCGCCGTTTGTCGGTGAAAGAGGGGGGTCGGCAGCCGCGATGTTCGGGTAGCGCGTCGCAAAAGTGTTACTGAAACACAGGACATGATCGAGCGGAGAAGCGTCCTTGAGCCGATTCTGATGATCAACAGCCGACCTGTTGATGGAACGGAAACTCACAGATGAGCGATCAAGTGGGAAGATTGACGTGATAGTATTGACGATTGATTCGGCTTGAGGTGTTGTTCTGGAGTCGAGCCGTGCGCACTCTGACTCGAACAACGAAGAAAGAAAAAAAGGGACGCTAAATTGGAAGAAAAGCAAACGAGCGCACGGATCAGGCTCGTTTCCGGCTAGGAAGGAGCATCGGTAAAATGTAGCCGATTCCAAGCCTGTCTCCACACCCTCCTCGTCGTTTCTTTCATGAAACCGAACCGAGGCAAAGACTTGATCCTCAACCAGAAACAAGCTTCATACTCCGCTTCTGTTTGGTCTCCTTTAGCTGTAGTACAACCTGGGTCAACAATGTCGTAACACCGAGTCGAGCGCCCACCCTCAAACCGACGGCTCGGCAAGCGCATAGAGGTCAAGTGATGACCTCTTATCAACGAGCATGTTGAGTTAGTTGACCACGCTCATCATTCGGAACAAAGTGAAGCGGGGACGCTAGCGTTGTTCGGTCGTGCTGCAGCGAAATAGGCCTTGACGGTCCAAGCGGCTTTCGAGGACGCTCACATCAGATGGACTCGCATGACCAGCCTGTTTCAGCGATGAACAACACACGCCACCTGCCGTGCCGGCCCGAGATGATACCATCATCTTACATCTTCTAGCCTGACCACCGCATGGAGTGCGAAGCGTTTCTCTCAAGCCGTGCGGTCGCATGCACACTTCAGGAGCAACCTCTTCCGTGATAAGCGTGAGATATGATTACAACAGTGCACAACCACCAAGGTTGAGCTTACGGTTGGGCTTGAGCTGCGCATAAACCCTCTCCCGGTTATCGCCCAGGGAACTGGTAAGGTCACGTAGTGTCACTTTCATGTACGTAGTATGGACCCCGTGCATCACCATCACTCAACCGCAAACAGACGGAAGACAGCTTCGCTTGCTTCGTTTTCGCACTAAAACAAATCTATCTCAAACTGAAACTTCGCTTCGAAATGGTTCCTAAGTCCTTTGTTCCTCTGACACACGGCAATGCTCTTTGCGATATCAACCGGTCTTTGGTGTGTCGATTCTGATGGCCACATGGAAGCACTGCCCTTCTCGAGCGAATCAGACGCCGTCCCGATTCCGGATCAAAGTTGTTGCCGTTCCGGCTCGTTATCGGGGCCAATCATTGCGGTGGTTGGTTTTGCTCGCAGTTTCCCGCTGCTGTACGCGGCTCAGTTGAATCTGGGGAGGGCCATCAATGGTTTTCTATCGAGCGACAGACACCGACCGGCGACTGCTTTGCGAGGGACGGGCGACCAAACTTCGCAGACCACGAGCAGCATGAACAGCACAGATCGTGACTGCAGCGACAACATCGCGACGAGCTATCGCAAGCCGCAATGTCCGAGAAGAGGTCGGTAACTATTGTCGATCAAGTGCTGCCTCGGCAACCACCATGCGACTCCTGGCGGTCATCATCGAACAAATCGATCGGGCACATGGCGAAAGCTGAATTCGATGTCGTTCAGGAAGAAGGCGAAATGCATTCTGTGACACAAGGGTCCACCTTGCACGCTCGCGTTGGACCCTGAACACAAATCGAACGCGTTCTGTGCAAACCACCTCTTGCACACAATCATTCCACAAACGACATCACATCTTCAGTTGGATCGCACTCAATGACGGAACCAAGCAACGGTTCTTCCTCACCACGGGCATTCAAACGAAGACGGATACAGCCGAATAGCGACTCGTTCCAACGCCGCAGCTCCACGGCCTCCTCTTCTTTCAGCAACAGCAGCAGCAGCAGCAGCAGCAGCAGCAGCAGCGACAGCTTACCCACACCATCCACCTCATGCTCGCCTGCTCCGACCTCACCCCCGCAACCGGCCCGTCTGAAGCGCTTTCTCTCATGGTGTCAATCGCAAGGCATTCATATCGAGCCTGCTCTTGACCTCCGCTATTCAGGCGACGCGGTTTCATGGTGCATCTCGATCCACGCCCTTACCTCTATCCCTGACGATAGCGTCGTAGCTACCATCCCCAAGACGGCCATCCTCTCACGCAAGACATCTGCGCTCTCGTCCGTACTCAAAGGTAAATGGCTGAGCGAATCACACGAGACCGTCGGGCTCGAGCTGGCGCTCTGTCTGCTGTACGAGCGGTGCCTTGGTTCACAGTCGCGGTTTGAACCGTTTCTCGCAATCCTTCCGCGCCTGCCCGTTCCGCTTCCCTTCCTTCGAACCGCCGCCGCGCAAGATGATTCCAGATGGCGATGGATCACAGCCACAGAAACAGACCGGATCGATCACCGCGCCTCGCTCTCCTACCAACTCTCTTCCTCTTCCGCCGCCGATTTGTGGCCGTACGATCACGACTATGGCATGTGCAAGCAAAAGGCACTCGATTATTTTTACACCACTGGCATCCCCATCTTGTCGCGCAGCAAGCTCTTCGATAGGACGCAAAGGCAGCATCTGGATGCGCTGGAACATGCGTTCTTGACAGCGTACACCCATGTGTCGTCGAGGGACTTCATTATCGATACGTACCACGGAGTCGGGCTGGTACCCCTGGCGGATCTGTTCAACCATGCAGAGGTGCACACGGTGCAGTTTGAGTCGGATCAGGATGTGTGCGAGTTCTGTGGCGTGGCGTTCTTGACGGGCCACGAAGAGGAGGAGTGTCGATTCGGGGCTGAGACGGAGGGAAAGGAGGACAAGGAGGAGGAGGAGGAGGAGGAGGAGAGTGCGGAGGATGAAGACGACGACGACGACGACGCAGATCGAGAGGGTGCTGTCGAGGAGGATGCTAACGAACCAACATCGAACAGCTCCTCAGTTGGAGAAGACGAACAAGACGAGGAAGATGAAAGCAGGCTCGAGCTGGACGACACGCTCGACATGCGCACGCTCACCTCCTTCTCCGCCGGTCAAGAGATGTACAACACATACGGCGCGCTCAGCAACGCCCTCTTACTCACAAGATACGGCTTCTGTCTCGACACCGAGACCGACTTTGAGCGGTTCACACTTGACCCCCGGGTCCCCGCAGAAAGACATACTTTCTTCCAAGCGTTCACGTCGCACCCTTTGACGGGGTTCAAACGGATCGCGGATGTCGCGGCTGCGTTCGACAATGTGCTCTCGTTGATCTCCGAACGCTTCCCGCGCACTTTCGACGACGCCAACGGTGGTGATGGTGAAGAAGAAGGAGAGGAAGATGAAGTTCCAAAGGCAGTCTCAGTGGAGAGCACAGCGATCGACGCACTTCACCAGCTGGATCAGCTCTTACCCTCCAAGCCCGAATACCTCACTTCGGCATTCTGCCCGCTCTTCAGCCCCTCTCCCGACCTCGACGAAGATCTGGTCGACAGAGACATCATCCATCCGCTCTTCGCCTCCTCCACCGGTCGTACCAGCGTCCCGCTCTTCCTGCTCACCTTACTAGTCCACCACTACCGGACCTCCTCGTCGCTGGACCTCAAACCCTCACATGTGCAACTGAGCAGCAAAACGGTGCAAACAACCCTACGCACTCTGCACGCATTCTGGACTTCACGTCTGGACGCACTCTACATCACGTCTCGAGTGGAACAGGCGCTGCAGCGTCTCGAAAGCTCCCGCGTCGAGTACGCAGAGAAGGCATGCATCCACCACGCCTACCAGGAGCACGTCGCTCTGCAAGCGGCCGTCTCGACCCTCGACGACCTCCTCACCTCCTCGTCCTCGTCCTCCGCCTAAGCCCCTCTCTTCTACACATGCACACACCACCGCCCCATAGACATAAACAAAATAAATTTTAAAAGAAAACATCACCGCTTAGAACGTCTGCCACCCACCTTGGTCCATCGCAGCCTCAATCTTCCTTGCCACAATGTTCGCCACGCCATGCCCCCAGATGTGCTTCCTCAGCTCGTCGTACCTCTGCTGGTGCAGCTTCTGTGGCCTACCCTTGCGCAACCCGACGTCGATCTCGCCATGGCTGTCCAGGTACGGCGACAGGAAGTGGAACGTACCGTTCCCCTGATACAACAGCAGCACGAGGTTGCTCTTCATCTTGAAGTACACTCCCGTCGACCCACCACACACGTCCATGTGCTGGTTGCACTCGCCCCTCTCCCCATCGTCCTCGGACTGACAGCAGAATGACTGCAGGCACACCACATCGCCGCACAGCAGGCACAGCGCCGGCTCCGGTGGAACGTTGCCGCACTTCTTGCACGGCCGTCGCCGCGTGTCCTGCAGCAGCGTCGCTAGATCTGCTGGCACCCTGGCCAGCTCGTAGATATGCGGATGCTCCAGCAGCAGCGTCGGGTGCGATTCAGCCGCTTGCAGGTACGACGACGCGAGCGACTGCGGCCCAGCACCCGCACGACTTAGGTTGCCGCTCGACAGCGATGCGCTGCCAGAGGCACTCCCACCAGCAGCGATAGCCATGGCGGAGGAAGGTCGATCATGAGATACAGAGTTGGACGCCGAGCTGCCGCCAAACAGTGAATTGCCGAGCGGCGAAGGCTGGATAGGCAGGGGACGGAAGAGCGACGCCAGCGGGACATACGCGTGCTTGATCCACCCTTCCACCAGACTCGCCATGGGCGTCTGCTTTTCTGCACGCACCGGCAGAGCCACCGAAGGCAGCGGAATCTGCAGCTGCGCTAAAAGACGGCGATACTCACCCGGCGATGCGTCTCCCACTTCCATATCCGAAGCTCCAGTTGCACCATCAGCACTCGACAGCCCGAGTACGCGACGCAGAATCGCAGCCCGACGCAGGAAGGGCAATGTGTAGCTGCAGATCATCTTGGCCAGCGTGTCATCGTCCAGATTGTCGAAGCCCAGCGTGATGTTACCCCTGGCGTAGCCGACAAAACCAATGATATTGGCCACAGTCCAACGCACATCGGGGAAGATCGATCTCGCCTCGTCGACGTCCTGCTTGCTAATGTTCCCGGGCCTTAGACCCGCACCCGGTCGAGGCGCAGATGTCGACCCGAATAGATTGCCCATATGACCATACACTTGCGGCCAGATCGACGGCTGCGCCAGCCCAAACACCGTCTGCACCAGACAGACGTAGTACATGAGCGCCGTGCACTGCGTCAGCGCTTCGGGTGCCACGACGGCCGCTTCGATCAAGATTGTCACAGGGTCGCGCAGCAGCAGAGGCGAGCGGACTGCGTCGTCGCCACCCCAATGCGGTAGCAGCCGTTTCAGCAGACCTCGACGAATGATGTCCGGACCCTTGGTTCCCTCGTGGAACGTCAACGTCGACACGCGCAAGCAGTGGATCAACGATCGCAACAGGTCAACCGTCGAGTCGTTCAGGGCGTCGGCCACGGACCGATGCTCCACAGGGATAGCGCAGTCCGTCGAAGGCGAGGGCGTCATGCCTCGCTGTGCCGCTTCGAGCATCGCAATCGTGTAGGCAACCAGCTCCTCTGGAATGTACATTTTTCGGCCCTGCGGCGCCAGGATCGTGTGCTGCTGCAGTTTCTCCCTTGCCGCCTTCGTCGAGTGCGACATGGGCTTGAGCACGTTGATGAGTCGATCGATCATTTGGCCTGTTGAGCGGTCGATGCTCGACATCTCGAGGCGCATCTGCAGCGACGTCTGCGAATGGTCGACAAAGAAGGGCAGGAAAGCGCCAGTGCCGTGGTCAGTCTCCTGATAATCGGCGAGGTTCGTCTTGGACGAGTGCTTCAGGATGTCGATGTTGATCTTGCGGATCCAATCCTGCAGCGGTGTCTCGTCCGGTGTGACCGAATCAAACGGTGCAAACACGCCTTCTGCTGAACCTTGTCCGTCAGCCGCCGAGGCAGCCACATCAGCAACGGGCAGTATTACGTTACCAAGACTCTTGCACAGCGGACAGATGAACTCGGAACGGTGCAAGTCCTCTGGATGGTTGCGAGCGATCTGTTGCGTATGACGCTGTTCGACACTCCGGCAGTAGGTCTCAAAGCAGTGCAAATGCATGAGGTGGCCGCACGTGGATGCGTAAAATCCAAACCGGTGGTCCTCCTGCGGGAAACTGCCGTACGCAGGTCCTTGTCTCGCCTTGGAAGCCTGCGGTAAGCCAGCTCTACCCATGGGTGGCGTGCCTTGGATTCGCCTGCCATCGCTGTTGCTGCGATCCATGGTGAGTGGCGCTTCAAGGGCCTGCTGCAGGCTGGGTGCGTCCTGCTTTGGAGTCATGCGCATCATCCGACTGGGCTGAACGTGGGCAAGACTGCCAAACGCCTTGTCGGGCCCCAGATTCTCTTGGCACAGGATACAGCTGCCCCAGCTCCTCTTTGGTGCCTTTGCTTCTGCACCGGCAGACGAAGTAGCTGCATCGACTTCACCTTCATCGTCGTCATCATCGTCATCGGCGCCAAGCTGGTCCAGCAGACTCTTCTGCTGCGCGGAGAACTTCTGCATGATTGCGGCTTGACGTGCTTTGGCAGCAGCTCGTCGAGCTTCCTCAGCGCTCTTTTGCTTCGACACTCCACCTGCTGCGGACTCTGCGCCACCAACTGAGACAACGCCACGTCCTGTGGCCGAAAAGTGCGATTTTACAGCCTCTCGAGCCCTCTCAGAGTGCAACGCAAGCTTCTCTAGACACCAGGTGATCTTGGACTTGAACGGCCTGAACTTTTCTAGAAGCTCGATGCTGCACAGCAGCTCGACGAGCGTCGCCTCGCGGGGTCCATGGCGTTCTGGCTCCCCGTCTTCGATGTCATCGGCCTCGAGCTGCAACACGCGCAGCGTAGCGGCTTTCGCCGCGAAGCGGTCAGCGTCATCGACCAAGCCGATCATGATGATCTGAAGCGCGGCATCTACGAGCATATCTGGTGCATAAACGAACAGAACGCGCGTGTTGTCCAGAGCCTGGAAAAGCAAAGAGATGAGCATATCATTCGATACAACATCGACCAATCGGCCAAATAGAGTGCCGCGAAGCTGGTGAAGCGAAGGGCTCGGGACCAACGGCGGAAGCTCTTCATCTTTGATGGCAGAGACAGCACGTCCGCTGCTCTGGGCAAGACGTTTCTTTTGACGGTCGCGAAGCACCTCTTCCACCTTTTCTCGCTGATTGCGGGTGTAGTGGTAAAAGGAAGGCTGGATTTCAGCGTAGCACTCGTCCTTGAGCGCAAAGATGCCGAAATCGTGCGTGCCGTCAGGTGCGCGGAAGGTCGAAACCTGCGCTAAGGTGCGTTCGAAGGCGGCATGGTCGGTGAACTTCTCCGGGATGTTCTTGGTCACATCAGTAAAGGTGCCTTGGCCAAGAGCAAGGAAGTGGATCACCTCGCGCCGGATCTGCGCTTCGATGGGCCAGGCGCACATCGACG
This sequence comes from Sporisorium graminicola, assembly GCF_005498985.1. NCBI lineage: Eukaryota > Fungi > Basidiomycota > Ustilaginomycetes > Ustilaginales > Ustilaginaceae > Sporisorium > Sporisorium graminicola. Next base: position 184,395 of record NC_043719.1, read on the forward strand.
ACATCTCAGACAGGCACATGTTGATGAGGAAAAGGAACTCTTCGGCCAGGAAGACACCTTGCGTTGTGTCGTAGGGCCTGTCGCTGGGCGTGTTGGAGTAATTGAACCATTTGACGAGACGGAAGCGGTCGAGCAGGGTAAGCAAGAAGCGCTCAGTGTCGAGCAGAGCGAATCCGGCCTGGATGAGCAGCAGGTCCTGGTCGTACATGATGCCACGCATCGAGTTGTCGCGATAGTGGTGCGCCTGCGACCGAATCACGAAACCGTTGCGGACCCACATGTTACAACGGATCTGAGCGAGCTTGACGCAGACGCGCAGCGGATAGTCGAGCGCAATGAGCAAGCTCTGCTCGTCTACGCGGGAGAGGAGCAAGTCGCCTAGGCGTTCACAGCCAGACCATCTCTGCAAGGCGTCATGTCCAACCATGGGGAGCTGCCTGATGAGCTCGGCGAGGAGCCAGTGCATGGGGTGGTGGAAGCTGACCGGTTGCGAATCGACGGCGAACGCGATGATGGGAAGCGTCTTAGAACCAGCCTCGGCGCCAATGCTGTAGGTGACATCGTGAAAAGTGGCCTCCGGATGCGTGTCCGGGTCTGTGCTAGACAGCTTGGCACAGCTCCAGCAGATGGCCTGGACGGTGCCAACGATAGCGTCGACCAGCTGTGCCGGTGTGGCATGGGCAAACGACTCGCCAAACATCTTTCCGGCTTTGCCGAGATGGGAACTGATGTGGAATACGGGGATCCACATCTCACTCTCGAATTCGACGTGGGCGGAAACAGCGCGCTTCGACGGGTGGATTGCTTGGAAGAGGGAAAGGCATTTGAGGAAAGAGTCCGTGTGGCCGTGACTCCCGCTTACGATGAGCTTCTGCACGCCTTCAGATGCAAGCAGGTATCGGATGTCGTAAAAGATGTGGTAGCTGCGAGATTGACGCAGAAACATGAGGTGGACGTTGGCCTGACTCTGGGGAGGCGTCGGTGGCGGGAGGACGAGATCAATCTGTTCGTTGATGAGCGAGCCTGCGAAGATGGACTGGAGGAGCAAGAGCAGCTTGGACAGGAAGCCCACCTTTTCGACAAGCATGGTCGCAATGGAGGGTACACTGAAGAGCTGTACGGTCAGTAGGCAGATGGAGTACTCCGGCTCACGATCCTTGAGCATGAACGTCTCAACCAGCTTAGGGTAGATCTTGGCGAAGCGCAACGAGATCTCCTTCTTGATCTCTCGGCGTGCGATGAGTGACATAAGGAGAGCCTTGATGTCGATGCGTGCCGATTTCCAGAGCTTGCAATCCATCAGGAGCAGGCCCTCGTAGTTGGTGAGATGACGTGGGTCGAAGAAGTCCGGGCTCATCGATCCGGTCTCAATGGGCTTGAGCGGGTGGAAGGGAGCAAATAAGCTGCGGGCCACAATGTGCTTGAAGGCCGCCGCATCGGACTTGAGTGGCTGGCCGAGCCAAGCGCTCAACGGTATTGTCGACGAGAGACGTGCGTCGGTACCATGCAATGAGGGAAGATAGAGGTTGCAGTTGGAAAGGTCCATAAGGAAGTTGAGGACGAGCTGGATGACCTCCTCCGCAAAGACGTCAAAGGCGGGTCGGATGGTAACGGCGAGATCGATGGAATGCAAGACCCGTGCAATCTGATAGAGACGACGCAAGTCGGGTCCGACCTCGACGATTTCTCTTCCGTGCTTGTCGACGCGCTCTGCGACGCCTTTTGCGTCGTGATCGGAGCGGCCGGTGGCATCGGTGACAATGTCGATGACCTGGCTGAAGCTGTGCTTTTCGTCATTCCACAAGAGCACAGCGAATTGGCGATTTGCGTTGCTAGTCTCAGGAGGACTCTGGGACTTTGCCGTTTCCAAGCTTGACTTTCTGCGCGACGCAGAGGCCGAAAAAAAGTCCACCATCACGTTCTCGGAGGCGTGGTTGGATCGTTCTTCCAGCGAGCGAGGCGCAGATTGCCAGCTGCTGCCTTCGGCGATCGACTTGCTGTCTGGGCTCGAGCGGCTGCCCCCACGAGCACGTGAGCCCCAGGCATTGCGGTCTGCGTTGATGTCGTCATGTTCATCATCCTCATCGATACTGTCTCCGACCAGATTCTCGACCTCAACGGCGCTCATATCCTCGTCGCTGTCCTGCGGACCCAATGTGCTGCTCTTGCGTTTGGAGGGAGTGCGGCTAGACTGCTGCGAGACGAGACCATCTTCGAGACTGGGCAGGTGGGACACCAAGTCTGGCGTGTGGAGAGAAGGGATCACCTCGAAATCTGGTGCGTGGTCAAAGACGGTTACGATCAGCGTAACGAGCTCCGAGATTGCATCCAGGAGAGGCTCGCGCAGCTGGCCAGGAAGCGCTGCCAAAGCGTCGTCGATCTGTTCGAGACCTTCGGCATCTTCGGAAGTGCTTGTAAGTGCGGCAGAAGAGGCAGCTTGCTGATGCTCCTGCGACTCGGCTTCGAGATCCATATCGGTGGTACGTGGGTTTGCGCTGGAGGAGGCTTCGGAATGGTATCGGCAGCATACGTCTCGGGTCCATGCCTCCGAGTCACCGCAGTCGCAGCAGCCACCGCTGGAAGAGGAGACGCTAAAGACAACATCGTGATTCTCCTGTGCATGGATCGAGGCTAGAAAACAGGGCGCGCACTGCACGCACGTGTCGTCAAGGCCGCAGTCACGGCAGCGATAGACAGCCTCGCCCTTTTGGAAAAGATGGCCGCACGGCATCCCCCGTCGAGCTTCCGAGTATTCTGGACCGAGAAGATCGGTGTCTTCGACATCATCGTAGGCGCTCGAAGTCGACCAAGGCGATTGAGCGCGCTGAGCCTGCTTGCCCTTCTTGCGGGCGAGTGCAACTTGGCGAGTCTCTTCGATCTGTGCGCGCGACAAGTTCCAGCCGTAAGTTGCGAGAAGGGCGAGGGCCTCAGGGACGCTGGTGCCGGGCTCGCATGGTAGGAGCACGGCCGGGGTTGGAACGCTTTCTAGGAGATGGCGAAAAAGGTTCTTGTGCAGAGTAGAGCTGATCTCTGGAGTGACGAGATAGGTCGATGGTGCGGACTGGTCGGGAAGGGGCACCAACCTCGAGAGGAGGTCGCAAACGCCGACCTTGGCGGATCTGGCGCTGCGGGAGACGGAATCTCGCCTCATCTTGTCGCTGTGCAGGTGAGAACTGAAGCGTGCAAACCTGCCAGAGCAATCAAGAACGCTGTGGTGGCTGCTGTGGTCGTCTGGCGGAAAGAGCGGGGCGGAACAGGAGGGCTATCAAGGAGCGATGTCGTCGACGCCTCTGACGCGGTTGAGAAACAGCGAGCGTGCTCGAGCTGATTTTGAGCAATCGTGAATCGCAGTCAATCCTTTGGACAGTGGTAGCCCTTCTAATAGCTTAGCAGCTGCTTGCGGACGATCCAGTAGCGACGAGTGTTGCAGGTGGTTGTGATGGTGTGAGGTCGAGAATCGGAGCAAAGGCGAAAACCAACACTTTTCGAAGCGGAAATGCCACTTTTGACTGGCGAGCTGACTTTGATTTTTACGGTCTTCGCTCTGTCTGTCTGCTGTCGTAATAGCTTTATTGGAAATTTGATAGCCGCTCGAGCCCTCTCTTTTGTATGCTTTGGCTGCTCTCGCGCCTTCGCTCGGCTGCTGAAAAAAAATCACGCAGTCTGCATGCAACTCAGTGTGATTTTGCGGTTGCGTGTCGCTTTCCCTGAGCATCCATCACCTTTCCATTCGGAACCAGCCGGTTCTACAGTATGACTGGCTCCGTCGACAGGCTCAGTACACACAAACGACTATAGCATCAGTCCGACACAGCCTGCAACGCAATGGAAGCAGGTACAGCAACGAAGGAAGCGGTTGTCTAATTGCAAGATGCTGCTGACAGCAACAACGACTGTTGGGTATAAATATGAATGAATGCAGTCATGGTGGAGCGAGAGCCAGAGAAGGCGTGGTAAATCTAGGGGAGAATGATGCGGAGTCCACCGTAGTCGCTAAGCGCGTGTTGCGAGCCCACCAGCGCTCCACGGCCACTCGGACACGAAATGAACGATCGAGAGATGGGGATGCCAAGACGGTGCGTGATGGCATGAACCACCTGCGGTGTAAAAGGCGCTTCGACAAAGACGAGATCCACCGTGACAGTGGGGAAGATCTCGTCCACCAGCTGGAACGTCTCGTCGAGCTGTTCCGGGATGGTGTCGATCGACTTGTAGCAATGCACCAGCTTGCACTGAGACGTAGGCTCGTTCTGCTGAATGTAGTAGAGCGCATTGGCCAGCACCGAAATATCGTCCGTCTTGGCAAAGTAGATAACGGGGTGTTTGCGCTCATTCCGGATCCAGCCAATGAGCTGCTTTTCCAGCTTGACTGGGAGCCGTCCGAGCCAAGACGAGCGCTGTTGCTCCACCAGCCACACGAAGATACGTGCGAGATCCACTCTACGAGCTAAAGCCACCAGCACCGCCGCCATGGCGACAAAGTAGACGAGCGTCTGAAAGATGATGACGGGCGAAAGAGCAAAATTGCCCGCCATGGCAGTGATGCCGATGCCGATGCCTAGCAGCACCATACCTAGATTCGTGGTGGGCGATCGCGGCAACGACGGTCTCGCATACTTGAGCAGCACGAGCGAGATGCCAAACAGCGTCATGACGCACAGGAAGGACACGCTGAACACGGACGAGAGCGTTGTCAGGCTGAAGCTACATGTGGCGCTCATGATCAACGTTAGTGCAAGGAACAGGGCGATGGACGGATACGTGGCTCCTGTCTTGGGTAGGCGGCGTTGCAGCGCTCGAGGCACCACTCGGTCGTCGCACAGCGTATCGACGAGCCCGCAGAAGGCGACGATGCCTGTAATGATGCCTCCGCAGAGAACCAGGCAGGCATCGACCACTACGAATAGCTTGAGCCATGCACCTCTTCCGGCGACTTGTCCCAGCAAGGCAAGCACGTTGGAGCCACCCAGGATGGCATCCATGGGAACCAGCGCGAGCACTAGCAGCATCAGTGGCGCCTCGGTCAGCACGACAATGATGTGCAGATTGCGAAGCGCTTTGGGAAACTCGCCCAGCTTCACCTGATTGATGTAGGAAGGACTGCACTCGAATCCGGTCAAGCCGACAAAGGCGACGCAGACACCGTCAAAGATGGCTCGCACGATGCCTTTGCCTGTCGATGGTGCACGGAGTGAGGCCATGCCAATGGACCAGTTGTCGTGCAAAAGCGAGTTGCCAGAGCGGATCCAAGCGACTACTCCAGCAATGATGAGAATGACCATGGTGAGCACGTGGAGCAAAAACATGCCCAGAGCGACGCTGCTCGAGTCACGCAAGCCCGTCAGGCACAGTGCCGCAAGTCCAACGAGCAGCAGCACCGATATCAGGCGGCCATCAATGTGGGCATGGCTGGTCAGCGTCTCGCCTGCGATGTAGGCGCTTGCGGTACCAGCACTGACGGCGCCCGTGGCCACTGCGTCCAAGAGCGTGATGGCTGCTGCCAAGACGGCGACGAGTTTGGTGGAGATGTTGACCAAATACGAGTAGTTGCCTGCATTGCTTGCGCTGAGAGCAGAGGCTAGCTCGCAGATGATGGGACGAAAGGGGTAGAGCAGCAGACAGGCGATGAGGATTGAAATGGGCGACAGCACCGAAGATACGGCGACGACGGCGGGGAGCGCATAGAACACCGAGCCCGTGACGGCGTTACCTGCAAGAGCAGAGGCCTTCCATTGGCCGAACTGGAGACGTGGTGGTTGGGCGGTGCGAGGATTGTCCGAGTTCAAGGGTGAAGCCGGCAGCTCGAGGAGCGATATGGAACCCCAACCAGCGAATTCCCAGGCACGATGTGTGGCCATGAGTGGATCTTGGCGATCCGAAACAAGCGTGGTAGTGGGTACGTCGTGGTGGCAATCCAGTGTGGCCTTGAGCTCACCGCGACGGAGCGCGTTTGTCCAGCCAAGTTCGGTGGCGTTCGCGTCGTCAGCGCGGGCGGCATATGGAAGCTGATTGGACGGCGGTGTGTCGGTTGGCGTGGATGCTTCGAGATCGAGGATGGACGAGACGGCAGCGTATTGTTGATTATTGGTGGGCGAGACGATTCGTCTCTTTCTCTGACGACGAATGATGGTAGCAAACTGTGACTCGGCGAAAGATGGAGGCCGCAAGTAGGAAGGATTGTCTGGCTTTGAGTCGTCTGCAGCCTGAAAGCCGCCCAGCAATGCGGCTTTTCCCTTGCCCGTCCGTTGACGTATAGGTGAGGCATCGGGGGAGGCGGGAGCGAGAACGCTACGTTTACGATTGAGAAGAACGCCAGGAGAGCCAAGGTCGAGCGCATCGTCATTCGTGGGTCGACGTGCTGGGCCAGCATTATCAGAGGAAGCGGTCTCGGTGGCAGCGGCAGTGAAAAGATCCGAGTACTTGTGCTTGAGAGAAGTGCGTGTTTTCGTCGATGGGAGAGATGGGAATTCTTGTGTTACTGGCACAGAGTCTTGACTGACTTGTAGCACTGGATGCAACGATGCTCTCGGACTCTGATCGCCAAACGGGCTGTCTTGACCTGCAGCGCGGGCCGTGAGTGGATCGTCTAGGGGCGGCACTGAGGACGATTCTGACGACGTCGACGATGAAAAAGCCTGAGCCTGGCGAGGCGACGGCATTCTGGAGGCAAAAGGCGGCCTCCAAGGTTGTCAAGAGCAGAAGAAGAGATGGAGCGAGAAGAGGAGAAACGATTTAACCTTGAGCTTCTGGCAAAAGCAACCTCTGCCAGAAGAGTTTCGGCCCCTTTTTGTCACAGTATACCATTTTTGGTCTTTGCCGTAATTCCGCACCCTTTTACAGGGTCCTCTCCTCTCGAGTCGCAAGTTGGGTGAGACTGGGAGCTCAGACTGGGAGCAACTCGGTTCTGCAGAATCCTTTCTGAAGATGATGGCTGCCTTGCCCAAGAAGCCAGTGCACTTGCATAATCTAGCCCTTGATCGCCGGGGATTGCTTGTGACACCGAGGTGCTAGATGTGGCTGTAAGACGAACGACCCTGGATGATTTGCAACATGTCAAATGCCAACGGTCGGTAAGAAACTGAAGCTCAAATGCAGTCTTGGCGCGCGCGCTTCGATTTGCGCCACTTTCCGCGTCGAGCAGGATGCACCTGGGCCGTGGGAAAGGGACGCAGCCCCCGCAGCTGCCCTACATGCCCCGCACAGTAATCTCTCTCGACGGATGTTCTCAATGAAATGAAAAGCTGTTGCCACAGCATGTTGTCGCAGAGGACAAGGATCCGAATGAGGCCAAGCAAGAAGTCACTGAACGGCTTGTCCGAATGCGCACTTGTGAGCCCGACCTGTACTGTATTGGTGGAAATGCAAGTTATTTTCAGCTGTGATTGGAATTCGCTTTTCTTTCGGTCAAACGACACTGATCTGGGGTCAAGCTGAGCTGCCCGGTTAATCAGCACTCTCCTTCTCCACCACCTCCTCCTCCTCAACCACCACCACCACCGCCACCACCACCATTCGCTCTCCGGCCGTTCGTATTCAACGAAAACGCGAATCTCAAACAGGTGCAGCTTCGCACCAGCTTCTTTCACAGCTGCGCACGCCTCTTGGCCGTTGCGGACTTTTGTTATTTCCGCACGACTCAGCCGTCACCCTCTGCCCAGCCTCTGCAATTTGAACTTTTGTTCATGAGCCCAGCAAACCTGATACTACCCTTGAAAAAGCTTTAGCAATCTGGAACGACATGACCGGCGACAGCGACGACATTACCACTGCTCTGCACGATGACGGCCAACCCGCCAAGCGCAAACGTCTCCGCATCCCCAAATCCTGCCTTCCCTGCCTGAAGGGGAAGCGAGCCTGCGATCGTGGTCGACCAGCATGTGGTCGATGTGCACGCTCTGGCCAGGCTGCCGATTGTAGCTACGATCCGCGTCTACCTCATCAGCCCGCTTCCGGCCAGCCCAAGCCATCTGGCGCGTATAACGACGACTCGGATGACGACGATGACAGTCCCGACCCGCCTCAAAGCTCCAAGCACCTTTCTGCTCTCCAAAGGCAGCTTGAAGAGGCTCGCAGCGAGAATCGTCGCCTACAACAGCTTCTCCGCACTCAGCCAACTGCCTCCGCATCCCTGTCGTACAATCGCGCCGCGAGCAGTTCCACTCGGCCATATAACTCAGCAATAGCAGACGACCGTCATCACCATCATCACTCCCCCTCCACCTCCCACGACTTGCACGCAGCACGTGGCCTTCAGATGCTCGCCGAGATCGCGCGTCCTCAGCATCAGGATGCCGACACGAATGCCGTCAAGTCGCGCATCCTTCACTGGTCCGGTCCCGGCTCCCACACGTCTTCCTCGTCCCGTGCATCACCATTCGATCCTGCGACATCGTCTTCAAACGAAACCTGGCGAACTTCCGATCCTTCCGCAAGCAACTCCTCTTCACCAGCTGATCGCTTCGCCAATACTAGTCCTAGCACCGCTTCTGTCTACAAGAACCATTTCCAGCGTCGCACTTCTTACCTCAATCACAATGAGCTGGACTCGCCCAAAAACATCAACGGCACTCACATGTACTACGGACACACCTCGTCTGGCGACAAGGTCCTCCGCGACGTCGCTGCTGACACCGCTGCTTCTTCCCGCGCCAACAACAATGCTAATGTCGCCACCAGTGTCCACGAGACCATGGCGCGCAGAGATGTGCGGTCCGCCTTCAACAGCGTGCTGGACCCATCGCGCGACACGTTCCCGTTCGCTACTATCTGGACCTCGGGCACCGCCTTCATCGACGAGGTCCTGCCCTTCTTCCCACGGCCTGAAGACTTTGACATCATCTGCGTTTCCTTCGTTCGCCACTTTTCCGCCATGTGCCCTGCACTTACTATACCTAATGCTATCGACCACGCCAAGACCTTTTCCAGGATGTCACGCAAGCAGCAATCCCAGGTCTCGCTTCCCTGGCTCGCTGTCTTCCTAATGATCTGCGCCCTCGGCAAAAACTGCGACCTCGAGAGCACCACCGTCAGCGTCGACCGTAAGGTAAGGATGCTCGATGCTTTCCTCACTGGCGAAGCGTCTCAACAGCCCAGTCGCCACGCCAGCAGAGCTTCAACGCCCGTACTGCCAGAATCAGCCACGGGTCAGCCTGGTCCCGTAGACGCACAGCAACCATCTTCTACTACGAATACCAAGTCGCCAGCTATGGTCTCGGACCTCTTCCTCTCAGCTGCGTACCAGTCGCTGCGTCTCTGCTCTTTCCTTTCCGCGCCTACTCTGCAGACCATTCATTCTCAGCTTCTCATCGGTGCCTATCTCCTCAACACAGAGCGTGCTGCCTCCTTTTGGCCGCTCCTAGGCTCGGTCGCCCGCCAAGCTCAGTCCATCGGTCTCCACGTCGACCCGTACAAGATCAAGCACGACTGGGATCCCGTCGAAGCCGACACGCGTCGACGTCTCTGGTGGGCTGTCGTACATCAGGACGTTATCCTGTCCGGCATCTTTGGCCGTCCGCTCGGCATCACGCGTTTCAGTTGCCGATTCCCGGGCACCACTGTCGGCGATGCCCCGGTCGCCATCACGTACGCCATGCTGCAGTGCGAGTTTAGCCAGTTCGCCAGAACCTACCTCGACGAGAACCAGGACCGCAGCTGGAGTCAGGCCAAGATCATCGAGTTCACCGAACAGGTGCTGCAGTGGTACATGAACATTCCTGATCGCTATCGCCCTGACTTGGGCCGCATAGACTTGCTCGGATCCGAGACCGAAGCCGAAACCATCCACAACTACCGCTCTGCAGGCGTCGACATCAAGACCAAGGGGCTCATGGAGGTGCACCAGTCCGGCAACCTCGCCGTCGAGGTGTTTTACACCATCCTTTGTCTGCACCGATCCAACCTCTTCCCCAGCACCGACACAGAGCACGACTCGTCCAACGGCAACGCGAGCAGCGACAAAGCAGCCGGCCGCGAACTTAACCATGTCTCGCTCCACATCTGTGCTCAAGCGCTTCGCCGCATCAAGCGTGCTCAGCAAATCATGATTGACCTGCTCGGCCGCGCTCGCGCCACTATGTTCTGGAAGATCGCTTACTACACGTACCAAGCCGCCATTGCTGGAGCCCACATCGTGTTTGTCCACCCACAAAGCAAGCATGCCGAGTCGGCGTTGGAAGATCTGGCCATCTTGACCGATTTCTTTGATCGAATGCCGGAAAGGTGGACGGGGCTCAAGATGGCCAAGACAGGTTTGAGAGTATTGAGGAAGCTAGCTGTAGCGGCAAGGGAAACGCCTGAAGCTGCCAGCATGGCTCTCAGGACGCAAAGTGGTTTCAGTGGTGTCGACCATGCGACTTCACCGATGGGCAGCGGGAACGTCTCTGGCAGTGGGCAGCAGCAGCAAGATCGGGTTGTTGCGGGTTCGTATGGTGACGCAGCGGCCCCATCATTTGCCGACATGCACGCCACGGATACGGCACTATCAACGCATCTGCACCTCGCAGGCTTGGCGGGCAATGGAGATCCGTCGCAGGTAACCTTCCACTCTCAATCCGCCTTCCTGCCACCCATCTTCAATCCGTCGTTCAGCTCCCCCACTGTGGGCTCTCAGACCATGATGAGCAGCACGCCGATGATCAATACTCCTGCTGCCACTACGTCGACTTCTCAAGCCAACCAGGTGACCGGATCCTTTGCCGAGCCTTCGAGCGCGTTTGCAGGTGCCCTAGCAGATTCGGCCGGCTCGCCTTTGGCGCGCTCCTTGGCTAGCGTTCCTCTGGTCACACTATTCAACAATACTTATGATCAACAGGAGCACGGCGCCTCGGCTGCACCCAAACAGTCTTTCTGCTACGATCCGTTCATCCCCGATCCCTCTGCTGGCGCTTTCGGTAACACGAGCGTTAGAAGGTCTGCTTCGCCGTCGATGTCCGACAGACGCACGAGCTCTCACAGTTCCCCGAGTACGCTCTCAACCCACACCTCTGCGTTCAGCTCCGGCTCTGGCACAGCCAGCGCTGCTGGAGTGGGAGAGAAAGATCGAGCCTCAGGGTACGAAGGTGGGCCCATGCAAGGGCCGGAGGGCCAAGACGAGTGGAGCCCTACTCCGATGAATCAAAAGGATCTGGCCAACTACTGGTCCGAGTACTTCAGCCTGCAGCTCGATTGGGATCGGTTGACTGGTCTGGCATGAGTGGGAGCATGTTGACGGTGCCACCAGAGTGCCGTAGGCCCCGCCACCGTGCTTCCCATGAAGAAGTTCCCACCAATGTGTGTGGCTTCAGTTCGGCCCACAACTCTCGTCGAGGCACTCGACGATCTCACTCTTTAATACCCGTTCTACGAATCGCATCCATCTTGCTCTCTTGTCTACACTTCTGCGTTTCGCCAGTATTCTCTGCCTTGTATTCCAGTCGCCATCCGAAATGCAGATCAAGAGCGCCATTATCACTATGGCTGTTGCCGTATTCTCGACCAATTCTGTGCTGGGTAGATGGCTGGAAGACTCGCATGAAATCAGCTGGAAGCGACAATGCACCGAGGGGAGGGAAGGGGGGAGGGGGGGGGGGGGGGGGCAGGTCCAAGGTGCAGACCTACCATGCCTGCTTGACTGCGCATCTGTGTTTCGATTCATGCTCATCCACGACTCGTTTGAGGGGTAACTCGGGCGCCGCACTCTCGCGACCTCGTCTTCGTGACGGGGAAGCTGGAAGCTGCCGGGGCCGGAATCTCCTGTGTGTTTGCACGGGAACAACGTTCGCACTGGTCCTGCCTGCGCCGGAGACGTTCTGCCGCACGCAGCTGCGAGCGCACCGGTACGAAGTCGACTTCGACACGGTCAGGGATGAAACCGGCACGCCGATGGTAGACTGCTGCGAGCTGGCATCGTGCGATCATACGAGGACTAAGTTACCTGTGGGACGTAGCCGGAGGCGCGCGCGCCGTCGTCGCCGATCACGGCTTTGTCCGCTTGCGACCTTGCAGTCCTCAATTCCAGCCCCATGCTACGTTCTGTCCAGAAGACGACCCTCGATCACTTACGTGCGTGCTCTGCAGTCCGTGGTATAACGTTACATTACATCTCTGTGTGCTTCAATTCTACAACAAACTCGCGGGAAAAAGAGGGGGTTGGTTGATTTGTTGGTTGGTTGGTCGGTTGGGTATCAGTAGTTTCCGCTCAGCCATCACGCTCTTCCTGCAGCAGCGCCCAACTCGCCCACCCCGCCTACGCCCACATCATCCTCTTTAGAGATCACAATCTCCAACCCCCACAGCACCAGCGTCAGCCCCACGGTCAAGAAGCGCCAGTAAATCTGGTTCTTCTGATCCAGCAGCAACAGGTGACTGTAGACAGCGATGAGGATCAAGCGCGAGTAGCTGACCAGGATCGAGATGAACGACGTAAACGCTTCACCTTGCGAGGTAGGGTGAGTCGGAGAAGGAGGAGATGAAGGAGGCGTGGGTCGACGGGGACGTTTGTGGCGTCTTGCTTCGGAGGGTGGGCGTGAGATGTTGGGTCGCTTGCGATTCGACGGGGTGCCTGAGTGCGTGTCGGCAGCAGCAGCAGCCGTGGTGGTGGCGGTGAAGTTGCTTGGATCTGTGGAGGCATCACCGTTGGGCAGTGATTTGGTTCGGGCTCGAGGCGAAGTAGGGCTGGTGCGAATAGGCGATCCACGACGACCGCCGAGTTTGCCCTTTCTAGGTCGCTTGTGTTGCCTTGCACGCTTACCTCCCACCGCAGCCGCAGCCGTTGTCGTCCTTGACGGTGGGGGAGGAGGAGACTTGAGTTTATCTGCCAAACTCATAGGCTCCTTCAGCTCGTCCGCCAGCGACTTGGTCCCATCGTCATTGTACGCTACTCCACTGTCATCTTCAGAATAATGTTCGCCCTCGTCGTCGTCGTCGCGACTAGATTCACTGTTGGTGGTGCTGTCCGACTCCAGCTCGCCATCGAATGGCGTCCTTTTCCTTCTGCGTCTCCTGAGCCTCCGTCGCTGCAAAATCCAGCGACCCTCTTCGTCGTCCCAAACCTCTTCTTCGAGTTCCTCGATCTCAGTGCCAACAAAGGACGAGAGCGACGACTCGCTGCCGGTCGAGCTCCAGTCAGTCTCCTCGTCATCGCCATGGTCGAGACCAGCACGCGTGCGGCCCCAGCTGGTGGTTCTGCTGTTGACTCCATCTTCGTTGTGGCGGTGGGGTGCGACACTGCCTTTGAGCATGGGCAGAATGCGGCTGGCGGCATACAGCACCATGAGTCGGTAGATCAATGAAACGATCACCGACTTGGGCAGAGCTGCGCCAGCAGCATGAATGAAGTCGACCGATTGACCCAGCCAGTGAGCAAGGACCTCGATTAAGCCGCCCGCTGCTTGCAGGATCTGGCTGGTCAGAGGTGCTTGTAGAGAGCGTGGCAATTTGTCCACGAAAGCTCGACCTTGAGTGTTGGCCTTGAAGCTGCGAATGAGCGAGATGGGATCGGGCGTGAACGAAAGACTCGGACCGAGCTGGTAAATGTTGAAGACCACATAGGCAAACATGAGACTGGTCTCGATGACGTTGCCCTTGCGAATGGCAAAGGCGATGGCTGTGAGCCAGAGGGTGGATGTGACCGAGGTGGCGATGGCGGCGGCGGTGCCGGGTCGATCCTTGGTTGCGCCATCGAACGAGACGTAGAGGGCAAAAGCTGCGGTGACGTAGATGGTGGCAGAGACGAGCAGGAAGAAGATCTGCCAGACTTCGCTGGCGCCAAACCCGATGGATGCGAGCGAGCGCATGAGGAAGGTGTTGGACATCCAAGCGGCGCCCCTTGCCGAGGGCGATGCCGGCGAAGAAGCTCGCTGGTATTGAGGCGAGGGGCTAGCGAGGGAGGATGCGATGATCCATCGCGAAGTAGATGCTAACGATTGGATGACGAGCAGGGAAGCGACACCCTCCAGCAGACTGAAGAAGGGGCTCGAGATGCGCAGAAGAGTGTACCACCAGCCTGGAACGCGGCGCGCCAGCCAGAAGAAGACGGCGACCGAGGTGGACACGAAACGATCGAGCGAGTCGAAGCCAGTGAGAGAATGCAGATCGTCTGGATCGAGCGAGTCTAACGAGACGGCGCCAGGTCTGCGGGAGAACAAGGTGCTGATTGCCTCGGTTGCGGTCTTGTCGAGACTGTCCGGTCTGCGCGGCGGAAAGATGGTAGCAGAGGGTGGGGAGTAGACATTGAAGCAGACCAAGAGGCAGGCTGGGATCACGATGAACTGAAACACGGCGAGTGTCTGGCCGATCCAAGCGAGGCGCGTTCCTCGTGTCAGTAGCCGTACTGTGGATAGGAAAAGATAATAGGAGGCCAAAGAGGCTGAGAGCGCGAGAAAAGCATCCTGGCCTGCAATGTCAAGAGCGAGCGGAAGGTAAAAGAGGACCTGGATGAAGGTAGCCACGCGTCCAAAGTTGACAGCGAGCGATCTGGCGAACGGCATGGTGTGGGTGTTCGTGCGGGCTTGGCCAACAAGGCTTGGATCAAGGGGATGCGGGAGCGGATGGCTTTGAGAGGTCAAGCATGGATTTTGCGCCACTAGCGCTGCGATAAAGAAGGTCGAAGACCAAAGGTGGTGCTCAAGACAAGGTGGGCGACATGTTGGTGTGTGAGAGCGGGTTGATAATGAGTCAACGAAGCCGGCGGGCGCTTTCAAGTGGCTGCGGATGGCGAAGGTACTGTCGATATATCCTGACTGTGGATCGGATGGTGATGGTAACAAAGAAGGAGTGAGAGAGAGTGGATGAGCATTCGAGGTTAGATAGCATAGCGACTGCGTCTCACAGAAGCGACTTCCGCATCAAGTCACGCACTCGCAGCCGCACGAACACGCGAGCGACGCACACTTTCGAGCGGATGCAACTTTTTCATACCCAAAGACAGTGATGCTCTAACATGGAATTTGATTAGCTGCCTTGCTCGAAATTTTTGAGATTTTAGCCGAGATGCAAACTCGAGTTCAGGGTCGAGCGATTGAGTTGGGACGACTTCTTCTTGAATATTTTGTGCCTCTTGCACTTCTCACCTGGAGAACACCACCACCTCGAATCAAGTTGCTGGTCACCTTCAAGACCACTCAAGATGTCACCACCATCCGGCGCAGCTGCCTCAAGCTCCAACGGAGCCAGTGGCTCGGTGGCCTCGGCTCAGGCTGCCGTGTTCGTCCAGTCGCAGCCGCTTCCTGCCGACACCCCACAAGTGGTTGGACCCGACTTTGAACAGCAAGACCCCACCGATCTGCTGGCGCTGCTGGAAAGCATGTCCAAAGTAGGGTTTCAGGCGAGCGGCGTCTCAAAAGCCATTGAGATCGTCGAAGAGATGCGTCAATGGCGTCTTTCGAACGATGCTGCCTACCTTGCCTCCACCGAACCTGACAAGCCGAGCTTGGCAGATGCGCAAAACACTCAATGTCGCATCTTCCTCGGCTTCACTTCCAACCTGGTCTCATCAGGCTTGCGAGAAGTGATCAAGTTTCTTGTCAAGAACAAGATGGTCTCAGCACTCGTCACGACAGCGGGGGGCATCGAGGAAGATCTGATCAAGTGTCTCGGTCCTACGTACCTGGGCGACTTTGCTCTGGACGGCGCCACACTGCGCAAACAGGGTCTCAACCGCATCGGAAATCTGCTGGTACCCAACGACAACTATTGCAAGTTTGAGGATTGGGTCATGCCCATCCTCGATGCGATGCGTGCAGAGCAAGGAAACGACGTTGCGAATGCCTGGTCTCCCAGCCGCGTGATCGAACGCTTGGGTCAAGAAATCAACGACGAAAGCAGCATCCTCTACTGGGCCGCCAAGAACGAGATTCCCGTCTTTTGCCCCGCACTCACCGACGGCAGTCTGGGCGACATGATGTACTTCCACTCTTACAAGAACCCAGGACTCACCATCGACCTCGTCAAGGACATTCGAAGGCTAAACGATCTCTCGGTCAAAGCGCCGAAGGCGGGTATGATCATCCTGGGTGGAGGCGTGTGCAAGCACCAAATCGCCAACGCCATGCTCTTCAGGAACGGTGCGGACTTCAGCGTCTACATCAACACGGGCCAGGAGTTTGACGGCTCAGATTCAGGCGCAAGGCCGGACGAAGCCGTGAGTTGGGGCAAGATCAAGTCGGCGGCCAACGGCGGCAAGAACGTCAAAGTGTACTGCGACGCCACCATTATCTTCCCCATGATTGTCGCAGCCACGTTTGGCAAAGCCTTTTGGGCGGCCAAGTAGATCCGATTGACAGAATCCTTTGCATCAGCCGCAACCCTTGTACTTGTACCGCACTTAATAGGAACTGCCTTTCTGTATACGCAAAGACCCGATCTATCTACCGCTCTGCGCCAGCAGAATGGATCGGCGATGTAGACTGTATAGGTACGCCTTCTGCTGGCAAAATGCTACAGGGAGCAAGCTTTGTTTTCCAACTCCGTCCGCAACCATCCGGCACTTCGGCACCTCGTTTCGAACAGTGAAATTAGGAAACAGCAAATTTCTCGTTCGGCCCCTGAAACGCGGATTGAGAGAGCAACACGCGCGCGTCTCTCTGCCGTGTTGCTTGCTTGCTTGCTTTTGGCTCGCCGAGTGTTGATTTCGACATTTCGAATCAACTGCGAAGACTGCGATTGGGACAGCCAAGACGCAGAGTCCGCAGGACGTCCGACTTGGCTTGCATACTTTACCTGCGTGTGAACAACGACTGCAGGTGATGGGTCACAGAAGCCACACGCCGAAGTGCAGCATCGCGTGGTGGCGTGCTGTTGTGAAGTTGTGCTGCTGTACTGCTGTGCTGCAGTCCTGGCTGTTTGCATTTCTCGCGGGTAAGCGAGCCGGCGTTTCTCCAGACGAGGATCGCCCTCGCTTCCCTCGTCTTTGCCTGGGCTAGACCCTCCTTCGCGAGCCTGCAGTCCACGAGGCCCCTCCTCATCTGCCAGTGTGTGCGAGCGAGCGTGTGCGTGTTATTCTCGTAGCACAGTCGAGCAGAACATGAAAAGAGCATCCATCGCTCGGCCCGCCTTTTGCTTCCAATGTGACAGCGACACAGCTGAAACTTGCCAACGAGCCTTGCCCCCGTCCCCTCTACTCCGCATCCCCCTAACCTCCGTCCATCGTCTTCTTTCTCGGCCACCATCCTCGCCTCCCTCTTGTCCTTTCCTCAATCACACCAAACCCTTCTCGGAGCAATACACGAAATGGTCAAGCTCGCCGCACTTCACACCGTGGCAGCACTCGCCCTGGCAGGCTCTGCCGTCGCAGGGCATTCCTCCTCCTCTAGACTGCAGAACCGTCAGAGTTCCAATTCTGGCTCGATCATGCAGTCCGATTATCAGAACGGTGCCACACCGCCCGGATCGCGATCCGGTGATGCTGCTGGTCAGACGGTTGTCATCGACAACGACGGTGGTCACGACGACAACTCGCAGCGTGCCGGCTGCCCCACCATCTTCATCGGCGGTGCTGCTGTAGGAGGATCGTACAGCACCGGCTGGACCGACATGCCCCAAGTGCTCGGATTCGACACCATGCGCGACTTGAACGTCGGCAACAACGTCGTGCAGCCTTACATCATCGAACGCGGCAAGAATGCGGCGCAGATCAAGCGCGTCATCATTACCCAGCCCGGTCTGCCCCGAGACTACTGGAAGTACGCCAACCTGGTGCGCAACTCGCTGCTGTGTGCCTCGGTCAACTCGTCTCTGGGCATCAACAGGGATGAGATCCTCATTGCCGCGCCGACGTGGTTCGCCACCGTCGATGCTTCTGCCGGGTCGGCGCAGTCCAACGACCTTGTGTTCAACGGAGGCAACTGGGCCACCGGTGTCAACTCGGCCGGGCCCAATGGCGCGTCCATCTCGTCGTTTGAAGCACTCGACGACCTGATCAACAAGTTCTTCGACAAGTCGACCTACCCGAACCTCCAGCACGTCGTCATTGCCGGCCACTCGCTCGGCGGCTCCTTCACCCAGCACTACGCCATGCTGCGCAAGTCCAACTCGGCGCAGGACGGACAGATCTCGTACTTTGTCGGCAACCCGGGTTCGTACGTCTTCCCAACCTCGGACCGACCCGTGCAGAATCCGGGCGGAAACTGCGCCGGCACCGCAGACCAGTGGGCGTACGGTTTGCAGAACCTGCCACCCTACGGCAGCGGGCAGGGCAGCGCGAGCAGCATCGCATCGCGCTACTACGGTCGAAACGTCATGTACGCTCTTGGGTTGAGCGACAACGAGGGCGGCGACAGCCACTGCGAGGCGCAGTACCAGGGCACCTCGCATCTGACGCGCGGCCAGAACTTCCAGCGCGAACTGCAGTCGGCCAACGGCGGCAACGTGCCTTCAAGCCAGCAGTTCAATTATGTGGCCAACGTGGCCCATGAGGACTACCTCATTTTCAGTGACCCCACCAGCCAGCAGTTCCTGTTTGCGCAGGGCACCGACTTTGCCGCTTCTGCCTCGAGCTCGTCGTCCGCTGCTTCGTCGACTGCGAGCAGGGGTGCGTCGGCTTCGGCTTCGCGCTCGTCGACCGCCAGCCAGGGTGGTGCTACCGGAGCTTCGAACACCGGCTCGGCCGCCCAGCCTTCTTCCTCGGGCAAGCCCTCCGCTGCGTCTTCTAACTTGATCTCGCCTGCTTCGGTGGTGTCGGCTCTGCTGGCCTCGTCGGCTGCCCTCTTCGCTCTCGTTCTCTAAGCGGGTTCAGCTTCACGTTAACATGGACTGCATACTTCACATTCGTTTTGTTTTTTTATTGGACAGGAACTCTTCGTCTGGCGTTTCTATTCACTTGTCAATTGGCATATCTGCATCAGGTTCTGATAACCTGCATCCGCTTGTGTCATGTCGTGCTTCCATTCCAGACAACCTCATTGAGATTCACACTGCTGTTTGGCTTTGGCGTGTGTCAGAGAGAGCGAAATGAAGCCATACCTTGCTGTGCCGCTTCGAGCTGCGAAATTCCAGGCTATTCCGCGTTCGGACGTTTGAGCCAAATTCCTCGAAACCCGAAGCGTGTTGATTCGCGCGCAGAGACCAACACTTTTTGCCCTTCTCGTCCCATCACCACCATTCCTCGACACAGCCACCGAGCCATCCCCACCTCACCTCGATGAATCCCCCGCTCGTCCATCCAGTCTCAATACGACCATGAGTGATCCCGGCAGCTCCGCACCGCCTGCCGAAAACGATCCGATCTACGACGACCGGCTGTGGTCCTTCTCTGCGTTTTTCCCGCCACCATATCGTGTGCTGCTGCTGGCGTCGATAGGGTTGCTGCTGTTCGCGGTCAACGTTCAGGTGCTGCACGCCAAAGGGATAGATCTGTTCGCGCTGTTCAGGGCGGATCGCTTGGAAAAGAAGCGGTCGATACCGCCATCGTCGAGTGCGTTCCATCGGAGTAACAACGGGGCGAGCACGCAGTATGGCTCGTATCACAACGTCAACAGTGCATCTTCTTCGTCGAATGACGATGTTGGAGGCGCAGGGCTACTGCCTACTACCGCCACTGGACACAACCGGGCGAGCTCGGCAGAAGCGGGTGCAGGCGTGTCGACGTCGTCGCCGCTCTTTGCGTTCGGCACATTTCAGCTTGTCTGGTCGCTGCTCGGCTGGGCATCGTACCGCTACTACGTCGACAGTCTGGTGGGCGATCCCAAAGGCCGTCACGCACAAGCCTTGCAAGGGTTCGCCGTCTCAGGAGCTTTTTTGGCGCTAGTCTGGCCTGGCAATTTGTTCTTCAAACCGATGCGCAAGGCGTTCGGCCGCTCGGTGCTTCTCATCCTCACACCGTCCTTGACGCAGCAGATCACGTTTAGCGACGTCATCCTTGCCGATACCCTCACCTCGTTCGCCAAAGTGCTCGGAGACGTCTGGCTGACGGCGTGCTTCCTCGTGCCACGCAAGGAGCACCACACCTGGTGGAACGGCAAAGGGTCGGTGGCTGTACCTCTGCTCATCTCGTTACCTTATGCCATCCGATTCCGACAGTGTCTGTCCGAGTACTGCGTCTCTCAGCCGGGGAACAAGAACGGCTCGAAAAGCAAGAGGCCGCTGTGGAACGCCGCCAAGTACGCCTCTGCGTTCCCCGTGATCTGGCTGAGTGCGTGGTACGAAGCGGACAAGCATCCGGACAACCACCACGGCGAGTGGGTAACGCGGTACACGCTGTGGCTGCTCGCTGTGTGCGTCAACTCGATCTTCAGCTTCTGGTGGGACGTGACCAACGATTGGGGGTTGTCGCTGCTGCAGCCGTCCAACATGGGGTCGGTGGCGCAGATCGCACAGAACGCAGTGCACCTCCATCGGCGCGGGATGTCGTACATGCCCCTCCCCCTCAGCGAGGAGGCCGAGGCCCTGCCCATGTCCAACTTTCGCGTTCCGGACGAAAAGCCACAACCAGCATCCGCATCCGCACATGCACACAGTTCGCTCGCCGTGCCCCCCGCAACAAACCCTTCCGGCGGGCCGTCTGCCTCTGGCTCCAACGCACACCGCAGAACGCTCTCGACCATGGAACGCCTGCTGCGCCCCTCGCCGTCGCTGCTGTTCCCGACGTGGATGTACCAGCTGGCCATCCTGCTCGATCTGCTGCTGCGCTTCTTCTGGTCGCTCAAGCTCTCGTCGCACCTGCACCACCTCGTCGAGTGGCAGGGCGGTATGTTCAGTATGGAGCTGCTCGAGATCATCCGTCGCTGGGTATGGGTGTTTTTCCGAGTGGAGTGGGAGGTGGTTAGACGCAGAGAGCGGGCGAGAGTTCATGTGATGGATTGAATATTGCCAGTTTGAATGAAAAGAAATGTGGATTACTCCTGCTTGTCGAGGAAGCCTACGCCCTGGGCTCTGAGTTTGCGTTCCAGTTGCTCGAGCCATTTCTGTAGCAGTGGAACGGTCTGTGGTGCCGAGTCAGGTGCGAACGAGCTGAGATATGAGAAGGCGTTTTTGGCGATCTTGGGCGCAATGGTTAACGCTGCCGCTTCACCGCCCTGCGCTGCTGGTGCGGGCAAGGTCAGTGCAAACTGCGTACCGGGTGCCGCATTTGCAGCAGAGGTGGCAGAGGAGAGTGTGGCGATCTGCTGATCGACCAGTTGATCCGGTTCGATACTGATCCCGAGCGTGGCAGTGTCCGGGGTCGAAGCCGGTTTGGTCACTTTGAATATCGCGCTGGGTTTGGTGTTTCGCAGACAGCCGAGGAGCTTCCATTCGCCCGCAGACGATCCATTGGTGGAAGGCCAGAGAAGGTGGACGGTGGCAGAGTAGCCGGGTGGGAACGGTTGGACGCCGGTCATGAAGACGACGACGTGTGAGATGGTCGAGGCGTTTTCCAGCGGGAAGACGCAATGTGTTTCACCGACTTGCTGGGGCTCGGTGAGGGGTAGGCGACCTGGTAAGACGACGGAGAACATGATGGGTGTTTTCAACAGAAATGACGTGGGAAGAGTGGATGATGGACAGCAGGCAACGTGGTGAGGCTTCAGGTTGCGGTTGTGTGGATAGTGCGGAGAGCATGGCCAAAACAATGAATCTTCTCGAACTCCACATACTGGGTGGATCGGGACGCAAAGCCATAGATCGGGCTGGGGGAAAGTAGACCGACTTCCGAGTGCTGGAATTTTGTCACGCTGTGGAAATTTTTCCGCTTCTTCTGCAAGCAAGAAGACCCTTTCCTTCCTTCGTTCTAAGCGGCAGCCACTCAACATCACCCTCGAAGCATCACCACTTCCAAGTCTCATACAGCCCACCCACCTGTAGCGCGTTCTCATAATGGCCAATCCACGTCAACGAAGAAAGGCTCGATCCGGGGCGACGATGAAGCCGTCGAACAACGCCAAGAAGCAGATGAAGAAGAAACTCGCGCGCGCACCCACCGTTCACGGCGCCGACATTCTCAAAGAGTCGTACGATCCTAAACTCACGCTGCGTCAGAACTACGCCAAGCTGGGTCTCATCCCCTCGCTCGATGTCCGACCGGACACGGGTGGAACTGAGCGCCTGCCCTCTTCTTCCTCCACCTCGGCGTCAGCATCAACGGCAGACGAGGCACCGCGCAAAGGCATGGCGCGGGTGATCCGCGATGACGCCGGCAACATTATCGACATTGTCGAGGCCTCCACCGAGGACGAAGTCACACCCTGGGGTGCCCCATTGACCGGCAGCATTGCAGACAGCGAGGTTGTAGAGACCTTCATGCCTGCGGCGAGACGCGGCGAGACCAAGGTGCTCTCGCAGCTCGAAAGCTTGGCAGCCCAGGCGGCGCCCGTTCAACGACACACGAGCTCACAGGAGTCGCAGTGGCTCGCCGATCTCGTGGCCAAGTATGGAGACGACACAGAGGCAATGGCGAAGGACCGCAAGCTGAATCTGTGGCAGAAGACCCAAGGCGAGATCAAGAGGGCGATCAAGAAGGCCGGTGGGTTCGAGGCTTTCCAGTAGGGTTCGTTGGTTTTTGGGTCTCTCTCTGCTGCTCGCAGCCTCCAGTGTGAACAGGGGAGATAGATGTCCTTGCTGCATTGTTCCGTTTTGTACTTTTAGCATTCTTGTTCGCTCAAGCATTTCCATTCCGACGCTCATGACAGAGACACAGACTAACCAGGCGCATACACAGAGCACATACCGAAAATAAAAGCCTGTGAAACATCGTCGACTGTCATTGTCCAGCCCCTTGCCGCCATCATCCGCGTCTCACCCAGTCACCGCTCTTACCACCGCTCTTGCGCACAACCATGACATCGCCAATCCGCATCGTCTTGCCCGCCACTGCCTTGACCATGTCCCACACAGTCAGACACGCCGTCGTACACCCGGTCAGCGCCTCCATCTCGACGCCCGTCTGACCCGCCGTCGTCGCCGTACACTCGACCTGGATCCAGCTCTCCTCGTGCTGTCCGTGCACAATATCCAGCTTGACATCGACGTGCGTCAGCGGCAGAGGGTGGCAGAGCGGGATGAGGTCCGAGGTCCGTTTAGCCGCCATGATGCCCGCGAGCTGGGCCGTGTGCAGCACGGGGCCCTTGTTCGAGATTCCCTGCTGCGATTCGGTGGCGAGTAGGAGGTGCGAGGCCGACGTGGGCAGGTAGACGCGTCCGACGGCGGTGGCGGAGCGAGAGGTGGTTGGTTTGTGCGAAACGTCCACCATCGAGGCCCCGCCTGTGGCCGGGTCGATGTGCGAGAGGCGGTCCGATTCTTCTTCGTCCACTGAAGCAGTTGGTAATGCAGGAGGGGTGTGGGGTTGGTTGAAGAGCTGTTCAACCGCCGCTGCTCCTGCGCGTGCAAACATGTCCTCTTCGGTTTCCGCCTCTTGGCCTGTCTGCATCTGCAGCTGAATTTGTTGTCGCAGCAAATCGTCGTTCGCTGCGAAGGCTTCCCCTGCATCCATTCGTGGCTGTCGCTGCTGCTGCTGCTGTAGCACCGGAGGAGCATGTTGTTTCGCGCTCATCTGCATAACATTCTGCTGCTTCTGCAACGGCAACGGCACGGCATATTGAGCCGACGATTCCGGATTGTCCACGAAGGCATCGAGCGAAGACCAAGGCGAGTCGTCATCCGCGCTACCCTCGTGCATGTACTCCGTCCACTTTGCACTTGATCCTGCTCCCAATACCGCCGGGTCGTATCCCGGAAAACCTGCGGGCAATTCGCCTACAGGTGCTGCAGAAGGCGGAGCGTCCGAGAACTTCACACCAGACAGGGCGGCTATTGATGGGATGCGAGAGGTCTTGGGCGTGGTCTTGACAGCAGCCGCGCCCGCTTGAGCGAAGATGGCTTCTTCCATCTCGGCGATAGGATCCTTGGGTAGCAACGCGATCGGAGTGTCGGGGCCAGATGCAGGAGTCGGAGGGTGGTTGAGATAGACCTGCTTGTATAGGGATTTGTCCTCGAGGTTTTCAAATGCCTTGTCGAGGTCGCCCCACGGATTGTCGTCGTCGTCGTCGTCTTCATCTTGGTCTTGTTCCTTCCGCTGCCTGCATTCTGATGAATGAAATGCCCTTCTTGGCATCAAAGACTTTGCTCCAAATGCAAGAGTTCCTGGCCTGCTGCTGCACCTCATGAGCGCGCCAGAAGCCGGTGTGCGAAGCTTGCTCGATCCTGGGTTGTGGGAAGGGGTATATAGAAGATATCGAGGAAGGTGAGCAAAGCCTGCCGTCTTTCGCTAAGCCGAGATGTGCGTCTGCTTAGGCGGAGACATCTGATCAGCCGCCGATGGTAATCATAGGTCTGTTGAGCGACTTGGCGAGCTCGGTGGGGTCGCGCATTCCAGCATGCTTGGCATGCTTGCGACCGACGGCGGCTCCAATGAGCTGCAAAAGGTGCTCATCTGTCGCTGGCTCGCCATTGGAGCCTGTGCTGAATGAGCCGATGGGACCGAAGCCTGTTCGCATAGCGTCGCGGAGGCTGACTTCAGAATTGCCAAAGAGACAAACCTGTGTAGAGTCACGAAGGTGAGGGTAAAATCAGCAATCAGTGTCTTGCGTTGGGGCATCGAAGAGGAGATGAGCGGCGAGAGGAAATGCTTACCTTGAGATTACCATCCGCAGTGATGCGGAGTCTGTTGCACGTACCACAAAAATTGTCCGTCATACTGTTTTTCCAAAGGCGATGCCGAGGGAAGCGGTGTCAGGGTCAGTCTCAAGCGAACAGGGAAAGCAAGGAGAGCCAGAGGGGACGCACCTTGTGATGAAGCCGACAGTACCAAGATGACCGGGTACATGCCAGTGCTTGGAAGTATCGTTGGGGTCGTCGCGATTGGCGACACGTTCAAAGGTGGGGAATTCCGCCTGGATCGTCTTGACAAGGTCGCGATAAGGGACAAGCTTTTGCACTTGCCATTTGTTTCCGTCGAAAGGCATGTACTGCGGTGGAAGATTGGGAGGAGGGAAGTGAGTGTTAGCGGCAAAGTCCCATACGAAAAGCAAGCCATGGAGATGATAAACACTCACCTCGATGAATCGGATGGTGATAGGCTTGTCCTTGGTAAAGCGGACAAAATCGACGACGTCCTGGGTGTCGTTGAGTCCTTTGATGACGACCACATTAATCTTGACACTCGGCATGCCCAGCGCAAGTGCCCTATGGATACAGTCCATGACAGCTTCGTGACCTCTTCTTCTGGTCATGAACTCGAATTTGAACGGATCGAGCGTGTCGAGCGAGACATTCAAATGAGTCAGCCCATTTTGCACGAGCTTATCCAGCTTGCGTCTGCCGAGCGCGATGCCGTTGGTGGTGATACCAATCTGTTCGAGGCCATGCTGCTTGAGTGAGTTGAGCGATGCGACGATTTGAGGCAGATCTGAGCGCACTGTAGGTTCTCCGCCAGTGAGACGGATCTTGTTGACGCCCTGCGAGACAAAGAGCGCAGCGAGTCGCTCGACTTCCGAGGTGGAAAGGAGGTTCGCGGATGGTGTAAGCGGAACGCCATCTTCGGGCATACAATAGAGACAGCGAAGATTGCATTTTTCGGTCAAAGAGATGCGGAGATAGGTGTGCTGCCGAGAATGGCGGTCGCGGAGGAATTGCGAGGGAGATTGGGGGCCAAGCTGAGCGTCGATGTCCGAAATCTTCTGACGAGCTCGTTGTAGCGGAAGCTGATGGGGAGAAAGAGCAATACCATTGGCGATTGAAGGTGAATAGGAGCTCGTTGAAGCTTCGGTCGCCAGTGCGTGCGGTTTCTCGGACCAAGACGAGCGGGACAAGTGGCGCAAACGTAACGGTGACGGTATCCTTGCCGATGCAGTATTGCGAGCCACGAGACCCGTAGCAGATGCTCCGAGCCGACTGGGCCCTGCTAGTGGCATCATGGTGATTGAATCTTGACCGTGACGGAAAGTGGACCGATGCACGAAGAGAGAGAGAGAGAGCGCGGTGTAGATAGAGCGGAAGGAAGGCAGGATCTCGTCTCCTCGCCACGAGTGCCTTGCACACTCACTCGACTGCGCATCTAATCAAAGAGTGAATGAATGAATCTTTTCCTGCGTCTTCTGGAGAGCGGCAATTGGGAATTTGCTCTGTCATCTTCAAGTGCGACTTAACAAACGTCACATTTGGCACCTTCGGTCAAAGCCGAGATTGAGCTTTCAAATCTTATCTCCTTCGCTGCAGCTGTGGCGCTTAAGACAACTGTCGCTTCTGATTGGCTTTTCGACTGCAACTCAAACCCGCAATCTCGTCCGAGCTATCGAGAAGTCCGCCACCTCATTGGCTGTTCCTCGCCAAGTCAGATCTCCCAATCACATATCTCAGTCGGGTTCCCGAAGCGCCATTACCCCCACATCGTCGTTGTAAGTGCAAGTTTCTGCGTTATCGCGACGTCTGGGTCCAGAATTTATCTTAATAGCAAAATTTCAATGCGACGCAGCAATCGACCACATGCTTCTCATGTCTGTGAGTCGGTACAACCGTATCACAGCTGATACCGTGCTTCAACCGGCTATTGCGGCCATTCACAGCTTCCCGTCGGCTGGGAGCTTGAAACACATGTGTTCTTGCGTGTGTGCGAGCGTGTCCGACTGTTTGACAGGTGCAGCTTGCTCCGGCGCGTTCCTTCCCAGAGGTATTCCGCTGCAGCCGAGTCAGACCGTGTGGGCTTGTCCACCCACGCCTATATGCTTCTAGTGGTTCCTGGAGAGATAGCCCGTTCTCGCGGTTCCTATTCGACAGTCCGGACTCTCCTTGCTTCCTTTCCACTTCCCATATATTAAGGCTCGTCCCCACCAACCATCCCACCCATTGGTTTACGAACACCAAATCCCCGCCTTCATCTTCTAGGACGGCAGCTGTCCCCCACATCTGCAATCTTGCCACACCTCCTGGCATCTTGTTTACCCCGCCGTCCTTTTCATACCCACTCTCCCTCCTCTCCATCTTCCTGTAAATTTTCCACCGTGACGAATGGGCTTTCAGGACAACGACGACAACTTCGGCACCATGTCTAAGTTTGCCACCGTCACCACGCAGCCCTTTGCTCATGCCGAACCGCAGACGAGCGCCTCCCATGAGCTCAACCACGGCGCTGATACCCAATCCACGTCCTGGAGACGTAACCCTCGCTCACACGCTCGCAAGCTCGCGCATACGCTCAGCACGCGCCACGGCTGGTTTGGCGACTACAACTTTGCTGCTCTCTGCCTTCCACGCCTCTTCCCGTGGAAGGCAGATTCGAGACTCAACGTCGGTTCAGGTGAATCGCCTTTCTACGGCGTTTACGATGAGCTTCCTATCGCTGTCGCGGCCATCTGTGGCTTTCAACATGCGCTTGCCATGCTTGGTGGTCTGATCACCCCTCCCATGATCATCGCTTCCTCTCTTAACCTGTCGGGCGAGACTTCGGCCTATCTCATCTCTGCCAGTCTTATCACTTCGGGAATCTTCTCTGCTATTCAACAATCTGCGATCCCTCTCCCCTTTGGACGTCAGCTCGGTACCGGTCTGCTCAGCGTGGTTGGCACCAGCTTCACCACTCTCTCCGTTACGACTAGCATCTTCACCAACCTTTATTCAGAGGGAATTTGCCCACTTAATGCGGACGGAAGTCGCGCTGCGTGCCCGGACGCGTATGGCTACTTGCTTGGCACTGCTGCGGTATGCGCCTTGCTCGAGATTATGCTCTCCTTCCTGCCTACAAGAGTCCTGAAGCGCATGTTCCCTCCGATCGTTACAGGAACCGTGGTCGCATTCATTGGGATCAAATTGATCGGGGAAAGCGCAATTCCATCCTTCGGTGGAGGCTCGTCGTGCCATGGCACAACCACGCTCTGCTCGGGCACCGATCACCGCGCCTACGTCTGGGGCGACGCGCACTACCTCGGCCTCGGATTCCTCGCCTTTATGACTGTCGTCGTCACAGAGATCTTTGGCAGCCCCGCCATGCGCAACGCATCCATCGCCATCGGCTTGCTCTTCCCGCTCGTCGTCGCGGGCCCGCTCGGGTACATCTCCGGTGCGCCTATCGCTGCCGCCAAACCCATCACTTTCCTGTGGGTCGAGACGTTCAAGCTTCGTGTCTACGGGCCTGCAGTGCTTCCACTGCTGGCGGTGTACATCTCGCTGATGATGGAGTGTATCGGTGATGTGACTGCGACGTCCGAGGTGAGTCGCGTCGAGGTGGACGGGGAGAAGTACGACAGGAGGATCAGCGGTGGTGTGTTGGTCGATGGGTTGGCGGGCATCTTCAGTGCATTGTTCACAGTGCCGCCGCTGTCGGTGTTTGCGCAGAACAACGGTGTGATTGCGATCACAAAGTGTGCCAACATCCAGGCGGGAAGGTGGTGCAGCTTCTGGCTCATCTTGTTCGGCATCATCGGCAAGCTGGCCGGGTGTGTGCGGGCGATCCCTCAACCGGTGCTCGGAGGCGTGCTCATGATCCTCTTCGGCTCGATCGCCGTGTCCGGCGTTAAAGTGCTGCAGAACGTCACATTCACGCGAAGGAACCGATTCATCTTGGCGCTCAGCTTTGCCTTTGGTTTCGGCACGCTGCTGGTCGATGACCTGTTCGACGAGCTCTTCACCTACAACGGAGGCAACAAGGCACTCAAGGGTTTCTTGGACAGTATCATCATTGTCATCTCGACGCCGTTCTTGATCAGCGCTATTGTGGGCATGATTGCGAATGCCGTGCTACCGATGGACGAGGAGGACAGGGAGCTGCAGCGAATGCGCGACGCGCCGGCGATGCGTGCCCAGTCGTCGTCTGACGAGAAGCTGTCTGCTTAATGTCATCTGAATCTGCTTATACTTTATACCGTTGTACATTAGTCTTTATATCTCGTCACGCACTGGAAACAAGTCGTTGCATGTTCACATTTTACTCTCGAATGGTTTCCTAATCTCGATTCGCGAGGTGCATAGCGGACAAACATGCATGCTAATTGTATTTCAGAGGCCAGCGAGACTGCTTAGAGCACAAGCGTGCCAGCAACAGCTGAAACGACGAGGACGCTGAACGTGACAGCCACGGCGTTGAGGGGCAAGTTCATCGTCTGGACCACGGCGCCGCTGTCTACGCGAGAGCTAGCAGACGAGGCCGCACTTCCCGCACCCGAGGTTGCGGTGGAGAACGCACCACCGGCACCCGACGTGGCAGTGGAGGCCGCACCACCGGCACCCGATGTGGCAGTAGAGAATGCGCCAGCAGCTCCCGAGGTGGCGGTTGTGAACGCACCGGCGGCGCCCGAGGTGCCATCCGAGAACACACTTGCGGCGCCAGAAGTTGCGGTGTTGAAGGCGCCAGCGGCATCAGAGGTGATATCGCCGAAGACGCTAGTTACGTCGCTCGCGACTATGGGGGATGCAACGAAGGTCGGAAGAAGCGGCAAGTCAGCTACACATGTCCATCAATTTAGTTCTGAGACAGCCGAATGCTAGACTTACACTGAGCTTGGGCGCCTGCAAAGAGCACAGTAAGGAGAAGAGCCTGGAAGGCGAGAGTCGACTTGGTGAACTGCATTATGAATGGACTGGATGTGAGTCGATGGGTTATGATGGTAGTTTATTCGATGGAAAGGTCATCGAGGTAATATATACCATCCGCAGCCAGCGCTCACATGAGCCGAGCCTCGCAACAGCAGCAGGAAGAGGAAGAGGATCGCCTGCAACTAAGCGATGCGAAAATCCGGCAGGTGCCAAGCGAGGCTGCGGATTTGATGCTTATTCGGCATGCAGTGCGTCCTCGCTTTCTGGCGGTATGACACTCCAGAAGGCGCTGCCACAAAGAGCTGTGACAGGAGGGCGAGGCAAGCAGCAGAGGAATTCCGAACCTGACAACGGCGCACACCCTTGTCGTCACAGCAATTGGCCGGTGCTTGGCGCTTTGTGGCGGTAACAATGGCAGTGCTCCAGACTGGCATGCGGCTGTGAAGGTCGCAAAAAATGCGGACGAAACGTCCAACTTGGCGATGTCGTCATCTGACAATCGCAAAAATTACAGAGACGGTCCACGGCAACTTTTCATCGAATCGTTAATTGGATGTTGATTCGTGTTAGAGCGTTTGCCCGGGCCGGAAACCGCAGGCTCGAGATGCTTTCATGCCCAATGCACGCACACCCCGCATTTCTATTGTTCGCTTCAGGGCTTCTATTTCGGATCGGGAAGACGTACATTTACGAATCATCACGACCAATCCCTCCCGAAGTGCGAAGTGCTTGCTCAGAGAATGAGCGTGCCAGCAACCGCCGAAACGAACAGCACGGTGAAAGTCGCAGCAAGGGCGTTGAGGGGCAGGTTCATGGTCTGACCCGCGGCAGCGTTGCCGGGCCCGGACGAGGCGCTGGAAGCAACACTGCTGGCAGCCTTGCTGGCAGCGCTGCTGACGCTCGAGGCGGCACTGCTGAGAGCACTGGATGCGCTGCTAGAGGCGCGGCTGAGTGCGCTGCTGGCACTCGAGGAGGCACTGCTGGCGATGCTTGAAGCACTGGCGCTAGCACTGGCGGCACTGCTGGCACTGCTGGCACGCGAGGTGGCGCTCGCGGCGGCACTGGCAATGCTGCTAGAGATGCTGCTCTGGGCTGCAAGAGTCACGGACCACGGCAAGAACAAGAGAAGTGCATCGTGTTAGAGACGTGTTTGACAGGCTTATAGAAAGTATAAATCAACTCAGAGACCTACCCTGAACTTGGACGGCGACAGCGAGGACGGCGAGGATGAGGGCCTGGAAGGCGATGGTCGACTTGGTGAACTGCATACTGGATAGCTGGGCTGAGGTTGTTGTCAGAGAGAGAATACGAGTATAACCGGTGATAGTGAAGTTGTAGCTGGACGGGGGACGAATGAAGATGGGAACAGATCTCATATATACCATCCAACTGAGGCCACAACTTGGAGCATCGAACAACCTGCTTCTGCCGACCAGCAGAACCAGCACCAGATGCTCCTACTTCCGCTGCATGCTTCTTCCCCTCCTTGCCTTTGGAATCCGACCGAGCATGGAAGCAGACTCCCCCTCTGCAGACATGACTCAACATGTCCGGATCTAATGCACGATTGCGACAAGGCAGCTGGCCAGCACGAGCACGAGCGGGCGGAGGCTAGCGGGCGGGCGTCTTAATGTGCATTTCTGTCGCCACTCCGCTGGGAATGCTGAGTTTGGAAGAGCTATGATACGGGGCAACAAAATCTGTCACGGTCACGGGTCAATGGAATCTAGAGAAAGGGCGGAGAGCGGAGCAGAACAAGAGAGAGAGAGAGAGAGAGAGAGAGAGAGAGAGTGGCGTGCCGGGATGCTCAACGTCCCCGTGTCGAATACGGCCATCACGAAATGCCGGCCTTTGCCATTCGAGATGCGCCCTTGCCTCTCGCCCTCTCCTAGACTCGCGTTGCCTTTTCCGGCTCGGCTTGCATTTCTCGCTTCCAAGGTACCGACGGGAACGCGAAACGTCAGTTCCAGCCTCAAGAAAGGGGGTGGCTGCCGACAGTGGTCGCTCTCTCTCTCTCTCTCTGTGCATTTGGGAAAAAGGAAAGCCTGGCGATCGAACCAAAACGTCTGGAACGTGCGCAACGTCTTCTTGAATTCGCGACGTCGACGCTATTTGCGGCCCGTTGCACGATTTTCAGCTTGCTGAACGGATCGAAAGGCTCGAACCCGGGTGGATTGACACATTGTCGTCATTGGCCATCTGCTGAGAGATTTGCCGAGATGCTGTGTGATGTCGACACAGCATCATTCGTGATGGCAGCAGAATGTCAACCATGTTAGAGTGGCCACCTTCTGGCCCGGTCGAACGGAGAGAGATCGGGGATCGACTTTGCATTCGCGATCGCAACCCCGCACTTCTGTTTTCTATTTTTGTTTTGTTTCAACTTTTCCCACATTTTGGTTCTCAACTTCAGGCGGAGCAGAAATGGCTAGAAGGGCAGATTCACGGGCCAACTGTGCACTGCACGATGAAATATACATCAGACGACACCATCATCTCCTTCTGACTTCTCATTCGTTGCTCTCTCACGATCGGAAGCTGTCCACAGGACAGCATTCTTCAACGTCTACACCATGGCTTCTCCTCTCTCCGCATCTCAAACCGCACCCTCGCGCAACCCAGTTCCGCGCAACATGACCGAGGTGCGCGCTTTTCTCTCGGATCCTCCTTTGCCACCTAACGCCCGCGTCCCTGCACGTGCATTCGCACTTGGGTACTCGGCCAATGTCGTCCTCGATGGTGTTCTTCCCTTGGCGCTCCGCAAGAAGGCGCCGCTTCAAGCGTTGTCTGCGTTGATCTCGCTCAAGTCGATCCGATCCGGAACCGTCCTTGCGCTCTTCTCCGCACTTTACCGCCTCCTCCTCTCGCGACTCACCACACTCCGACTTAACCTTCTCGCGAGAGCATGGAAAGCAGACGATCTCGACTATACCGTGACACGCGATCGCATCCGGGCACGTCTCTTGAAAGTGCTCAACTCGGCTGCACTCGTGCCATTCGCTGCTAGTCTGGCTGCGTCGGCGGTGCTTTCCTTCTTCCCCATCCCGAGTGTGCGCAGGTACTTGGCGCTGTGGCTCAGCACTAAAGCTGTTGAAAACCTGTACCTTCACTTGAGGGCGGTGAAGTCAAGAAGCGTCGCTTGGGTACCGGACTGGATTGGCGGTGCATTCTTCTACGCGCTCTCAAACGGTCAGCTGCTGTGGACGTTCCTGTTCGAGCCGTCGTGCTTCCCTGATGCGTACGGGCGCGTCATCTTGGCACGCAGCACGTCGTACATCCCACCAAGACCTGCTGGTCTGCCCACTTCGATCCCCTGGCCCGCACCACGCGATATCGCCGATACCATCGCTACCCTCTCGACGCCCAGCGCCACTTCGGCAGCGTATCCAACGTTCAAGGCGCCCGTACTGTCGGCACTCACGCCGTCCAAATACCCAACCACTCGATACCCGCTCATCAACCCTGTGCTCGACTATGCCCCCGCTCATCCCGCCCACTCGCGTCTGCTCTGCGCCATCCTTCACCCTACCGAGCCGTCGTGCTCCAAGAACTTTTTGAGCTTCTTTGCGCGCGAATGGCAGGCGTCCGCCAAATTCGTGGCTGTCTTTACGGCGCTAGCACAGCTGCTGTCGTACAAGAAGGTGCTCAAGGACCCCGAGTCGGCGCTCTTCAAGTTTGCGCTTGCGGTGGTGCAGGGTGCGACGGTCATCTCGGGCTCCATCGGAACCGCATGGGGTCTGACGTGCTTCTTCCAGCAGTATCTGCCCAGAACCATGCTGCCCCGCGCGCGGTACTTTTTTAACGGCTTCCTGAGCAGCATTTTCATCCTTGCTGTCCCACAAGCTAGGAGGGCCCAGCTGGGAAGCTACGTGACCCGACAGGGCATCAACGCCGGTTACGGCGTAGCAAAGAGGAGGGGTTGGCTCAAGCCTATCCCTCAGGGCGACACTGTGCTGTTGGCAGTGGGTCTGGCTACGTTGACAGCATTGTACGAGACTCGACCTAAAGCGGTGGAGTCGACGGTTCGAAAATCTATCGCTATCCTCATTGGCCCTCCTGCCGTGATGGACAAGGAGAAACAGGTGCAGCTCGAATGGTCTCCCCAAGCAGGTGGGGACGACGAGAAAAAGTCACAGTAGCCCGCACAGCGACACACCATCTCTATCTATCCCTTGTGCCCTCGGCACCATTCCCCGCTTCTCTGTCACACACTCTGCAGGTTCGAATCTAAAATTTCGTTCTATTCCACGCGCATGGAACCCCTTTACAAATCCCGCTCGAGCTCGCTCAGCATGGCATAGAGCTCACCGTCCCTGATGCTGGCATAAATGACCGACACGTAGCCACCCGTCGTGTTCCACTGCTCGAACTCGCCCTTGAACTCGTTGAGGTTCTCCTTGCCGTGCATCGGCACGCCCAGCGTCTTCCTCACAAACTCGTACGCCCTCTTGGTCTTGCCCAACAGATGGCTGGCGTGGCAAGCATGCGGGTTGTCGAGGAACTCGACCGTCACATCCCTGTAGATCTTCTCTGTGTCAGCCACGCCGGCTGCGCGCCACTTGACAATGTTGCGCAGCGGATCGGCACCACCGCCGCTCGGAAGCTCGGAAAAGTACTTGACCAGCACCGACGAGGCGTCCTGGTACGTTTCGACCAAGCGGTCGCGCAGGTCCTTGGACGAGGTCTCGTCGAGGCGCTTGCTCATGCTCTTGAGCACCTGCGCGGCGATTTCGAGCTGTTTGTCCTGGTCCATCCATTCGCCAAAGTGGGCGTGGAGCGAGGCGAGGATGAGAGCGGGCAGCTGCTCGGCCACCTTGTGCTGCAGAGCACGGATGTCCAGTGCCTGGCACAGCAGGTACAGCGACCACGCCTGGATCATCGAGAGACACTCGACGGCCTGCAGTGTCTGCCGCCCGCTGATGAGCGCCAACGAGTTGATCGCCTGGTTGGCCATCTCGGCGCTCTGCACGTGCGTCGAGACCGGGTTGCCGAGGAACATGAGCTCCGACGTGACACTGGCCAGCGCAATGTCGATGCCCTTGGCGTGGAAGTTGAGCGAGAGGTCCGGAGTCGAAGCCAGGTTGGCCGGCAGACCGCGGTTCATGGCCGGGTTGACCAGTTCGGTCATCTGCTGGAATGTCATCTTGCCCATGGCGCACAGGGCGAGGCGGATTTTCTCAACTGCATTCGTCATTGCCATGGCCTGGAAGTTGCCGCCGTGGTGGATGCGGCCGTCGCCGTCATACGGGTCGATCATGGGGTTGTCCGTGGTGCTGTTGATCTCAATGTCGACGGATCGCTTGGCGTTCTCGATGTCCTCCAGACCAGGGCCGACCCACTGCGATGCAGTGCGAAGCGTGTATCGATCCTGACGCAGTGTTCCGTTGTCCTCGGAGAACAGGACGTGCTTTTCGTTTTCCAAGTGTTCAGCCAGCTTGGATCCCGAGAGCAGCGCACGGATGAACTTGGCGCTCTTGATCTGACCAGGATGTGGGCGGGCAATCTCGTGGATGAAGGGGGCAAAGCTGGCATCGGTACCCTTGAGCGCCTCCACGGCCATGGCGGTGGTCAGCTGCGTCAGAGCGGCGAGCTTGTCCGCCTCGTACGTGGCGAGACCGGCAACAGACGCCGAGAAGGCAGTGCCGTTGAGCAGGCCAAGCGCCTCCTTGGGCTCGTACTGC
This sequence comes from Sporisorium graminicola, assembly GCF_005498985.1. Classification (NCBI taxonomy): domain Eukaryota; kingdom Fungi; phylum Basidiomycota; class Ustilaginomycetes; order Ustilaginales; family Ustilaginaceae; genus Sporisorium; species Sporisorium graminicola. The sequence goes on from NC_043719.1 coordinate 219,485, forward strand.
ACGGGAGTGATGTTGTGCATGCGGCAAGCTTCGTCGGCAGTGACTTTGACGCGCTGGCCATTCTTATCGGTCACAAAGCAGTAGATGCCACGCTGACCGGCGAGTGCACCCGCCACATAGCTGAGTGGGCTGAGATCTCCGCTAGCCGAGATACTGGATCGGACGGGCACGACGGGAGTGACGTTGTTCTGGAGGAAAAGCTTCTGCATTTTCTCCAGCACCTCCCATCGGACACCCGAGTGCCCACGCATCAACGAGCTGAGCCTAACAACGATCGCCCCACGCACCCACGCCTCGGGCATGATCAACGACGACTCCGTGTCGGTCAGTGGCAAAGCAAACGGCGCCGAGCTAGGCTCCCCCGTTGGGAAGCTCGAGGGGACGGGCAGCACACCGCACTGCTGCATTTGGAGCAGCGCGAGCTGCAAAGCCCTCGTGTTGGCGGTCCTCGAATCCGCCGATCCACCAAACCCCGTATTGATGCCGTAGATCGACTCGCCGCGGTTGAGCTTGGCGATGAGAGATTCAACCGAGTCGTCGATGCGCTTGCGCGTGGCAGGGGACGCGTCAAGGATAGGCACGTGGCCGTATCGAGCCGAGGCGACGAGACCCTGAATCTTGAGGTTGTGGCCATCGATGACGACCTGCTCGGTGCGGAAGGAGGAGGCCTTGCGGATCTTGGTGTCGGATGGCTGGACAAGCAGGCCTGGACGCGTCGATGCCTCGACGACGGCGGGAAGAACGTCTGCGGTAGGTGCCATCTTTGTTTGCGAGACTGCGGTGTGGAGATGGGAGTAGCACACAGACACGATCTACGAGGAGGAAATGGGATTGAGGGAGGACAGGACAGGACAGGACAGGAGACTGCTTATCTCGGACTGCTCTCTTATACGATCGCCCTCAGGTCTGAGCGAGCAGGTCACACGCACGGCGCAAGAGCCGACAGCACGTTGAGGGGACACGGTTCCAGCTGTACCTTTGTTATCAAAGTTCGATGGCTCACAAAACGGGAGCTTCAACACTGCCGAAAGCCTCAGAAATTCTTGTTGCTGCTGCCGTGGGAAACTTCGATTCAGAACGCTTTGTTCGAGAGCGAAGCGCGTTCGGGTTGGTGGGTGCAGAGCGTGGGTCGTATCGGTGGAGCCAATGCCGTAGCTCGCTGGCGCGCGACGGCACTGCTTGCCAACAGCGAGGATCGAGAAAAGTCGCGGAATAGCCGACGATAGCCTGCCGGTCGTCGTCTCCCCTCCGCTCTGCTCTTTCTGACACAAAGCAAGGCGTAGCGCGCGCACTGTCTTGACAGTTTCACGGTCTCCACAGCGGAATGCACGACGGCATGCACCTGCGCGCAGCGTGCGCACTTTTTGTGGAGAACTGGGAGCGACCTTTCCCTTTTTTATTTTTGGGTGAGCTCCGAATTTCGGGTGTCGCGCTTTTATCGGTCTCGATGCAGGTCACATGGCGGGCGTGGATCGGCCTCGCTGTCAGCAAGACTGTCAGCTCGGAGTTCCTCAGTCCGGATAAGCATTGGTTCGATTGTTTTCTTACGATGGATCGTCGGAAGACCCTGTTCAAGATTTGCATACATGGCGACCCGATGCAGGAGATCATGTCGATCTTTCAAGACAAAGTCATAGCATTTCTTGTACGGCGATCGATGCAAGCTGTCTTCTCGGCAACCATTTGCTTCCTGCTGCTACTGCTTCTTCTTCTTCTGCGCAGCCAAGTACTCCTGAAACTCTCTCACGTTCGCCTCGAATCCACCTTGATCCACCTTGAACCCAAGCCCGCAAGCGAATCCGTTGTCGAACTTGGCCGGAAGCGACCTCACGACGCGCTCGCTGACTTCATCCTTTTCAAACTTGATCAGAGCCACTGCTTCATCACCCGCTACCTTCCTCAGTGCTTCCACCTGCTCCTTGATGCTCACCGTGAAGCCGGGCAGATTGACCGCGCGCGAGTACTTGGGGAACTTGTCTGCAGGCACGTCCTTGGCGATGACAAAGTTCTCCAGCACTGTGCTGGGGCTCGAGATCCAGAAGAGCGTCGATTCGAGCATCGGATCGTCGGCGCTGTTGCCGATTGGACACGATGCGACCAGACCCTGAAGCGGTTCTCTGATGATGCCTGAGACGAACGCCGAAGTGGCAGCCGCGGGGGGTCCCGGTCGCACCGTGATTGTCGGCAGCCGCACCGCGCGTCCGTCAACGAAACCTTTGCGCGAGTACTCGCTGATCAGGTACTCGCACATCACCTTCGCGGTACCATAGTTCGACTCCGGCCGCGGATACGTGTCCTGCGTAACGACCTCTGGCAGCTTGCCGCCGAACACCCCGACGGAGGAGGCAAAGATGAACTTGACTCCGCGTACCAACTCTCGTGCCTTGTCGAGCAGCGCACGTGTAGACTCAAAGTTGACCCGGAAGCCGAGATCCCAGTTCTCTTCGGCCCCTTTCGACATGATGCCGTGCAGCGAGTAGATGACCGCGGGAAGACCGAGCTCCGTGCGGAAGATCGAGTCGACGCCAGCAGGGGTGGTGAGATCCGCAGCGAGACACACGCTCTTGATACCGGCGCTCTGGGGGGCCGGTGGAGTGCGCACATCGACTAGGATGAACTCGAAGGTGTGTTGTGGCTGCAGCTTGACCAAGGTATCGGCCAGCAGCGAGCCCAGGAACCCGCCTGCGCCAGTGATGAGGACTGTGGTTGCCATTTTATTCTAAGCTTGCGATGATGTCGGTGAACGAAGAGAGTGTGAAGAATGTTGACTCGGTGCGAAGATGTCGAAGATGACGGTGGTAGACTCTGGACCTAATCGTCCAATTGAAAGAGCGGATGCAAGAGCATGACCAAATGGTCTGTATTGCGTGCGGAGAATCAGACGTGCAGTTTCAAAGTGGGGGCCAATACAAATGACCGCTCTTGTGTGAATGCGGGGGAAAAGTTCACCCCTCGTTTCGCTCAATCCCGCTCCTTCACCTTGTACCTTTTCTGTCTTTCAAGTGACCTCAAATTCCAGGTCCAAACTTCTGTCCAGCTTGTGGAACACCCGGACCAATGTTGAGTTACCGAGGCAATGATGGGCAGCTGATCGGTTCCTCGTAGTAAGAAGCAGAGAATGGGGTGGGAGGATTCACAAAATCAGAGCGCGTCCGAGCCGCCCCCGCGTTTTTTGCCTGCGTTTTGCAACAAGGGTCGCGGATTTGGCCGGTCATATCGTGCGTCTCGTTGTTTCGTCTCGTTGCTTCTCGCACGCAGGCAACATCTTTCAACATCCCATCAAGCTTTGATACGGACCTTGGCTCACAGCATGCATATCTGGCATTAAGGAGCGTGACCCGGTTATCAAAGAACAACAAAGTAGATTGCAAGAATGAGTCGTCGACCGCGTAGCTCATGCACCCAACTGTAACGAGCTCCACTCAGCCATGCTTCCCCTGGCTCTTGTCGTATGGTGAGCGCCCGCCTTTACCACGCTGTGAACGCTGGTAGGATCGACGTTATCCTCGCTCTTGGCGATCACCCCATTAGAGGTGCTGACATCGTTCAGCAGCGGCGCCATCCTGCCCGATGCATTGCGTTCGTTGATCGGACCCTTCTTCTCGCCCTTGCCCTCTTCGTCTTTCTCATCGCTCTCACCCTCTCGCTTCGTACCCCGCTTCGCTGGATGACCATCCTGTCGTCCCCACCCACCACCACCCGGCGTTTTGATGACGATCCGATCGCCCCTTCCCATGGGTGTCGTGTTTTTGCCGCCCAAGTTGATGATGCGAGGAGGCGCTTTGTCCTCCTCTTCGCCTTCACGAAGATCTCCATCCTCCTGTCGACGCTGCTTGATCCAGAGGTTAATTCCCTTCTCTGCACTTTCTCCGCCTTCGAGTCCGAATGGCTGGAACACCCGCCTCTCGCTTAGAATTGACACCTGAATGCCTGGACTGAGGAACTCAATGTCCCTTACCACACCGTCTCCGCCTCGGAACTCGCCTTCGCCGCCCGAACCGTCTCGGAGTGAAAATTCGCGCAGCAGCACGGGGTAACGCCTTTCCATGATCTCGGGATCCGTGATGCGCGTGTTGGTCATGTGTGTGTGCACACCGGACGTGCCGTGCCAGTATGGGCCAGCGCCAGAACCACCGGCGATGGTCTCGTAGTATCCGAACCCTTCGACGTGGTTTCCCTCCTTATCTTTTCCACCGAGACCGAATGTGAGGTTGTTGGTATCGCCCTGACTGGCTGCGGCGGCGTTGAAGGCCTTGAGCACCACATCAGTGATGCGTTGGCTGGTGAGCACGTTGCCGCCCACCACCGCTGCTGTCTCGGACGGGTCCAGCAGGGAGCCTTTGGGGATACGAATGTCGATCGGTGTCAAGCAGCCCTGATTCAGTGGGATCTCGGACGAGACCATGGAGCGAAGACAGTAGATAATCGCACTCGAGACGACCGAGCGAGGGCAGTTGAAGTTGGCCGCCACCTCGGGACCTGTGCCTTCAAAGTCGAATGTCGCCGATCCTTTCTCGATGTCAATGTCGACGCTGAGCTCGATCGGCGTGCCATCGTCCATGTATTCGATCGCGTGGAGCTGGGTGCCCTGTCGCTTTGCCGCATCGCGAAGCAGCGAGCGGACCGCCTGTTCAGCATTGTTTCGGATGTATTCCATGTATTGCTGTACCATGTCGAGCCCCCACTCTGCCACGAGCATGTGGATCAAGTTGATGCCCTTTTGGTTGGCGGCGATTTGAGCCTGCAGATCACTCTCGACGTCTCGGAAGCACCTGGTTCCCGAACACCCTGGATACTGGGCGGGCTCTTCCAGCATGTACTTTTCCAGTCCTTTACGGTCAAACTTGCCTTCGCTGACGATCTTGAACGACTTGATCCTCGCACCCTCCTCGAACAGCGTTTTGGACGTCGGCGGCATCGAACCTGCCGTGATGCCTCCGATATCGGCATGGTGACCTCTGCTGGCACAAAAGAAGATGATCTCGTCCGAATCTTCCGCATGGCAAGGCGTGATGCACGTGATATCAGGCAGATGCGATCCACCGGCCACAGGCATGTTGGCCATGATGACATCGCCGCGCTTCATCTTTTCACCGATCGAGGCAAGGTAGTCCACCTGGAACTTGACGGCAAACGACATGGATCCGAGGTGCACGGGCAGATGCGGCGCGTTGGCCACAAGCGAGCCATCGGGACTGAAAAGTGCGCACGAAAAGTCGAGACGTTCTTTGATGTTGGTCGAGATCGACGTTTGCTGCAAAGACTTGCCCATGGATTCGGCGACGGACATGAAGCGGTTGGCGAAGAGCGAGAGCAGGATGGGATCCGGCCCATCGTCTTGCTTGCTGTCCTTGGTTGACATCGTGGCGATGGCTTCCTACGAAGATGGCAAAATCGACGTTGTCCTTTATGTCGGTTATGACGGTGAACCTGGTATGGAGTGTAGAGGTTTGAGAGGCAGTAGACAGCGATGAGCAAAGCAAGCATTTCTGCCGACCGTGCGCACGATGCCGCTGCCGTCTTTCGGTCTCAGAGACGGCCTTCTGCCCGGCCAATTTTCGACCGAATGTTCACTCAACTCGAATCGGACGCGATCGGTGATCTTTCCTCGCACAATCGGTCACTTGATGAACGCCTTCTTACCATAAGCTCATGCCTAGCTTCAGTATCGACGTTGCTGGATTCATATCGTTGCTTCACCTTACGACCACACCACAGTCAGCAGCTGAGATCAGCAACGAGTTGAGTTGATTTGAGAGTTGAGTTGATTTGAGAATATTGTATAAACAAGCGAGAGAGTGAAAACCCGAGAGGCGTCGCTGTCAGGTTGCAGCTGAACCCCACGAGGCACGTCGACAGGCCGAGTGCTGAATGTTGAGTGGCAAGAAACCGAGAACAACTGATAGTGTGATGAGGCATGAGTGCAAATGATTGTGTGATGCTAGAGAGGTGCGAAAGATGACCAAGGAACAGCTAAGAGAATAAAGGGTCCACATCGAATCGCTGGCCGCAAGCTGGAGCTTGGGTGCATTGCAGGGAGGCAAAGCAAGTCTAAGGAGAAGCAAATTAGAGCAGGGTGCCAAGACCAACAGTCAAGACAGCAGCGAGGGAGAAAGCAGCACTGCTAGCACTAACACCAGCGAGAGCGCCGCTGTTGGGAGAGCCGGTGGAAGAAGCACCGCTTCCCGAGCTGGTTCTGCTTGCCGTGCTGCTGGATCGGGATGCAGAAGCACCAGTGCTGGTAGCAGATGCACTTCCGGAAGACTTGGCCGTGGTCGCACCTGCGCCTGCGGTACTCGTCGACGACGAGGCAGCGGTAGAGCTAGCCGAGCCGCCGCCTACAGTCGACCCACTGACGATGGAAAGCGCAACGTTGTTGGAGGTGCTGCTGTTGTGCGTAATGTAGATCTTGTCGGTGTAAGACCGCACCTCCTGATTGGCCATCGACATGGCACGCAGCGACGAGTAGTTGCCAGCATTCCACGAGCTGGGAACGGTGAAGACAAACCCACCGCACTGAGCACCGTTGGGACCAGGCTGGCCGAACCCGGCGCCGGCATCGCAGGTGTTGGATATGGAAGGAGCAGTGCCGACATTGTAGACGACATCCGTGTCGTTGTTGGTCATGAGATCGATCTGCACATCACCGCTCGAGGGCGGGTTGACCCAGTTGACGGCAACCTGCGTGCCGGGCACCCAGTAGATGATGCACTGGTAGAAGTCGCAGGCAGGGTTGTTGATGACGAGTTCCGAGTTTGGGTCTTGGTACTGGCGGACAGCGAGGTTTGGAGAGGCAACAGCAGCCAAAGCTGGGGCGGCGAGAATGGCCGCGACGACCAACAAGTTTGCGAGCGGAGCCATGTTGAGAAGAGCGAGGCTTGAAAAGAAAGTGGAGAGATCACTGCGCAAGAAAGGAAAGAGACAGTGGATGATGGTTGTAGGAGAAGGAAGATCAGGAGGTGTAGGGACGATGGTGGTGGTGCAAGTCTCAAGTGAGCAAAGCAAATGAGGGGGTGGCTTCGCTCTGCAATAGTCAGGATCGAGATCCAGTCGGAGCTTGGAAGAGCGAAGAGGGGCAGCTGACTTGACTGACTGCGTGTGCTGAATTTGGAAGTCGTTGATCTCAGCTTCTTCCTTGTTGCGAGTTTTTTTTTCGTGATGTGGAGCGGCCAAGGACGTCCGTTGCGCTTAGGAACGGCGGCTTGAGCTCTTGCTCTGTGCCGCGGCCCGCAGCGAGAGCCAAAGAAAGGGAAAAGTCGAAGAGGGGCAATTTGCGTAGGAAATTGCATAGGATATTGCATTTTAAGCATGAATTTCGCAGATCGGCGAGGCTCTGCAGATTTTTGCCGAGGCAGCTGGCAACTCCTGCTATGTCTCGCTGACCCTGTCGATCCTCCACGACTTGTCCGTTCAGCGACGACTCGGAGCCAGTCGTTCATCCAAGTAAGTTGGATCTGAGCCTAGCTCTTCGATGCCGTGCTCGATGTGTTGGTACTGCTCACGAGCAAAGCGTTGCCAGTCACATGCGAAGTCTAAAGTAAAGGTCAAATCCTGCGCGTAGCTGCATGAATGAATGGGTATCATGCAACTCTGTCGGTGGCCACTGAGACCCGACGAAGGGGTGCGTGCCTGAGCTTGCGCGTGTGAGTGTGCAGGTCGTCAGAACGAGTCGAAGACAAAACTTGCACAGGTCGGTTGTCCTTTGTCTTCCTTCACCTTCCACCTGTGCGCTAAACTAGTGGCCGAAGGTAAAGGGTGGACACCGAGCTCTATCCGTGTTGCTCGTCGTCGGGCATCCGTGAGCAAGCTGCATTTACGGGCAACATGAATGCCGGTGCGAGCAGGCCATTGGGTGCATCGGTGAGAGTTCCCCTCGCAAAACTGCCGTGTTGAGGACAGCAGACTCGGAGCAAACAGATTCAGACTGGACAGCAGAGGGCCGCGTGTTGTTCGAAACACGCCACGAGCCCCGCTGCAACCGAGGCAGACAACGACGATGATGCACCTCGGTCAGTGTCTCTTGCTACCCACTGCGAGTCTAACGTCCCTTCGGCCATGCCTACCATCAATCATCGCTGTAGACCTTGCGTCAATCGGCTGCCGATCTGAAATAACCCCTGTCAACCATGTGCCTGCAAGGCGGGGACTGCAACGCCAAGTGTGTTTTCTGCTGAAGGGGAAGCTTCGATGGGATCGGGAGATCGCCCGTCCCGCCCAATTTGTTAAATTGCAGATGTTGTTCTTTTTCCGAAGACTTTATTTGGGCGAAGAGCTGGAAATTGCGAGAAGGTTCGCTGTGCAGAGTCGACGAATTTCGACGTTTACCCCGCGTCGAGTCTCAGCTGTTCTCGCTGCTTCCATGAGTCTCTAGAAAGATGGACAGGGTCCATCGACACGCAGATAGCCTGGTTCCAACGCCTTCTGTCTGCATCCCTGAGCGTCGACAGCCGTCTATTGCGCTCGTCGATCCCACAAAGTTGATGGCCAATTCAGGGTCCAGCTGCGTGGCACACTGACGCCTTCGGAGTTTAAGCTTTCGGGCTGTCAAACACAGTCCTTCAGCAACTGAGCTTTGCGCAGTTGCCCCTCAACCCCGCAGCACAGCTGAGTCGTAGAAGGACAGCAACGGCGTCGTCATGCTGCGCAGCGCAGCATCCACCTCCAGTTAAGCTAATCCCTATAAAGTGGACTCCCTCAGCTCCTTCCCTTCGATCCTCTCTCTCCATCAGACCAACACTCGACTACACTCCTCTGACTCAGGAACGCTCTAAACCGTCTTGCCTACTCGCGCCCCCACACACGTCAAGCAAACCATCCCCGCATCTACCATGGAGTTCTTCTTCCCCGCCGACGTCTTTGCCGCTCACCCGCGTCAGGGCCCTACTGCTCGCACCACTGCCTTCGGTGCCGGTCCCTCCAGCAACGTCTTCAGCGGATGCGGCTTTGACAGCCACCCGTCGTTTGCAGACGCGCTCTTCGATGCAATACAACAGGAGCGCGCCGCTCATGCTCGTGCCCAGGCTCAGCGCGCCGCTCGCGCCGAAGCCGCCCGCCGAGCAAAGGCAGCCGCTGCACGTCGCGAAGCGGAAGAGCGAGAGCGCCAGGCTCAAGCCTACTTCCAGCACATCCTCGAGTTGCAGCAGCGCGAGGCCCAGCGCAGATACCAACTTGAACAGCTCCACCGCCAGCGACAGGAAGCTCAGCGCCGTCAGCAGTACCAAGAGTACCAGCGCCGCAAGGCCTACGCCATCGAGAAGGAGCGCCAGCGCATTGCTGCTGCCAAGGCAGCCGAGGACCAATCCAAGCACCTCTTCCTCGCTCTAGAGGATCTGATCTTTGGCGGTCTCAATGAGTTCTACCGCGCATGCCAGCAGCATAACGACGAGGACGGCAGCGAGATGGACGAAGTCGAACTGGCTCACAAGAACGACACCTACCAATCCACCAGCACTGCTGCGGCCGCTCCTCAGACTCCGGCTGTCGATATCAAGGGCAAGGGCAAGGCTCAGGACAACGATGAGGACATCAAGCCAGCTATGGAAGTGGACAGCGACGAGACGGCCGCCGCGGCAGCAGCAGCTCTTATGGCCACCGACGAGGACCCTGAAGAGGTCGGACCCGTACCCACTTCTCCCACCATTGCGGCCTCGCCTTCTCCTGCTCCGGTGACTTCCACCAAGACAGAACAGATCGTCTTCACGCATGCCTTCCCCGCCGACCCGAGCTTCGACAAGTCCACCGTTCGTGCCGATCAGATCAACGTCTCAGTCGACGAGACTCAGCGCAAGGTGACCGTCTCCGGGCTTTGGAACAATCAGCCCACTTCGTCCACCACCGATGACGCCTCATCTTCGCCTGGTCGCGCTGCTAGCCCTACGCCGAGCGACAGCTCTTCTCGCCGCGGTCGATCGCGCTCTCCCAAGCGAGCCCGTGTTTCCGACGTCGACGAGAACGGTAACGAGATTGCCACTCCAGACGCTGACACCAACGACGATGACTTTGTCGAGGTCAGCTTCACCCGCGCTGCGCCTGCACAGGCTAAAGTGGAAAGGACCTTTGACCTCCCCGCTGGTGCCAACATCGAAGACCTCCGCGCTGAGCTCACCGACGACGGCCTCAAGCTCTTCACCTCTGTCTCTGCCTAACTCTCCCGTTCTGGTGTTGATGTCCTGCTCCCATTGTCTCGGACCCATTGCACATACTGTACCATTTCACTGTAGACGCATAACATACACATTGGACTAAGCAAGCAAGTTTTTCGGGTTCGTTCCACAAACACAGTCTGAGCGTTTGTTTGTGATAAGCCTCCTTGCGTGGCGTTTTACGAGGTTCTGCTTCGGTTAGTGAGCCGCTCTAGGCACCCGCACCTCCCGCCGGACGGGCGGCGATTCACATTGGAGTTGTCCCTACCGAAGAACCACTTTATTCTGAGAAGGAAAACGATGGGAGAGACCGTCGTCATGGGGCTGATTGCCTCTTGGAGCCTTCGAGATGCCAGAGTCCGCGCTTCGTGGCTGTCGTCTTCTTATCATTACGGCACCCTCTCGACGCTGCAGCGTGGGGAGAAAGGAAGACAATGACAATCACCGAAGAAAGCATGAGCAGCGAGGTCGCCAATTTAGTGCGCGCGGGTCGAGTCAAGCGGGGCATTTCTGTTGCACTCTCCTTATCTATGAGGCGAGCTCGCTTATACAAACTAGTTGCTTCACGCGCCAAAATTCTCTTGGTTGCTTGGCATGCTCGGTTGCTTATCAGCGTGCTTCGCCGTTCATCGCGATTGAAAGAATATCAATCTTTCCACCACCGCTCTCTGCCCCCGCGGCATTTGATCGCTATGCTCTCCCATCGCATCGCAAACAGCACTCCGATCCACTCGGTGCTACTGCATTACATCGTCACGTAGAATCGGTTCCCCGAAGATAAGCACCGTGGTCGGCCTGCCTGCATACCCGAAACCCCAATTCTGGTCTTACAAACTAGGAAATGCGCTAAGCTAACTTAGCGCACCAGATGCGGAGTCGAAACCCAAAGGCCGGTCGAAGAAGCAAGGAGGGCTTATCAATCTGACCTTCCTCAGGATTGGACGGTAGCATCTCCCTCTTTGTCCGTCTCGAACTGCAGAGTGGTCTGAAAAAATTTATGGCCATGCTTACCCCCGCGCAACGGATTCAGATCCTGTTCGAAGCGAGAGATAAGAGCGCAAACAAGGAACTTCTTGTTGTGTGACAGAAGTGACGTGGGCCAAGAGTGAGTCTGGGGAGGCTCTCGATTCATGCGTCGTCCAACGCGACTTCATGCTATTGCAGTATAAAGAATCACCGTCTTGTCGTTTCACTTCCCCCACCTCTTCCTTTCGTTCTAGACAACACCTCACCACAAAGAGAGGAAAACTCGCCCAAGTCTCCTGCATTCTCGAACTACACCTCTATCACCATGTCGCAAATGCTCAGCCTGGAACAGGCAACGTGGGCGTGGATCGAAGCCGGTCCACGCAAACACCACATGTCTGTTGGAAAGCGTTTCGTCAAAGGTATCATGGCCGGTTTCTGTAAGTCTTCATCTTCATCGTAGCTATGTTGTCGTCATGGCAACCGCCCAACCACTTGATCGATGCTCACACTTTGCGACTACTTCGGAACCAATACAGTGCTTTCGACTGGTGGCATGCTCGTCCAAATCATGAGCGCCAACCCGTGGTTTGCTACCAACGCCCCTGGTCTGCTCAAGATCCTCCAGGGTGCCGTCTTCCCCGTGGGTCTCGTCATGATCGTCCTCCTCCAAGCGGACCTCGTCACGGGTGAGATGGCCGTCTTCATCATGGCCACCGTCAAGCGCCGCGTGCCCATTTGGGCGTTCTTGTACGGTTGGGCCATCACGTTTATTGGAAACCTCGTCGGCGCACTCATCTACGCCGCATTCCTCGTCCATTTCTCCGACATCTACACGGCTGCTATGAACAAAGGCGCTGCCACTGGGGCCGACGCCAAGGTGTCGGCGATCAACTTCCGAGAGCTCTGGCTGCGTGCTATCGGATGTAACGTGCTCGTGTGCATCGCCGTCTTCCAAGCTTCACTCGCCAAGGACGTTGTCTCCAAAGTCGTCGCCAGTTGGTTCCCAATCTTTGTCTTCGTCGCCGCTGGCTTCGAACACGTGGTGGCCAACATGTTCCTCATCAACGCAGCCCTTATGACCAAGCTCACCAACTTCAGCGTCGGCGAGTACATCTGGAAGAGCATCATTGCGAGCTTCATCGGCAACATCATCGGTGCTGCTCTGCTGGCTCTGCCTTTGGTCTACCTACACGGCGGTGACGAGTGGGACCCCAGCCAGGGTGCAAGGGCTGAACTGCCGATGCACGGCAAGGCTGGCGAGGGCAGCTCGGGTGCTTCGGTCAACAACGTCACCCTCCAGGCCAGCCCACAAAAATGGACCAAGGACGTCGAGTCTCAAGTTGCCCAGGCCTAGTGCGGATGCGATGGCTTGACCAAGTTGCTGTAACTTATTTGTAATGCTCGAATCTGCATCGTCTAATGTTAACCATGTCGACAATGTTGATGCTCGTGTCTCTTGCGGTGTCACCAAAGATAAAAAATTGAGTGTCAAAAAAGGGGCGCTAAAATGCTTCCACAGAATGATCAACTCGGCTTTGCATTTCTTCTTTTTCTCCGAGAACCGGGAAAAACTTGGGTCAATTCGCCACAACCATACTCCTAAACCTCGGTGTGTCCTCCTGATTGCTTCGCACTTCGCCCTTGATCACACTCGAGCCGTTCAACACGCTAACCGGCGACGAGCTTATACGACCAACATGGATGGTAGCACAGGGTCTCGGCGTCCTGCCTGGGGTCCGAAGAAGAGCTGGGCGGCACCATCATCTTCCTCCTCCACCTCTCCCGCTCCACCTACCGCATCCTCTTCACGCGAACCAACGCCTTCGTCGTCATCAGCATTCCCACCGCTTTCGTCGCCACAAGTGCGACGCCCCTTTGCTCGTCCCAGCGCTTCCTTCTCCAGCACTGATCCGTCGCTCATCTCGAGCTCCTCGTTCAATCCGTATCCGACGCGCAAGCAGGAGCTTGCTCAGCGAGCTGCCAGTCACGGCTCCCGCAAACGCTCACACATCACCCGCAGCGACCCGTCAGCATCACGTATACACTCTCTGCTCGATTACGACCAGGTTGACGACACTGTCATGCATGATCTCGGCGATGATGGGGACGACGATCAAGGGGAGGTGTCGTCGCGCGGCGCAACCATGTCGTCGATCGTCTTCCGCGATTTGTCGGCTTCTGCTTCGACGAGCAGGTCCAGCTCGCCCTGGCAGCAACCGGGGCTGAGTCCAGGTCTAGCCATGTTTGCAACCACGACGTTCGGCGGAGAGCCGCTGAGGGTGCTCGCCAATGTGGACGAGGAATTGGGCGCGGCGCATATGGGGCCAAGGATCTACCGGAGGCATAATCAGAAACATGTGCGCAACAAGGTCCGGGCTAAGATCGATGCTGGTCATTCTACTGTTCCCGTCTCCATGACAGCGGTAGAAGTCGATGTGGAGAACAGTCGAGCGCTCGATGCTGCTCCCCCAAGGACGGGCATGATTGGGGAGGAGCAAGAGCGGTTGCGAAGCATGGACCTGCAGAAGCTCGTAGACGAGTGCAGACGGTGCCACAACCTTTTAGCCATTCAAGCAAGGGTTGCCTCCGATGAAACACGTTCGTCGAATGTCGACGACGTGCCACCGTTGCAGACGCTTCTCGCGGCTATACAGGCTCGAACTGCAGACCCTCAGACGTGGACCGCATCAAGCTTGAACCCCGTCCTAGCAGATGACCTCCTTCCCATCGGGCTCGCGTCACAGCAGCAACAGATCGACTTCTCAATTCTACCACCATCACTGCTCATCCAAGTGCGGCATTCCGTGTTACAGGGTCTGCGCCATCTAATGGATACCATCCTCGAATCGACACGCAAGGATCTCGTCCTGACGCTATCCCGTCTCTTCTCCATGCAGTTACTACGTCCCACCAACACCAACAACGCAGACCTCAAACCGGCATTGCAACAAACATTCTTGTACCTACTCGACACCTTCCATCGTCTGCCGAACAGCTCCACCTGCACACCCACCACGCTGCTGTCTCAAGTCCTCGCATACATTAATTACGCCTCAGGTTCTGACGCACTTGTCGACCTCGTCGGCGAGCTCGTCGGACTCTGCGGGCAGCAAATGTCGTCCGACCCGACCGTGCTCACCGAGACGCAAGATAGCACCCTCGTCTCCACAGCCTCCTTCCTCTCGCTCTGCTATACACTCAACTCGAGCCGCCCAGCGGCAACCCGGCTTCCTGCACACGCCTTCTACTGCACCGTGCTCGACCTCGCGCCGTTCCTCGAGCACTTTGTCCACCACTCTGCATCGCTCGTCCGCGGCGCGACTGCCACCCCTGCTGTGGAGATGGCCCGCTTCAACGTGTGCCGCTGGCCCTTCCTCCTGTCGCTCGGTGCCAAGGTGCGCATTTTGCAGCTCGAAAACGAGCTGCGTCTGGCGCGTACTCCTCCGCGAGATTCTTTAAGCATTCAGCGGTTTGCTCTCCAGTCTGCAGGGGAAACGGATGCGGAGCTGGTAGTGCAGCTGAGCAGCCTCAACCTGAAGATTGAGCGCGAGCAGGCGTGGGAGCAGAGTCGTGGGTTGATGGTGCAACTCCTCGAATCGGCGGTGGTGGTGCAGCGTGGGTTGCGGGTCGAGTTTGCGGGCGAACAGGCGGCGGACGGTGGAGGCCCGGCGAGGGAGTGGTTTGCTACTGTCGCGTCGACTTGGACCGGCGTGGGCAACGTCATTGGTCCGCATGGATGGTTCATCCCTTCCCCTTCCTCGGACGAAAAGGATACCGAAGATACAGCAGCGTTCCTCGGGTTGCTGCTCGCCCTCGCCGCGCTGCACACGACCAAGCTCGCCCTTCCCTTCACACTGCCGCCCGTCGCGTTCAAGATCGCCACAGCGCCCAAGCTGGACCAGCTGGTGCTGGATCCTGTCGACCTCGAATTCGCCGACCCGGCGCTCGCCAAGTCTCTCCAATCCGTCCTCGACTGGAACGCCCCGTCAGAGGATGAAGCGGAAAAACAGTTCGACAGCACTTTCACGCTCACATGGAGCACCACGATCCGCACCGCCTCAGGCGAGATCCAAACCCTCGACCTTGCGCCCGGTGGCCGGCATCGGAGCGTTAAGCTGGCCGAGCGGCGGGAGTACGTCTCGAAACTCGTGTGGCGCGTCGTCGTGGGATCAGTCAAGAGACAGGTGCTGGCGTTCCGAGAGGCGTGGCAGAGCGTCATGCCTTCCGGCAGCTGGCTCAACGCAAGCGGGGCAGAGTCTGCTACGGAATTGATCGGTAGGGGCGGCCTGGCTCTGTCGCTGTTCAGTGCCGACGAGATCGGCCAGGCCATTCTTTCCGCGCCCTCATCTGCTTCGGCGCTGTCTACGCCGCTAGATGTGGCGGATATCACTGCGTCAACCGAGGTCATCTTCCCCTCGTCCAAAGCGGCGGGACATGTGGTAGACTGGTTCTGGAACACCTGGTCCAATCTCAGTCCTCTCCACCAGCGCAGATTGCTCGCGTTCATCACAGGTGCAGAGGATCTTCCGGCGACAGGCGCGAGAGGTATCGGGCTGCGCATCCACGTCGTCGCAACCGACGGAACAGATTCGCGCTCGTGGCCCCTTCCCTGGTCATCGACATGCACGTCGACGTTGTTCCTCCCTACGTACCCGTCACTACAGCTGCTGGAGAACAAGGTGGGGATCGCCATCGAGCATTATCAGGGGTTCGGATTGCGTTAGACGGATCGATGGAGGAAGTGTTCTGGCCATTGCGGTGCGCGAAGGTTTGCAGCGGGTCTATATCTAACAGTGGAATGCAGTCTACTTGCGCGCTTGAGCGACGAGCCAGTCGCCCTGCATCAATGCAACGATTGCGCCGAGACGATATGAGTGGGTTTGAGACAAGTCAGCGTACAGCAGCAGTCAGAGGAGCGGGTTGAATGGTGGTAATACTTACAATCTCGGTGAGCACGGCGCGCGTCTTTTGCGTATCTTCTTCCGACATGCCTTGCACGTTTTTCATCATGACTAGTACGGCGCAAGCCCAATAGAGTCAGTAAACCAACGCTACGAAGCTCGCATGTGCAAGTCCTGCCCCGAAGCTGGGGAAAAGCTGACATACCATGTTCATAACCCGGCCAGATCTTGATCGACTTGTGCTCCTTGGGTGTGCCCACCTTCTCGAAGAACTGCTTGCTCCCATTCGGGTCCGTGACCCTATCATTGGCACCATGATGGATCGTCAGCGGGCAAGTGATGAGGTGCGCCTTAGCAGCGAGGTCGTCGATGCCATCCAGGATTGCCAGACCGGTCGAGATGCGCACCTTGCCCTTGTACGTGAGCGGATCCGCGTTGAATTCATCTTCGACGCGTGGATCGTCCGACACATTGCCCTTGATGGCGGAGGCGAGGGGCAGACGGCCGGCAAAGAATCGGAGGACGTGTGCGATGTATTCAATGGCCTTGTTGGGGCGCGATTGGGACGAGATGGTGATCATGGGTGCTGCGACTGCGACGCCGGAAAGGCTGGGGCGGTAAGGGGTTGGTTTGCCGGGCAGGACGGCGGACGAGGTGGACGAAGACCCGTTGGTGTGTTCGGGACGGTGGTGTGCTAGCGGGGTATGCTCATGTGCTCTAAGGGCTTCTTCCACCAAATCCTCGTCTGTGGTCGTCTTGGCTTGCTCGCTAGGCACCTGCTTGAGGCTTAGGTCGGGCCCACCGTCATTGCCCGGCATCAGCGGTGGGTAGAGCGCAGCATAGTACAGCACCGTGAAAGCGCCCATCGAGTGCCCCTCAGCGAAAAGCTTCCTCTCCCTCCCCGCTCTGCCCAGCAACCCGCTCTCCTCATCCCACGTTCGGACGTCCATCACCACAGCATGCATAGCTCTAGCATTGATCTTCATGCTGGGCAGATACCCGTGCAGACCGGTACTACGCCCGAACGAGGGCAAGTCAATCGCAATCACCCTAAAGCCGCGCTTCATAAAATGCAGTGCATGTGGTGCGAGCTTGCCTGCATAGTCGTTGATGCCGTGCGCCATGACGATGTCACTATGCAGCTGCTCGGATTCGAGCGCAGCCGGGCACGTCCAGATGTAGTAGGTGACCCACGACCATTTTTCCTTGTCCCAGGAACCTGATTCGAGCAGCGAGTGTGCAGGGATGAGAACACGACGTCGGATGGCAGATACTTCCGGGTTCGAGTAGATGAGCCGATGCTCGGCGGCCGAATACGGGATCTCGGAGCGGCCAAAGGTGGGATCGCCGCCTCCTGGAGTGAGGAGGTTGAGGTGGCACAGCAGAGGTTCTGTGATGACCTGGTGGGCGATCTTGAGGTATTCCATCCTGAGGGATGACGATCGTTCCATGTCGGAGAGAGAGAGAGGGAGGAAGGGAAGATGAGTGCGAGAGAAGATGCGGAACACGTTCAGGGTCTGACGGATCCCGCATTCTTTCCCCCGCTGTTGCACTGTCATGCACAGACTGCTCTGCAGCGTCATTTTCACGGCACCGCTTTTCCGGCTCAAACCTCCACCTCGAGTTATTTTCCGAGAATGTTAGGCCGATGTGCTGCTCGTGTGATGACAGATTTTTGCAGAGCTAGACATTGGGCCCCTTCTTTCTTCTTGAGCTCTGCGCTCCACGGCTCTGCATCTTGACCATCACTTTACATTGAAGCAAACATGACAGCGGCAACTGCAACCCGCGCCGCAAGCATGCTTCACGGTCTGCGATCCTCGGCGACTCGGGCAAGCGTCGTCGCTGGCACCGCTTCGACATTGCACGGTTCGAGGATGATCTCCACTGCCATACTCGCGCCAAGGCACATCCCATCCATGCGCTCCTCATCTGCACCATCTCACCTCCCCATGCTGTCGATGCAAACTCGCTTCAAATCCAAGCGCTCCTCTGCACAGTACATCGACCCGAATGCAGCAGACGCCGACGACGTGCCCGTGATGAAAACAAAAGGTAAAGGATCCAAGGGCAATCGCGGAGCCCAAGCCACCTCACGCGGCGCCAAGTCCAAGCGTGGCGATTCCGAACAGCCTTCCGACTCTGAATACAAAACATCGACTCGCAACCAAGACTTGCCCGACGAGGCGTTCGACTTTGACGCCATCTCGTCTCACATGTCGCGCGCGGTCGAACGCTGTCGATCCACCACATCGACGCTCGTCGGCTCCTTTGGCCGCGCCGACCCTTCGCTTCTGGACAATATCAAAGTCGAACTCCCCTCTGGCGGGTCTAAGACGCTCCACCCGTTGCGCGAGTTCGCCACCGTCGGCGTACGCGACAACGCACTGATCGTGACCGCCTTCGACCCGGAGATGGTCAAACACATCGAACGCGCCGTCTACACGTCGCAGCTCAACCTCACCCCACAAACCCAGACGGGAGACGAAAACGTGCTGCGCGTTGCCATCCCGCAACCCACCACCGAGTCGCGCCAGGCCATGGTCAAGGACCTGACGCGCATATGCGAAAATGCCAGAGTCAGCATCAGAGACGCCAGACACAAGGCGCAGAAACAGATCAAGTCGGATATCGACCGCAAGGTGGTGGGAAAAAGCGAGGGGGAGAAGGAATCTAAGAAGGTGGAGGCGGAGACCAAGAAATGGTCGACACAGGTGGATCAGTTGTTCGAAAAGATGAAGCAGACGCTCTTAGCTGCCTAAAACCAATCACAAGAGTCGCAATAGTCGCAATGAAGCGATCAACAGCCAGCGTGCAAGTGTGCGTGTTTCCTGCGAGAGCGTGCTAGCTTTACGTTTACTGCTACAATGCACGGTGTACAACCGTTCGTCATTCAGGAGTATCACAGCATCCTCGGCTCCTTGTTTGACCTCTATTGCACCCCGTCTACAGAGCCTTGCTACCCTTCTTAGCGCCAGCCTCGCGCCAGAATTCCTCATCATCCTTACCGTCCACGCCGACCTTGACCTTCTGCTCACCGCGGATCACCTTTTGCGCATCCACGCTCTTACCTCCCTCCGGCTTGACAGTAAACCTCTTCTGCACCGCTCGCACCATGGCACGGAACCAGAAGAAGTTGAGACTGTTCAGAATCACGTTTCCAACCATGTAGAACGTCTTGAGATGCAGGGGGATGGGTGGGTGGTGGGGCTTAGCGGGGGCAACGACGAACTTGAAGAAGCTGAAACTGTTGTACACGCCAAACGTCAGACGTGCACCCACGTAGGCCGAGAGCAGGAAGACGGCGTTGATGAGCTGCGCCTTGCTGCCGGTCTTGCCGAGCTTGTCAAGGAACCAGTGGATGTTGAGGAACGGCGTCGAGAGTTCCCAGAGCAGGAAGCCCATGCCGTCATACATGAAGATAGGGTGGTAGACCAGCGTGAAGGCGATCAGCGCAACCAGACCATGTGCGATGAAGCCGGGGCCTTCGTGAAGGATTGAAACGACCGAGTCCCACACGAAGTAGCCCTGTGCGATGGCATACACGGATGCAGCCTCGTGGTCGTAGCCGTACAGCCTGTCGATGGCCAAGGGGTGGGTCTGCAGACCGAGCGCATTCGTCTGCCTCGCCTTCCACCAGATGCGTGCTGCCAGCGGCGTGATGAGCGCGGCATGGACAAACGACACAACGTGGATGTCCCAGCTGATACGTGTCTTGCGGTTAAACTTGGCAAATGTCTTGGGGAAGAGCCTAGGCGAGACCTGCGACGAGAGCGTCTGGATGGCAAACCACAAAAGGGCGGAGCGGACGAGCGTCGGTGCGTGCACAGGCAGATGGTGGATGCCGTACTTGTCGGCGTACGGCTGCAGCCACGCTACGAGAGGATCGGAGACCGCCATTCTGGAGAGCGCGAGTCGGCGCGAAGGATGCTGCTGCTGCTGCTGCTGCTGCTGCTGCTGCTGATGGTGGTGGTCGACGGAGAACGGAAGCGAGGGATCATGCGCAATTTTCTCGTCTCTCTTTGAGGCTGGCGCGTGCGTGCGCGAGCTCTCGTAGCAGGGACGGCTTTTCGGTTTTGGCTGGTGAGCCGAGAAGGGAAGAGCAGTAAACAGGCAGCCCAACAAACACGCTCTCTGTGAAAGAGGCGCTCTTCCCCGCACCTGGCTTGCTTCGAACAGAAGATGCCGATCTTACAACTGAAGCTCGAAAACTCCTCTATGTGGAGAAATGCGAGATGAACGCACCGACAGGCAGAACAACAAGAACTTTCTTACAAAAGCAATGTTGGCTCTGTAGTCCCTTTGTTCATTGACCTCATCACTACCCTTTTGATCCTCGCTCCTTTTCACCTCCGGATACCAACCATGGACGACCGAAGAATCTCGACCACCATCAGGTAGACCTCGCTTTCTTCTCCTGCGGCAACGGACACATCCCTCTCTCTCTCGAAAGACGAGCTGCTCCAGCATGTCGCCTGACGAGATCCAAGCGCGGTTGAGCGAGCTCTTCTGCCCTCCGCTGGATACGACGCTGGTCGCTGCGATAGCCTACGAACCAAACCAGACTCTTCAGAGTGCCAAAGAGGTGTGCGAGACCCTAGCCGCTGCAGCCGTGCCCGATGCCGAGGATACGCCTAGCTTCTTTGCCTCTGACGAGGATGCTTCCCCCTTCACTGAGCCGCCAACAGGAGCTTCAGCGAGACGCAAGGCCTTCGGAGGTAAATTGACTACCAGCGATGAAGTCAAAGACACAATCACCCGCGATCTGCCTACGAAGAGCAGCACCGCAGCGACCCCCTCTACCAGCAGCTCCTCAACCTCATCCCCCTCCACAGCCGCCGCCGACGCAGCAACTGTAGAACGCCTGCTCAGCGAATGGTCGCTCTTCGACCAGTCCTCCCAAGACCCCGAAAACTTGCACCTCACAGACGAAGAGACGGGCACTTCCGACTCGGAGCACTTTGACGACAGTGAACCCGGACACAAACTCCTCTCTTCCTCAAAGGACGCCGCGGCTCGTTTGATCGAGGCAGAAAAGAACGAGGCGGAACGCGTAGGTGAGCTGTCTGGCTCCCACACAGTTGATCCTGGAGCGGTTGCTGCCGGCGAAAGCAGCCTCAACAGAGGAAGCAAGTGGACACACGAAGACACTTTTGACCCGGTAGTATTTCTCCAGCATGCATTTCCAGCGCGTACAGTCGAGTTCCTCAGAGAGACGCTGGCAGACTCGCACGGAGATGTACAAACCACGGTGGACACGATCATGACGATCGACTTGATCGAAGCAGAGGATGCACGCAATGCCACTGCTGCACAGCTCGACTCGATTGGGTCGTCTGGTACGAGCACCCCGCGCAAAGGTGGGGGTTTGGATTACGAGGCACTTGCGAACGGCGTTTCGAGCACGTGGGAGGATCCTCACCTCAAGGGTAAGAAACGTCGAGCTGCACGCAAAAGGCTGCAGCAGGAACAACGGTCGGCAGCGAATGGCCTGCCCTTGGCTGCCATCGACACCAAGCAGAAAGCCAGTAAAGTCACCGTGAACCTCACCGACGTGCGACACGGCGGTCCCTCCTCCAATGTGCTCCTAAAAAAGGTGCAGCAGCAACAAGCACCGTCGAGATCACGCGCCGCCTCCCCACTTCCGCAACTGACCGACGAGCAACTCGCAGCCAAGCTCGCAGCCGAAGAAGAGGAGGCGGCCAGAGACCCAGACGCCGACCGAGCCGTATCGGACAACCAGTGGCTGCTCACCTCGTCGGTGCTCTCGCAGCTGTCTACACTGCTCGACATCGAACCCACCCAGGTGACGTCCGTGTACAACGCGTCGTCCTTCAAGCTGGCCGTCTGCTTTGCACGTCTGCTCGAACAAGAGTCCGACAAGTACCCTTCGTTGACGAGCCTGGACGAAGCGGCAGACGCACCGGCAGGTACAGCGGAGCAGATTGCTGAGGGGATCGCCGCGATCGGGGGCATCTCGCAGTCTGCAGCCAGCAAAGCTCTCCGCGCTACCAAGGGCAGACAGGACGCCGCAATAGATCTGCTCCAATTGCAGCTCCTTGTGCAGCGCGAGGTGGGCGAGGCAGACGCACTCGATCCCATGGGCAGACTTTGGGAGCTTGGTGCGGCCGAAGTGCCCAAGAGCGCCGAAGCCGCCAACGCACGTGGCTACGCAGTCCACGCAACATCCGGCCAAGGCACCTTCGGACGCACTTTCCCCACACCTTCACAAGCTGCCTCTTCCAGATCCACATCAACCAACGGAGCCGGTAGCATCTACTCCAACGTCGTCGGTCGCAAAACCCCAGGCCCCGTCTCTGGCGCGGCAGCAGCGCTGCGGTCCGGCTCTGCGGCTGCAACCGTCTTCCCCGCCAGCTCGGCGTTTGTTGGCGCTTCGGCCGCCGATAACCTGTTGGATGACCCAGTGGCTGTCGAACGGGGCCTCGCATCGCACACTACGCACTACGACCCCGTACGTCGCATGGCCGAGTATCGCCTGGTTGCAGAAGAGTACCGCACGCGTCGCGACGACGCGCTGCGCAAAGCCGCGTCTGCGTGGAAGACGCAGCGCGGCGGTGTGCGCACGGGTGGCAAGGGCGGAGACGGTGGGCGCGGAGGCATCGCTTGGCATTATGCGGACGAAGCGCGGCGTCTCGACGCCAAATCTCGCGCCTGGTCCCTTCGCGCGTCGCAGGCGTTGGTCGAGGATCGTCGCCGCGCTGCCGTTGGCGTGATTCGGCCGGGCACGCAGCCGACAGCCACGCATACAGTGGCTAGCAACACGATAGATCTGCACGGCGTGACGGTGCACGAGGCGCTGTCCATCGTACGAGAGCAGGTGACGCGGTGGTACGCCAGGCCGGGATCGGGCATGAACCCGCCGCCGTTCAAGATTGTGACGGGCGTGGGCCGACATTCGCCGCACCAGATTGCGGTGCTTCGACCGGCGATTGCAAAGATGCTCGACAGGGAGGGATGGAGATACGACGTGGATCACCAGCGCGGATACATTACCGTACGTGGCACGAAGTAGAAGCAGAGATAGACACAGCAATAGATGTCGTTTGAGTCCGCGTTACCTACTTGCGAGCAGAGGTGAGACCATCGTTAATCGGTCAGCGCGTCGTACCATTCCACGATTGCCTTGTCGAGTGCATCGAATGCGCGCCTGGAGCGGTAGAAGTGGTCGGCATTCTCTATCAAGACATGGTAAAAGGTCGATCCACGGTACCCCGCTGTCTTGAGCGGGGAGGGGGCCAATGAACTGCACTCGCTCGTCCAAGTCTCGTATGTCCCAACACCAGTGAATTGATCCTGATCTCCGTATATCGCGAGAACATGGCTTGCGACGGGCAATGAGGCGCCGTCGTTGGAAGGAGTCGACTCCGCCGCTCGTGCTGCTGCCTTTGCCTCGCCCTCGTCTTCTGTCGCTGCTGCTGTTGGCGTAGCCCCAGGAATGCGTGTGCTCGTGAGGAGCCTTTTCAGCGCATCGGTGTAGGTCTTTGTTGTGAAAAAGCTGAGTGCCCACGTGACGCCGGCTGGGAAGCTGAGCAGGATGTACCTTGGCTGGTTTGCGCCTCGAAATTGTCTGAGGTCATACACTGCGGGGGTCACGGTGACCGTGCTGGCGTATAGCGCTCCGGCCGAGTATCCTGCGATGATGAGCTGCGCCGCTGAGCTATCGGGGAAGTCGAGGCAGAAATTGTCGATACATTTGGAGAGGAGTTCCTGGAAGTCGCTGCACTCGGACTTGCCCGTCCAGCTGGCCGAGCCGCCGGACTTGCCCACGCCGCGCGAGTTGAAGCGTACCACGCGTAGGTGGGCATGGGTGAGGAGCAACGAGGCAAGGTGTGTGATGACTGGGTCGTCTAATGAGCCACCGAGTCGACCCAACGGATGAGCGAGGATCGCCAGACCGCGGCAGGATGTCGATGAGGAGGCGAGGGATGGCGGATCTTGCACGATCGATTGGAGGTAGATCTCGCCGTGGTCGAGCGCAATGGGGAGTGCGGTTGGTTGTGCATATCGCGGCATATTTGCGACTAGAATCACCGACAAGTGTCAGGCGTCGAGGATGGCTGTGGTTGCGGTGAGAAGGAAAGGCGGCGATGCGAAGGTGAATGGAACATTGCGTGAAGGCTGTGGGGGAAGCAAAGGTGAAGGGAACCTGCATGCAATAAAGCTCGCTTGTGCGTCTTGGTCCTTCACGCCCAAGGTCGATGGAGTTCCGACCTGCCCTGCATATTTCTCGACTTCGCCGTTGTCTCTGTCCGTGAAATTAATCATCGGTCTGTTCTGCAGCCGATGTGACAACAATGTAGGCCACCTTTTTTGCAGGTACGGAAGGGACGTGTCCGAGCCACGATCAGCGAGTAGCGCCAGTCTTGCTTCGATTCTCATTGTGAAGGCCTTGGAGCAGTGAAAGTCACGGTCTAGGTGCGGGCCTGCAGTTCCTTATGCAGCTAGGCAGAGACGAGTTGGTGGCAGACGACAAGTGTGATTGATTTGATTGCAAGAGAAGCAGGCGCCAGCTCGATCGACGTACAAAACCAACGTAGACATGTGTAGAAACACGCCAATCACGACGTCTTTCGAGTGGCGATTTCATCAAGAGTCGTAGAGGCAATTGCAAAGCCCACACGACACCGCTGTCCACGGGGACACCAGACGGCCGGACGTCGTACGCATTCGTTGGCATGCGCAGTCCCATGCGAATCGCGTTTGAACAGCAACCCAAGTTATCATACATTGAGACGAATTCCGTGCTAAGACGTTGAGATCGTTGGAAGAGGCTAGCTCTGGACTTTGATTTGAAGTGGTGGGCTGGTTCCGCTACCAGCCCGGGTATATTTGCACTTGTAGAGGCTTGCAACGGTCCCCGCTGCCTTCGAGCCTGGAGCGACTTTTGACGTGCCGGTACGGCGCTCTGTGTGCGCTTGGCATAAGCAGTGTAAGCACGATAGGCATTGTTCGACTGACATCCGATGTCTCTACCAGTCAAAGCTGCCGGGAATGGTGGTAGTCTTGCTTGCTATCGCCGCTGCTCCTCGTTCTTTCGCTGAGGAAGCCGACGTCTCCTGCGCTCCGTCACCCCACCTTTCGCGCCAACACGCGAGTTCCTCTCTCCACAGCGCCTTGACACACGGATCGCAGCTGCTACCACAGCATTCGTCCGGCTTGGGCGGTGGTGGGGGATCGTCGTAGTTGCGCGAGGCCGCCTTGACGAGCTGCTTTTTGCGAATGTTGGTGATCTTGCGTTGAGCCAAGATGGTCGGCAAGCTCTCTACATCCGAGTATACCGGCTCAGGTGCCGAGTTGACGGCCCACAACACCATCACTGTGCGGACGAGGGGCTCTGTAGAAGGTTGTTAGCGGGATGGTGAGAGGAAACGAGCATGAGTTTCAGTGACAATCAAGGGTCCTGGTTCGGGGGAAGGCCGAAGCCGGAAGCAGTTTCATCCGTAATTTGCCGAGGAGTTGTGGGGGAGAAAGGATCTGACATTCTAGCGAAAAATCGCACAATCACGGCCAGGCAACCGGAGACTTTTCCTCGTTTTCTCGCATTTTGGAGTGACTATTTTAGAACACCGAGCTGCTGTTGGTGTTCCACACACACGCGCTGCTGTCACCGTCAAGGGAGAGCAACACTTTTGTATGGGTCCAGCTCGTTCGTGGAACTCGAATGCACAACCCTGGCTGTGCATATGCAATCGGAGCACAGCTCGGTGAGGTCGATTGCTTCTGTTTCCTCTTCTTGGTTCCGCCCCACCACTTTATCTCCAAAGACCCTAGGAAGCGCCGGTTTAGTATGACCACCAACCATCTCGGTTCCACGCGGCCAGCAGAACAGCACCGATATCCTCCCGCCGCTTCTACTTCGAACACCACCAAACGCAATACGCACCACCGCAATCATGACAACCGCAATGCTGCAGCAGCGGCAGACAACGTCGGTGGTCTGGTCAGCTACATCGTCCACACGGACTCTCATGGGATCAGCGATCTGAGGTTGCAGGTCAGCAAGGAAGCCTCGTCAAGCAAGCAACCTCTGCGTCCCGTGTACTTCCGTCAACGCACCTTGACCGAGCACGACGAAATTGTCGACAATATCGTAGACGCCAACTCGGGCAGGACATGCTGGACGATCCATCGACCAACGAGAGGATGGTACCTCCATCTGCGCTCGCCTGCTTTGCCACAAGGCACGGCCATCTCGATCCGTCCCGCAGACAAGGACGGAAACGATCCGACCGCTTCTCCGCTCACCTTTTCGGTCAACACCAGGATCAGGCCACAGGCACTTGGCCGTGTGCAGCCTCGCATTGCATCTTTGACTGGCGACACGGATCAGCACGAGACCGATAGCGCATCAGGTAGCACGAGCATAACGGTCGACGCAGCAAACCAAGGTCTAGCGATACAGACTCCAGATGCGCAAGGAAGTGGAGAGGTGGTGCAAGGCGTGGCAGTCGCCGCAACTGGAAGAGAGGAGCGCAAGCCACACTCAGGCGGACATGCAAGACGCAGGAGCGGTGCCACTGGCTCAGGCAAGCATAGTTTTGACCTGCGGCATCCTAGCTCAGCGGTAACCCGCAGCCCCATGATTGCCGAATCTGACGACGAACCGCCATCTACCTCTCAGCCTGATCCTCACCGACATTCACTATCCCGCCTGGCCATCCCATCGCACACCAACTCTTCGTCCACGGTCCCCTCGCCACAGTCGTCCGGTGCAGATCGGCCTTACTCCCCCACCCTACCTTCCGCACTTTCCACCTCGGCGTCTCGCACCTCGACATTCCTGCTCACCGATGGGCAGGAGCCTTCCAAGCAGAGCGAAGCGCCCCAAGGCTGGGCACGCTGGGCATACTCGAAACTTCCCTCGGAGATCCGCCCTTCTTTGTCGCTGGATGCGGATAAGAGTTTCAGTCTGCACTGGCTCGATCCACCGCGCACTGGTGGTCAGGGCACAGCGGGGCAAAGTGTGGAAGTGGTGCGATTCGAAGACCAGAGTGGCCGGTGGATGTGGAACTCTCACACGCGCGGAAGGCTGACGCTGCAGGCGAGTGCCATGCAAGCGGTCGGTCTGCAGAAGGAGTTTTGGATCACCACGGCGCTAGCATACATTCAGTTTCTGGAGGACAAGGACGCATACGACGCCGCCAGAGATGCATAGTACGGCATTGCCCAATCTCATACACATCTGCACACTTGTCCCATTCGCATTGCTACGAGTACTGAGCGTGTTACTTTATTCAGTAAGACTTGCCAGGCATAACGGGCAAACTAGCCTGCAGGCCACCATCCACAGGCAGCGCTACACCATTCACATACGTCGCTTCGTCCGAAGCCAAGAACGTGACGGCATTGGCAATCTCTGCAGCCACGCCGTACCTCGCGGTCGGGTTGAGCTGGCCAATCTTGCCTGCCGTTCCCCTCGCCCTTGCCATCTCGAACGTGGGTAGAGTCATGCCCGTCTCGATGAGACCGGGGCAGACGGCATTGACTCGAACATTGGTCTTCTGCAGCTGCCACGCAGTTGTCTGAGCCAGGCTGATGACAGCAGCCTTGCTCGCCGAGTAGTCGACGCTTCCAGCGCCCGAACGGAGACCAGCGACCGAGGCGGTCATGACGATGGAACCGCTCGGCTCGGGTTTGTGCTGTGGGTGCGTCTTGAGCATTGCAGCGGCAGCATGCTTGCAGGCGAGGAAGCACGAGGTGACGTTGATGTGGTGCGTGGTCTCGAGGTCTTCGACGTCCGTCGCCGAGATGGGCGCGCCGGTGGCACGAGCAGCGTTTGCGAAGAAGATATCCAGGTGGCCGTTGTCCGAGAGGCATTGGTCGATTATCGACGTGACCGAGGCTTCGTCGGCTGCGTCTGAGGCAATGGCGGTGCATTTGACGTCCGGGTATCGCTTGGTGATGGTCTCTTTGAGCGAAGGTAGGTTCTCGTCGTCAATGTCGCAGACGTAGATGTGCTTGACTCCTTCGTGTGCAAACTGAAGCGCCGTTGCGCGTCTGTGGAATCCAGCAGGCCAAAGCGAGAGCTCGTCAGCAAAGTCCAATGTCTATACTGTGAAAGTTCGAGAATGAGAAACTCACCCAATACCAGTCAAGCTACCGCAACCAGTGATGATGGCCACCTTGCCCGCTAGACGTCCCGAACGAGGACGGGTGTCGAGGTGGTTGCGGATGCGCTCGAGTCGTTGCAGCGTAGCAGCGTACGCCTTTTGCAGCTGTTCTTCCTTTGTCTGTGCCATCTTAATATCGATCGACGTGTCGGATGTGTGAATGTCGAAGCAAAGCGAAGAAGCAGAAGAGAAGGAAAGGACGGTATCACATGTGCGGGGAAGGTGCTCATGCGAGAGGACCGTCTCGCAGGCACGGGCGGCGGTTGCATTGTGGTTTGCCGGAAAAACTGCCTTGTCGGGACAAAGCAAAGCCGGACCCTACCCTTTCTTGGACATCTTCAGCGTGTTAAGGTCGAATCACTAACAAATTTAGCTTTTCGAGCTGGCCCGCGCGCAGACGCAGGAATTCAGGGTCCTATCTCGAGTGGCAGGCAGCATTGCCGTCCATCCGAGAGTTGGAATTTCTCATCCCCCGTGTGTGCAACTGGAAGCCGAATGGAAAGTCACCGTTGGTTTGTAAGAAGGGCGGAAAGAGAGAATGTTCTTATCAGTCTGGAGAGAAGCCAAGTCTGAGTATGAGAGGAGGCTGGAGAAAGAGAAAACAAAGAACCGGCCCAGGGCGAGGTCGACGAGAGAGATAAAGACTTCCAGACTACCAAAACGACGCGTTCCGAGGATCCGACGGGCAAAAAGCAGGCTTGCCGCTGCGTTGTGCTGTGCTGTGCTGTGGTGTGCTCCACATCAACAGTCGGCGAGCACCCTTGTTCTCCTATCATCCCCGCCAACCCTGTTTGCCCATCTCGTTCTTGTCCTTGACTCTTCCATCAATCCCACCATCACCATCAGCATCAAACTCATTCCCCCGAACTGCATCAGTCGCTTCGTGTGGTCCCCTCCGAGCTCGTTCCGCGCCGTAGCAACATCAAGGACCTCAACTTGCACCATGTCGCAATCCAATATCCACGTCGTCTCGCATCCGCTCATCTCGCATCATTTGGCTAATCTGCGCCTTGCTGACACCTCTCCGAAAGGTAGGCTTCCATCGCTCAAACTGCTTCCACTGCCTAGTCACGGATCGCTGACGAGCTTCATCCTTTCTTCTTTGCTTTGATTCATTCTCACAGAGTTCCGCTCGCTGGTCAGCAATATCTCTACGGTGCTATGCATTGAAGCAACACGGACGCTCCCCGTCAAGCAGGTGCAAGGTCAAGGTCCGCTGGCCACCTTCCAGGGTGAACAGCTCTCGGAGCGTATCGGTCTTGTGCCCATTCTTCGTGCCGGTCTGGGTATGACCGAGGCGTGCCTCGAATTGCTGCCCGAAACGACATCTGTTCTGCACATTGGTCTGTTCAGGGAAAAGGTTTCGCTGCAGCCGGTCGAGTACTACAACAAGCTGCCCGTCTCGCCCACCGTCGACCAGGTCATCATCCTCGACCCACTCATCGCTACCGGTGGCACCGCTGTGGTAAGTACACGCAACCCCCGTACCGATGCCAACCGCTCAGAGGAATTCACACACTGATGCTTTGGTGCTTTTTGGCTGGTCTCGAACTGCAGGCGTGTATCCAGATGATCCTCGACTGGGGCGTCCCCGTGGAAAAGATCAAGTTCCTGTGCGTGCTCGCGTCGCAAAAGGGTCTCGAGCATGTCGTCGAGTCGGTGCCCGGTCTCGAGGTTTGGGTGGGCCACATCGATCCTCAATTGAGCGAAAAGGGTCTGATTCTGCCAGGGTTGGGTGACACGGGTGACCGCTTGTTCGACACTCGGACCTAGGCTGCCACTTTCGCTGCATTTGTCGGATGTGATTTCAATGAAATGCTCCTTTTTTACACGAGCATATCCTCAAGGAACGCTTGCGAGACTGCGCTCTGGCTGGTAATGTAAGAAGTCTCGCATAGTCTGTATAGAAGAGTGGTGGTACAGTGAAGATTGAAGGTGTCATTCGCTTAATCAATTCTTTCCCACTTTTCCTGTGGTCGGCAGCATTGCATCCTGGCTTTCCTGCTTTCCCGGTTTCCCATTGGTCGAATGTGGTGGTGGGGCTGAGCGAACCCTGCGGCTAGCTGCCTTGTGACATGTTTCACGCCTCTTCTGATTCGTTTAGACCGTTGGTTGTTCGGCTGTCCAATTTACGACCTTTTTCTGTGACGCTTTTTTCGTTGGAGTTGTCGCTGTCTGAAATAGGATTTTCATTGCTGCTGCTCCTTGCTCCTTTCCTAAGCAACAACCAACACACGTCCTTTCATCAACACGCCTGATCGGTCACTGCGCTCGAGATGCTGTCCATGTTCTCGCGCAGCCGCGCAGCTGCATCCTCGTCGTCAGGGCCAGATGCAGCGCGGATATCACAGGATACCGACGATGCCACGCTCGCCGAATTCAGCCGCATGGCGCACGAGATGGGGGTCGGTGGCACCTACGAACGCAAAGTGGCGCTCATCAACCGCGCCATCAAAGAGGAAATCGGCTTTGGACGCTTCCAGGTCTGGCTCACTTTCCTCGCTGGGTTCGGCTGGTTCGTCGACAACATCTGGTTCCAAGCGCTGTCCATGTCGCTACCTCAGATCAAGCTCGAGTTCACTCCCACACATGTCCAGTTTGCCACCCTCGCACTCTACACGGGCCTGCTCATCGGTGCCACCTTTTGGGGCTTCATGTCGGACGTCATCGGCAGACGGCCAAGTTGGAACATCACGCTGTTCATTTCGGCCGTGTTTGGCATTGCTGTAGGGGGCGCACCCAACTTTGTCGCGTTCGGAGCCTTGTTGGCGTGCTTGGGACTGGGACTGGGCGGCAATCTGCCCGTGGACGGCGCAATGCTCATCGAGTTCATCCCTTCGACACATCAATGGATCCTCACCTTCCTCTCGGTCTTTTGGTGCTTCGGTCAGCTGTTTGCAGCTTTCATTGGATGGGCGTTCATCACCAACTACCGATGCGAGACGGCCGATGCTTGCCCGCGAAGCTCCAACATGGGCTGGAGATATACCTGGTTCCTGCTCGGGGCTGTCACCTTTGTCAT
The DNA here is from genome assembly GCF_005498985.1 of Sporisorium graminicola. Taxonomy (NCBI): domain Eukaryota; kingdom Fungi; phylum Basidiomycota; class Ustilaginomycetes; order Ustilaginales; family Ustilaginaceae; genus Sporisorium; species Sporisorium graminicola. Next base: position 250,650 of record NC_043719.1, read on the forward strand.
GTGGGTGGCTCGCTTCTGGGTGTATCCCATCCCTGAGTCGCCCAAGTTCCTCATTGGCAAAGGAAGGGACGAGGAGGCGCTCGAGGTGATTCGCTTCATCGCGGCTCAGAACGGAAAGAACACAACTCTGACCTTGGAACAGCTCAAAGCGGCGGGCGAAGGTGTCACACTGTCGATCAACACGCTCGATGCCAACGAGAAGAAGCTTGCTCGCGACGACGACGACGAGGCAAAAGTCGGTCTCGGCGCTCCAAAGAAGAAAGAGGGCGACGACGCTGAAGCACACATTCGATCGGCACATGCTGCTGCTACGACAACAACAACAACTACCACCACCGCCGACGCCGCGCCCGTTGCAGCTGTATCGCGTACGCTCAAAGGTCGATTCCTCTCGGCGTCCGATCTGTCGCAACTGCGACGCTCGCTCTCGGACTTTGATGCACGCCACCTCGCTGCGCTCTTTGCGACGCCGCGCATGGCGTGGAACACAACACTCATCTGCTCGTTGTGGGGGTTGATCGGCCTCGCCTATCCATTGTACAACGCGTTCATCGCGCTGTACCTGCAGAACGCCGGAGCGAATCAAGGCGAGACCACACAGGCGGAACAGTACCGCGATCTGGTCATCATCGCCGCGTGCGGCATCCCCGGCTCCTTTGTCGCTGCTGCGCTCGTCGAGCTGCCCTATGCCGGCCGACGCGGGACAATGGCGCTGTTCACGATGCTGACCGGGTTGTTCCTGTTCCTGTTTACAACGGCTCGCACACCGGCGGCTGTGCTCGGCTGGAACTGCGCGACTAGTCTGACGCAGAACGCCATGTACGCTGTGCTCTACGCGATCAGCTACGAGGTGTTCCCGGCGCCGAACAGAGGTACTGGCGATGGGTTGGCCATGTCGGTGCAGAGGGTCTTCGGCGTGATTGCGCCGATTGTGGGCGCGTATGCTGGCAGCGCACCGACCACGCCGATTTACGTCAGTGCGAGCTTCTTCATTGCTGCGGCCGTGCTCATGCTCTTCTTGCCGTATGAGACAAGGGGGAGATCTGCTTTGTAGTGCTCGTACGTCTCAAAGAGGTTGATGCCGTGGAATAATGTCACAGGATGAAGCCTCTGCGCTTGGCAGCAGTGTGTGGTGTGCCGTCTCAACTCAACACACGGTTCGGCGTAGAGCCTCGCGCGAAAGATCGCAGTGAGTTCTTTTATAAAGCAGCTTTGTGACATTCCAACACTATGGAAACAAAGTACTATGGTCAATCAACTTATGCCTTGAGAGCGGCGATGATCTCCTTACCCACGCCAGCGGCGCTGGCCGGGTTCTGGCCCGAGATGAGCACTTTGCCGTCGGTCTTGTCGACGATGACCTTCTCGCCCCAGGGCTGGGTCTTGTCGAACTTGGCACCGCGCTCGATGAGTCTGGTCTCGACGAGCCAGGGAATCGCTTTGGTCAAGCCCGCCTGTTCCTCTTCCTCGTTGGTGAAGGAGGTGACGCTCTTGCCCTTGACGAGGTAGCTGCCATCCGAGAGCTTGACCTCGGTGAACACGGCGGGGGCGTGGCACACAGCGGCGGTGGGCTTGCCAGCCTCATAGAAACTCTTGATGAGCTCCTGGGAAGTCTTGTCGACGGGGAGGTCGAAGCAAGGCCCGTGTCCACCTGGGTAGTAGATGGCGTCGAACTCCGCTACCGCCGAAGAAGGGGAGAACTCGGAGAGAGGCTTGGTGTTGGACACCCACTCCTGCGCCTCCGAGTCATTGAGGAACTTGACGCTGTCCTCGTCGTTCTTGAAGGCTTCCACCGAAGACTGGTCGAGGGGAGCTTTGCCACCCTTGGGCGAGGCGGCGACGAGCGAGTAGCCGGCTTGCTTGAGGAGGTAATACGGGTGGGCGATCTCGGGCAGGTAGTAGCCCGTGGGGTGGTCCGAGCCGATGAGCTGGGTGTGCGAGGTAAAGACGACGAGGATCTTCTTGGACATGATTGCGATGCTGTTTGGGAGGGTTGTCTTTGGCAGGGCGGGATCGAATAGGTGTTTGTTGCTCTGTATATATGTGCTCAGGAGCACACTCGAGTGTGGGGCAGAGAAGGAAGGAGAAGCTTTCATTGGTGCGGCGCACAGACGTGCTTGCGCCATAGGCATTCGAGCGGTCTCCTGGTGATTCCAAGGCCAGTGGCGTGTTTTTAGAAGAAATTTCCTCCACATTCGCAAAATCCGCACCTGAACACGCAAAGGCCGCACATCAGCCAAGTGTGTCATCAGTCATCCATTGCACCACCTGGTGCAGTCATCGTTGACCACTAGTGCCTTCTCGACAGCACCATTACAGCCTGCACGCTGTCCTACACCGCTTCCTGCCCTGCTGCATAGGTTCAACCATTCTGCCTCTGCATCACAACCATGGTTGGGAAAATTCTCGACTTTGAATGCGCCGTCATCACAGGCGGCGCGGGTGGACTGGGCTATGCTATGGCCGAGTACTTTCTCACCCAAAGCAAAAAGGTCATCCTCGTCGGTCGAACCGAGTCCAAGCTGGTGGAAGCATCCAAGAAGCTCTCCAATGCTCCTTTCTACGTGCTCGATACGGGCAACGTGGACGACATTCCTGCATTCACCAAGAAGGTGCTGGCTGAACACCCGGAAGTCGACTGCCTGATCAACAATGCCGGTGTGCAGCGTCCTCTCGAAGTGCAGAACCTTGCACTCGACAAGGTGGACAACGAGATCAACATCAATATCCGCGGTCCCGTCCATCTCGCCACCGCGTTCCTCGACCACCTCAAGACCAAGAAGGTCGGCGTCATTATGAACGTCAGCTCCGTGCTTGGCTTCGTGCCGTACTCTATCATTAACCCTGTGTATAACGCGGCGAAAGCGTTCGTTCACTTCTGGTCCGAAGCGCAGCGTGTGCAGCTCAAGAATACCAACGTGCGCGTTGTCGAGATCGTGCCCCCGAGTGTGGGTACCGATCTGCACAGGGAGCGCGAGAACCCGGACGACAACAAGAAGCATCTCGGCGCCAACTCGCTGACGGTCGAGGAGTTCATGGATGATCTGGTCAAGGGTTTGAAAGCGGACCAGGACGTCATCAGCGCTGGTTCGGGGATCGCGCTTGTCGAGAAGTGGGACAAAGCGTTCCGTGAGCAGTTTGATGCTGCTGCTGCCAAGTACCAGCCCAAGTGAGTGTACGCCTCACCTGTACAATAGCTTTGAGATGGCGCGGGCCCTCGTACATTGCACCATCTGTTCTTTCATAGTTGCAATCGATTGTCGTACCGTCATGTATTGTGGAGTCGTTGTGGCTCGCGAGCATATCGTCAGCACAAGCTGTGGCAACGATGTCCACGCGAGATCGGGCTTTGATCATCAATCAATCGCGATCTATCGACTGAAACAGCCGCCGGCCTAACAAAGTCCGCATCGGGCAAAAAGAAATGCGAACCAAACTTTGCCGCCTTCATGCCGATAAGAATGCCGACGCCTACCAAACTGCGCATGCGTACGATGTCTTTGCAGCGTCAGAGGCCTCAATGCTCTGCAGGTACCAACGCTCGCTTCGTCAACAGAAACAAATTGTAGCTTTTGTTTCAACCTGTGAGAGACACTGCTACTGGAACTGCAGCTTTAAAATAGTATCCTTTCTTGCATGGTCGGAGTGGTTTCGGGGTTTTTTCTGTTTCAACTGAAACAGCGATGGGCCTGTCGGTCGAGTCCCACGTTTACGCATAACCTGAAAGGTCCCCGTTCTGTTAGAAACGAAAAACAAAAAGAAAATCTGTTCGCTACGTCGCAAGTGGAATGTCAATATAGCCGACCTGCATTCCCACTGCTCGACTCAAATTTGACTCAACGTGGATGCTTGGACACAGAGGCTGCATGCACGGCAGCTGCATCTCCTCGATTGTGTCGAATGGCAAAGGCAAGAGAAAGGCGATCGATTCGGATCTGCATGTACTATGCCGACGTAATGGGATTGCGACCACCCAATCAAGCAAGTCGCATTTGGACACAGCCAAGCGCCGCGGCTGTTGCAGAAGCGTGCAGCATAAGTGCTCAATCACCAGCAATTCGGGATGGAAGCTGTCTCACTTCTCGAATCATTGCAAACTCGTTATGACGGACTAGCTGCCTTGCACTGTGAAGACTGTCGACAGGCGGCCTTGTTCTTGTTCTAGAAGGGGAAGCCTTCCTGTAACCGCAAGGGTCGTTAGTTTCCCGAGCAGAGGGGGGAAAAAGTTCGAAACCGAACCAAGGACCTCGCCCTTGGCTCCCCGCTCCTCTCAACGTTAGCTGCTGCTGCTACCCCTCCTCCTCATCGACAACACTCATGCCTGGCTCTCCTTCTCGCACTGCTGTGGTCCCTCCGTCCTGATCCCCGCTTGTCCTTGCTTGCTAGCTCGCTCGTTCGCTTTCTATCCTCTTCGTTCCTGCGCCGCCTGCTTCTAGCGCCTTTTGTTTCGCTCGTGCTTCTCATTTGCATCATTCGCATTCTGATCCCGAACCGTCCGCACCAACCGACCGCCGCAGCTACTTGCCATCGGTTCCTTCGCTATCTTCAGCTTCACCGACGGCACATTGATACTTCCGCCGCCTTCACCAGCCGTTGCCTCGAAAGCCGACTCCGTTAGCATCGGCCAAACAATTTTTTGCGGCCTCCTCCGACAACCTCACCAGTCTGCCGTTCGGCCATCTCGCTTCTGCTTTTGGTCCACCCATCCGCTCCTCCAACGACAAGTGCTCTTCATTAGCGTTCCTGACCTGCAGTCTGTCCACGAGCCTTGACTTGCTTGTTCTCTGCATTCAAAACAAACTCAGACTCGTCACAAAAAAATTATTCTTTCTTTCAGCATCCGACGCTAGGAACTTCATATAAGGATCAAGGATTAGTCCATCTGCCACCCACCCACCATATCCTATTGACTCCCTTTCCGTCAGACAACCACCTCTCCCACAAAATGGCAGACGCAGAAGTTCAGTGTACCGGCCCCGCCGACAACTACCATGGCTCCGTCGGTCTGCGCGTCGGCGCCATCTTCATCATTTGGGCCTCGTCCACGGTCGTGACCCTCTTCCCTGTCCTGACACGTCGTGTGCCACGTCTCGCGATCCACCGCGAAGTCTTCGACTTTGCCAAATACTTTGGCTCCGGTGTCATCATCGCAACTGCCTTTATCCACCTCCTCGCAGCTGCTGCGAGTGACGAGGAACTCGGTTCGACATGCCTCAACAGCAACTTCCAGAATTACCCCTTCGCCTTTGCTTTTGCCATGATCGCCCTGTTCGCCGTCTTTGTAGTCGAAGTCCTGGCTTTCCGCGTTGGTAGCGACTACGCCCAGAAGCTCGCCTACGACCCTCACGCTGGCGGCCACCACCATGCCATGGAGCACGGCGGCAACCCCAACCACACAAGCGAACAGCCCTCTAACAGCGTAGTCAAGTCGGTTTCGTCTGATGATATCGAAAACCCTGCTGCAATCCAAGCTGGCGGCTCGGCTGCCGAGGGCAAGATCGTCGCCGATTCGGATTCCGCTGCCACTACTCTCGCCCTTTCTACACAAGCATCCGAGATCCTCGGTGTCATGATCCTCGAGTTCGGCGTCGTGTTCCACTCGGTCATCATCGGCATCACGCTCGGCACCACCGCAGACTTCACCGTCCTCTTCATTGTCATCATCTTCCACCAGATGTTCGAGGGTCTCGGTCTCGGTTCCCGTCTCGCTTTCCTTCCTCTCGCCATGAATTCCTGGATCCCGACAGTCGGTGCTGTCATCTACGGCCTTGTCACTCCCATCGGTCTCGCTATCGGTCTTGGCCTACGTCACTCGTACAACGGCGACTCGACCACGGCTGCCTACGTCACGGGTATCTTTGACTCGGTCTCGGCTGGTATTTTGCTGTACACCGGTACCGTTGAGCTGCTTGCGCACGAGTTCATCTTCAGCGACAAGATGCGCACTGCTCCTCTCAAGAAGGTCATCATCAGCATTGTCGAAATGCTTATCGGCGCTGGTATCATGGCGCTGCTTGGTAAATGGGCTTAAGCGCTTCCGCCTCTCAACTGGATACCTCTTCTTCGTTTCGTCTCTGTGGAACATGGTCCTGGACGTCGCCACCTTGTTAGGATTTACCCCGAAGCACATAGAGCATAGTGTTGCTGTGCCGCTTTCATTAGTCTTCTAATTGTACTTGCATTGTACCTGAACCTGAATGTTCCCGAAGCTTTCCGGAGGCTACTGTGACGTTGAAAAAGTGTGATTGTACGAAACACTGCTTTGACAACCTGCGGCGCAACCTTGTCCGACAAACACTTTTGACAGCCGCTGAACATTGGCGTGGCTTAGCTCTGAGTCTGATCCGCATCCTTGCCATCAACCCACACCAATTTCCGCTCTTCCCGTTGTAGTGCCGCCATCCATCACGCCACGAGTACCTTGCTTCTTATCCTACCCAAGAGCAACAGGAACAAAGAAATCGTCAATCACGTCTACCAAGCATCCTCCTACTGCTGCACCTGCAGCTGCGCCCTCCACGACCAAACCCTAAGAAATGCAGCCCCAACATGGCTACGGCCAAGAGCACGAAGCCCCCCTTTGTTCCGAAAGAGGAGAACTCCCCCTCGACCTCCTCGAGCCCCTCCGCACCCGCTTCTCCCAGCTCGCCAGGCGCAACTTCGACCCGAAAACTCACCCCAGCTCTCAAACGCGCCGCCATCGCCCCCAGGCTTCGCAGCATGAGCGTCAAGAAGATCGGCGACTTGCTCAACATCAACTACAAGATCATCTGGAACTAACTTGACAAGACCACCAAGAACACCGGCAGGCTAGGCCTGGCTGACGGGCCACCCTCTGCAGACAGGTCTGAGGACGATAAGAAGGAGGCTGCACTCTCGCTCAAGCTCATCGGTTGCCGGCCAAGCAGATCGCTGATGCTCTGGACATGAACTACCAGACGGTTTGGACAAGCGGCAGAAGACGGCTGGCCTGTCCCCTGTCACTCACGATCCCGACATGTGAATAGCAAGGGCGGTAATGGATATCGTTCTGTTCCGCTCGAAGTGGTGCCTTTCCGCACATCTCAGCAGCAGAGTCCGCACGACTCATCAAATTTCGACAATAACCGCAACGATCAGACAAGCAATGTCTCGCAGACGTGGCTTTTTCTGCCCCTTCGTCCACGACGGCTGCATCATAGTTCCTCACGCGCAAGTCCTAACACGTTCTATCCCACTTCCGCAGCATCAGGCACCAACGTGCAAAAAAAGCAGGTCCAACACCCCAGTCCCATTGGCATCGGTCTCCTGCATCGAGTCCGAGGTCTCTCACACCTCCATACCGTCTGTTCGTGTATCAACACGTCGAGCCATCTGGCAGCATGCCAAGCAGTCGTTGGGTGGCATATGGCAATGTTGAGGTCTTTCCGCACTCGCCCTGCGGATGCGGAAGCGCATAGCACTTTGTGCGGAAGTAAGCAGTGCCAGAAAGTGCGGATTAGGTCCAGTCGCCAAACGTCGTTTGAGCTGGACTTTCGCTGTGCACGTACGGCGAGCAAAGCGACAGAGCGCAGAGTATAAAGCTTAGACCTCTTTGATGCCCCTCTTCCCTCTCCCTCCATCGATATCCGCTTCAATCACTTTCTCCTCCCACGCTTCAAGCTTCCTTTCCATTCCGTATCTTGGTCTGGTCTGGATTTCACTGGACTCACCCCTCCCCCAGATTAAGCAGCACCCTTCTCTCGCTCATCTTCGGCGACATTGTAGATCTCGTCTACTTCTTTGCCACGTCCTTGCCGGTGATGGCATTTTTCCACCGGTAGCTCTCTCTTCCACACGATCAAGAGCTCTGCTCCCGCTAAGCCCGTTCTGATTACCGACACCCTCGTCGTCTCGTCTCCTTCCGGTGGCACACCCGCAACTTACACCATCCCCAGAACCACTGCCTCGCCCGACAACATGGCTCCCGTCAAGCGCGAAGTGAAACACAAGGTCGAGCACGAGGTCAAGTATCAGCCCAAGCTCGAAGCCAAGGACGAACGAGCCGACTCTAGCACTCCTCCCGCCAGCCCCGTTCCTTCTGTTACTATCGCGACCACCAATAAGCCTACCTACAGAATGTCCGACAAGGAACGCGAGATCATCGTGAGGCTGGTGCTCGACGGCAAGAGACAAACGGATATTGCCGAGATGCTCGGCATCAAGGTCTGCACCGTTCGCAAGTTCCTGGAGCGCAAGAAGCAGAAGGCGATGAATGCTATGGATCCGGAGGTGGTCCAGCTCCTTGCCCGAGTACCTTCTCCCAAGAAGCGTCCTGTTCCTGCTAAGCGCGACAAGTAGTTTTCCGCTTTCCACGAAAGACGCGGTCTTCCCGCACCTGTTTCGAATGTTCCGCTCTTCTTCTGTTTCGCACTGAACTGCAACGTATTGTGAAATCGTTCAACCGTTCTTGTGAACCTTTCGACGACAGTGATTGCAGATCTGTTGCGGTGTGTGCTCCATCAAATATTAGGATCTCAGAACAGGTAACCGCAATCGTGTGAGTCATAGCGAAAGCAAATGCGGAAGCTGAAGCGTGAGCTTGTGATTGCTCTTCCGCACTTTCTGTAACTTGTTCCGCTCTTGGCGCAGGTTGTACTGCGAAGAATGTAAAGCTTTCGAAGATAGATAAACTCACGACTCTCGCCTCCCATTTCTTTCACTTTCCGCGTCCTCCGACCTTCTACAACATCGAGTTTCAACTCCACACTTCTCCACCTTTTGCCTTCGTCCTCGTACGTCTCCTCTGTCTACACTCGCCTCGTACTGCAAAGACTTCTAGCTAATCAGTAGCTTCCACCGCACAGTCTCCCTCTGTCGTACAACACCTTCCTCCTCATCAGCACTCCCCCACCACCATCAGCGGCCCCTAACTATCCAGCATGATGTCGTCTGCCCTTTCCGCACAATTCTCCACCCAGCCTACTCCCGACGATAGCTTTGACGACGGTAGCGTGCCTAAGTTCACCGACCGCGAGGGCACCATCGAGACCGATGATCGGCACAGCTCCGACGACACCTTTCAGTCGGACGTGATTGATCTGCTCTCGGACACCGAGACATCCATCGACGATGACGACGATGACGACGAATTCACGATCACAGAGGTCAAGCCCACCTTGCTCGCCTTGACCACCCTGCGGCCTCTCGGCATCGACATCAAGCCCAACCTGAAACTGCTACAAACTTCACAGTACGACGAGCAGAAACGGGAACTCGCTCAGCCCCCTCGCACCAACATCCGCAAAGGCAGAACCCTGGTCCGCATGACCGAAGCGCAGGAAACCGAGATCGTCACTCTCTACGATGCCGGTTGGAGCCAGAGTCGAATTGCGGCGCGTCTGGGACGCCCTCCGCAGACGATCCAGAGCTTCCTTCGTCGTCGCAGGCTCCGCCTCAGCGCTTTCGTATCGACGCTCCATGGTTCGGCTTCGGGCCAGCACGCCGGACAGGGTCGCTGGCCTCTGCACCAGCACCGGCAACAGCGACAGGGGAACGCTCCTCCTCAACACACTACGCCACTTACCATGATGGACGCGCCACAGTCTATGTTGAAGGACGATCCGGGTTACGATGATGTCAAGCCCAACAACCGCTCTCAAAAAGAAGAGCCATTCTAGATGGACGATCGTACTTGATGCTGCGGAAACGCGACGTTGTTCATCCATACGCGTACGTCCCGCACCACACTTTCGATACGCGATCGACATCCCGCACTCTTCTCAAGACCTCACGATCCATTCCGCACGTCCGCATATTCTGCTTCCGCACAAGAAGCACGAATATAGTCATGCACGACCACCAAGATTGCACTACAAAACAAAAAGCAGAAGAGTCCTTCAAAAGCCGCCGCTCACGTCGCCCATGCCGCTCTGGCCCTATCCTTCCTCCACAACACGTGCGCGCCCCTCCTCGGCCCCAGCAAATACCCTCTATCCAGTTCGATCCGAATCGGCGTGGTCCTCTTGTCACCACCATACTGCGCCTCACCAAAGACCTTCTTCAGCCTGCGCACCGCATTCGGCCATGCAGATACCCTGATCTCCTTCAACGCCTTTCCCAGTCTCTCATCTCCTGCGGGCCACCGCGTCAACAGATGCAAGGCGTCGATAAAGTCTTGCATGTCGCTTTCCAGCTGGAAGACGTCGCCGTCGCCAGTACCACGCTGAATGTCGGCTTCGGCAGCACGTTCCTCGGCCGAACTCTCGTCATCTCCTTCGTTGTCAAACGTCGGAAGCTGCGTCGGCAACCATGTATCTTGCATCTGAAACGCCGGCCCGCGACGCCTGGTCACCAAGCGCAACTCCAATTTCTCTAGCAACGGCAGTGCCACGCGCAACTCTCTAGCGGTAGCCGCGTCCATTCCGAACACCAGCAGCTCGAGCTCGCGCAAGTCCTCAAACGTCGGCAGGCTGAGGTACGGAATTGTCGTAAGCTCCGTGCACAGCCTCGTGGGCTGCGGGCCCTTCTCGAGCCTGGCGATCGTACCCGTATGCAGCGCGCCCATGCTGAACAGATCCAAACTCAGCTCCTGCAACCCCGGACTGGCAAGCAGCATCTGTTCAATACCCACCGACAAAGGCCCGTGATCCGCGAGCGCCGAAGGACAGTAGCCCGAAGCATCGAACCCTGAACTGCCAATCTGAAGTTTTCGCACGAATCTGCCGAGTGCCGGGTTGTGCAGCGCGAGTGTGACGCGAAACGATCGGAAGGCAGCCGGTGTGTGCAGTGAGACGCTGTGGTAGAGTCGGGGGATGATGAGGTTGTAGTAACGACGAGAAAGAAGCAGGATGTTGGTTGGGCAGGATCGTGGCTCGTGTGGCGAGAGGCTGGGACAGGCGGCGAGGAGGAGGATATATGAGATGAGCTCCTCGGGCAGCTGGCAGAAGACGCTTTGGCCTGTCATTGTAGTTGACAGCGCATGAGGTGGTGACGGATAGGGTTTCTCGGTTGACGCGAAGGACGATGACAATCTTCTGTCCGTCGTACTGAGAGTGTACACAGCAGTAGTGGCAGGTGGCTTGTCGTGTGGGCCGGGAGCACGGAGCCAACCTGCAGTCCAGCGAGCAAAGTTCTTGAGCCGGTGTCCGATGCGCGTGTCTAGCGCTTCGTATGTGAGCACGTTGACTAGACTCGAGATCTCCGGGTACACGGGCACCTCGATCCGCCTCTGTGGATCCGTGACCGCAATCCAATCCCTCCTCTGTGCTGCACTTAGCAGGTTCGTCCCCGTGCTAGCCGTCGTGCTGGCACCAGAACTACCTCTTGCCGAGTAGTCCGTCGCTGATGGAACCCTTTCAAGCCCTTGCACAGGTCTATGCAGAAACGGCCTCAGCACTCTGCTCTGCGCTGTACCACCACTGCTACCGCTTTCGGGCAAGTTGGTTCCGCCGATGCCTCCGCCGTTCCAGTGCGTGCTCGGCACGATCGGTGCACCAGACGGCCACGTCGTCGAGCCGAGAAGCAGCAAATTCGCGTGGGACGCAGCAGACCGAGACGCCAGCTTCGCCTGCAGCCGAGCACCGAAACGGTCGCACAGCTGCTCAAAGAAGTTGCGAACGCCCAAGTAGATGAGGCGCGAGATGATAAAGGCAGCGACCGCGTCGAGAAGCAGGTAGGACGCTGAGAAGAAGAGCACGGGACACCACATTCGTGCGGTCAAGCGAAGAGGATGGACGAGCCTTGCGAGGAGAGAGATGAAGCTGCGAGCGATCGCGTTGGTGTTAGTTCGAATGAGTATAATGGCGGTGCTTTCCATTCTGGTCCGCAAAAAATTATGGTAAATGGGAGTGTGCCGAGCAGCTCTGGCTAACCACTTGGCGATCAGGATCGTTTACATAGTAGGGCTGAAACCGAGACTGCTGGCGTTTGAGACCGAAGAGAGGGAGATGAGGTGGTGGGCGGAGATAGGAAGCGAGGAAAGAGGTGGCAGTTGGCTGGCGGGAGGCAAAGCGATGAAGCTGGTTGCGAAGCTGGTGAGCCATCACCGACCCTGCATGAAGCGTTTCGGCGGTACCCTCCGCGCTTTCTGCAAGCTGCCGGGTAGTGCCGCCACCTTCTCCCATATTTAGGAGGCCGATATGCTGCAAGTCTGTTTCGTGAATTTTCACCAAATCATCATTGTGAGATCGAGATGCTTGGCACAAATCTGGTTTTTGGTTTTCCCTCTCTCTGTCGGCTCGTCCGATCCGTGGTTGAACCCTTGCTTCTGTATGTGGGAACTGGCTTTGTTCGGCATCAAGCCCGCGGAAGATCGTGTCTCCGATTACAGTGGCCGACAGCTGAGTCGAAAACGTTATGGATACCTGTCATCCTTGTCCATCCATCGTTGCATTCTTCCATCGTTGTCCTTCACATACTGTAGCTTTCTCACCGAGCGTCGAGGATGCGGGTCTCTTCACCGTCACTGTTACGTAGCACAATGAAGTCACCCACAACGCTGCCGCTTCTCGTGAGCGGCGTTGCGTTGCTCGCATCGTTCCCTTCGGTGCAGGCGCACGGTCACCACTCGCATGGCCCTGCTGACAACTCGATACCCATCGACAGCATCCTCTGGATCCATATCGGCATCCAGACTTTCGCGTGGTTTTTCCTCTTTCCTCTCGCGATGGTGCTCGGCATGGTGCGACATCGACTCCACGTCCCTGTCGCCACCACCTCGCTCGCACTCACCGTGGGCGGCTACTTTCTTGGACACGGACACGGCGGCCGCTCGTTCCCACACACTGCTCATGGCACCATGGCTTCGCTCCTCATCTTTTACCTCGCAGCCCAAACGTTTCTGGGTGTCTACCTCAAACTCCACCTGCAATGGCGACCCGAGAAATGGATCCGACCCACGCTCGTCACCGTGCACGGCATCCTGGGCAAGAGCTTCCCCATCGTCGGCTGGGTGCAGATGGTCTTTGGGATTTCGACGCTGCAGTCGTGGTGCTTTGGGGGCCATCTCGGTCAGTGCCTGGCGCACTACATCATGGGCTCTGCGTTCCAAGCCTACGCCGCAATTCTGGTGATCATGATGAAAGCGGGCGGCGACTGGCTGCAGCGACGCGGCCAAAGTCAGGAATGGTTTGATTCGTGGGTCATCATGCTCTGGGGCATCGTCAACACGTTCACGGAGCACCATGGCGGACCATGGACGCACAAGGACCTACAGCATACGCTCATGGGCGTGCTCTGGTGGGCCGGCGGTGCGGTGGGCATCTGGCTCAGCCGCGGGGGCAGACGCAACGTCTTCCCGTCGATCATCATCATCTTGACCGGCTGGGCAATGAGTGCGCACTCGCAGGCGCTTATGATCTCGACCATGGTGCACTCGCTCTTCGGATACGCTCTCATGGGTGCGGGCATCACACGCATGATCGAGGTCTGCTTTGTGCTGCAAGACCGTCCAACAGGCGCGACTGCCGAATCACCAAACGCTGCTGTCGGCAGCAACGAAGCGGTCAACGGCAGCTGGTACCCCATTCGAGCATTCCAGTATCTCCCGCCGTATCTGCTGGTGGCATCAGGCGTGCTCTTCATGTCGGCAACCGACGAGGAGCTGCGCTGGGCCGATGCGCAAGGTGTCGACCACGCAACGTGGGGTCTGATCGACTTCAGCGCATCGATGCTGGTGTTTTTGTGGATCAACGTGCTCGTTGATCTGTACGTGGGGTATGGTGGGCGATACGGTGCTGCGCTCAAGAACGCAAACCAGGCAAGAGGCGCGGATAGGGAGGCTCAGCAAAGCACGTCGCTCTACTCACGGCTCAGTGTGGGTAACGGCGCCGAGACGACGCGTGCAGGGAGAGTGGAGCATCTCGAGCTGAACGGGTTGAGTAGGAAACATCATGAGCACGAGGGGTCGGATGACGAAGGCGAAGCTAACCATGTGCTGTTTGACGAGGAGGATGAAGATCCGTTTGAGGAGAAGGAGCGCGATGACTACGAGAGCAGCGCCAGTGGCAGTGGCAGCGGAAGCGGTGGACGCAGTCAGAATCATCTTTGAAGTGCGTATTCTTCGGTCCGCTCGTTGTTTGCTGTATCGTCTCCATCACATGTATTGTACCTTTCCGTTGCTTATTGACACTCTGACTCTAATGTGCTAGAGCAAGGCGCTTGAAGAGCATCAGGAATATCGAATCGGGGAAAAAGAGTTGATTAGATAGCGTATCGGGTGCGCTTGACGCTAGAATCGAAAACGTGCTGTGTCTTGCTCGAGAGTGCGTCTGTGCGTGACTGTGGCCGTTTTCGCACGGCCGTCGCCTCAACGTCATTTCTCCCACTGCCGAAGCGAACGGAAAATCGAAAGCATGGAAAGAGAAGCAAAAAAGGCAAGGCCAATCTCTGCAACAGATTGGGCCAATGAACGCTGCTCACTCACGCAAAACCCTTTTTTGGGCCACACGCAAGACAGAGACACGTTCGAGAGGCGTGGGGGCGATTGCAAAGCGACATCTGTGTCTTTCAACAGACAGACCATCGCCCGCTTTCTGGTCGACCCTCCTTCCATCATCAAGACCGTCACTCATTTGACGCCAACGGAACACGTTAGAGACAACTTTCTCACAACGCGCATAGTGCACAGTCCAGGCCTTGTCACCGCTGACTCGGCCATCAACGAAGGGCTTCACCGCAAGAGGTATCGCAGGCCTGCACGATCACCCTGACTGGCTCGATTCGGACCCCACCGTTCCGTCATCCATAGACGTACATCAGGAATACTCGTATCTGACGGTTTTCTCGCATCTAACCAGATTGCATCGCTCATCACGAGCAGCTCTTTCGCTGTGAACGCAGATCAGGTCAAACCACTAGCACCGACTAGCGCTTCTCTGCTAACATGGCAGCACCATCGTCTAGAATGTCGGGCAGCGGCAGCAGCGTCGCCAGCTCGACAGCACCAGCCTCCACCCTCCCCGCGCCAACACAAAGCCCGCACCATCACCACCATCACCACCACCACCATCATCATCACCATGCTCACCATATCACCGACCCGGCGCGACGCAAAAAGAAGCATCTGCCTGCCCAGCTAGCCCAGCTGCAGATCGAAAACGAAGATGACGACGCCAACAACTTCATTTCGTCGTCTCGCGATGCGTCCGAAGAGGATAACGATGATCAAGAGGAGACGTTTGACGACGATGCCTCCATCGCCTCGCTCCGTCAACATCAGCATGGGCTCAGCTCCAGCTCGCTCTCCAACGTGCCCATCTCTTCGTCACTATCGTCCATCCCACCCAACGACAGAGATCAGGCCCTCATCGACTCGGCAGCCCTCCATCAGCCTTCGAAATTGCAGCATCAGCTCAAGCCCTCCACCTTGGCAGATGACAGGACCCCTGCCAGTGCTAGCCCTCCTCATATCGCAGCAGCGTCAGTGGGTGTGCCTCTGACAGCGGGCGCTGTTGGTCAGAGAACAGCTCACCCCGCAGTCCAGCACGGTTTTGTGTCGCCGCCTTCCGCGCAGCAGCAATCGTCTACAGCAACAGATCGCAGGAAGGATGCTTCTTCGGATGACGACGAGCGATACGTTCGTCTTTCCGTGGGTGCGACGCTTGCTAATGCCAGCGCAGCCCTTTCCAGCAGCTCGTCCGCCGAGCTTTTGCCCAAAGCTGTCGCTGCACAGAGGCAGGCTGGTGCAGCAGAGGCTCCCTTGGCGACAAAGTCGACCAAGGCCGGTGCCAGCCTCAACCTTGGCTCGCTTCCGCCCCCTGTTGTTGGCGGCGTCAGTGCCGCCTCGCAGCCATTGTCCACCGTCAAGCCGCAGACCAAAGCCACCGATCCGTTCTCGCCCGCTGGTAGCGGTTCAGGCCTATCCAGTGCGCTGACTGGTGCCGCCGCTGCCTCTACGCCCAGAGCGCAACAAGCAAGTGATGCTGCACCTGCACCAGCTTTGGACCCTTCCGTGCTCGGACAGCCTGTTGCTTCGGGTGCCTCACCCGCTGCTTCCAAGCGCAAGCCTTCGAACTCGCACCATGCTTCGCACGCCGCAGCTCGCCGAGCTGAGCTCAAAGAGGGAGCCGATGGTGAGGCGGGCAACCTCACCGACGGAGGCACGCCGTACGATGGTGATGTTGAGTACGCTGCTCGCACGCCTGTTTCCGTTCAGATTGGAGCTGGCTCCGGCGCATCTGCCGCCTCATTAGCACCCCCTCAGCGCGAAGTGTCCGGCAAAGTGACATCCGCGTCAAACCTTGCTTCCGCCAAAAGCACCGCTCTAGGCCCCGTCCGCTCGCGCAGCTACATCCAGACGATGAAGAGTCGCCACGCCGACTGCCATCCGCAGGGCGACGATTTCGAAGAGGGCGGGTTCCAGCCGTCGTCGATCCCTTCCGCCGACGAGATCCAAACCTGGGTGCACCAGGCCATCTTCAACCCGGACCCGCGACGCGACTACTCGATCAACCCGCCTCCCAAGCGGTACGACAGCGAAGGGCGCGAACGGCCCATCCGCATCTACGCCGACGGCGTCTACGACCTGTTCCACTACGCGCACGCCCTGCAGCTGCGCCAGGCCAAGCTGTCGTTCCCGTCGGTACACCTAATCGTCGGCGTGGTGAGCAGCTACTCGTGCGGCAAGCATAAGAACAAGCCGGTGCTGACGAGTCAGGAGCGCTACGAGTGCGTGCGCAACTGCCGGTGGGTCGACGAGGTGCTGGAGGATGCGCCGTGGGTGGTGGACCAGAATCTGATCGACACGTTGGAGATCGACTACATTGCGCACGACGATCTGCCGTACTCAGGGATCGGGATGGAAGACATTTATGCGTTTGTCAAGAGGCAGGGTAGGTTCTTGCCGACCAGAAGGACCGATGGCGTGTCGACGTCCGAGTTGCTGGGCAGGATCGTTGAGGTGTATAGGGAGGGCAGCTTGGACGGCAAGCTCGTCAAGATCGGGCTGGAGGACTTGACCTCGACGCATGCGACGCACCCGACGCACAGTAACGACGCGGCATAGTCGCGATGCTTCGTTCGAGCGTGTTGATGGCAAATCACACCTCGTTTGTCTTGAATTGATTTCCGTGGTACACTCTGGTCTCTGCATGCTTGTGTCTTTCTGTGTTTGTGCATTGATACTTGAGGCGAGCTTGAGGTGGTTGTGTCGAGAATTGAGCCTGAAACGCGCTTTTTCCGAATTCCGCGTTGTAGAAGCGGGAAAGGCCGAGAAAGGGTGGAGGCATCAAAGCTTTCAAGTGCCATCCTCATGACGCACCACCAGCATCTCGACACAGCGCACTGACATCGGATTGCCAGTCAACATCCTCGACCGCACAATGTACCAACCGACCCGCGGCGGTGCTCGAGGCGGAGCAGCCGAATTTAGCTGGGACAAGGTCAAAGAGTCCAAAGATCGCGAGTTCTACCTCGGCAACTCGGTCGCTGCTCCCACCGGGCGCTGGCAGGACGGCCGCGACATCAACTGGTACAACAAGGACAAGAACGCCTCTTCATCCTCTTCCAGCGCGGCCGACGAGAGGAGAGAGGAGCTGCGGAAGATCAAGGAGGCCGAGACCGCTGCGCTGTATGCAAAGCTGGGGCGTCCTCCGCCGCCACCGGGGGCCGAAGCAGGGGTCGGGGACAGACTTGCGAGTGGTTCGAGCGGGGGAGTGAGGAGGGAGGCGACGGGGGCGAACAGTGCACCGCTGGATGCGAGTAAGTCCAAGTGGGGTCGAGGAGAAGAGGAGCAGGAGGTGTCGGAAGCGGACAAGAAGCTTGCCAGGAAGTTTGCACGGGACGAGGTGAGGAGACGCCGTACCGCAGAGGGCGAGGATGGCAGCCGAACGGGGACGAACGATGCAGGGGACGAAGTAAGGAGACGGCATACGAGCAGACAACGCGACAGTGAGGCGGAAGACGACCGGCACCGCCGCCATCGTCATCACCACCGTCACAGCTCGAGTCGATACAGAGACGACGATACCAACGATAAGGAATCGAGACGGCATCGCCACCACAGGAGCAGAAGAGACAGTCGCAGCAGAAGCAGGTCACCGGACTCGTCGAGTCGACATCGGCACAGGCATCGTGACGAAGACCATCACAGAGATTCTGCATCGAAGAGAGAAAGGGGCCCTCGAGATGAACATGGCAGACATGGTCCCTCTTCACATCACCAGCGTGGTGGCGACGACGTTCATCGCTCTCCACGTCCCCAGCATGGTGAAGATTGTGATCACGCTCCTCGCTCTCGATCGCATCATGACCGTTGACCAAAGTTGGTGCTGCGATACCCCTTACGAGCCGCTTTCGCCTTGGTTCCAACGACAAAGAGGCCGTCGTTCGGGATGTCATTCCGTGTCGCCCCCGCATTCAGCGCCATGACTCTCAACGATGTACTAGAGAAATTTAATCATACCACTGCTAGGAAGAGGGTTGGGATTGCAGTGAGCACCACGAAGAGCATGCTGCCTTGCCTATCGAGTGCCTATCCAGTGAAAGTGGGCGAGAGAACGCGTTGGAATGCCGAGACGCGCTCTGTACAATGCGAATTTTTTGATTTTTGGTGTTGCTCGTTTTACGACTGAGCCCTCCACACGATCAGGACCAGAAGACCCTTGACCATGAAACCATCACAGCGTCCTCCTGCAACAGACCATCGAAGCTCTAGCTCTTGTGAGCAACAACCACAGACTACAGCTCGCCATGAGGTCATAGC
Source organism: Sporisorium graminicola (assembly GCF_005498985.1). Taxonomy (NCBI): domain Eukaryota; kingdom Fungi; phylum Basidiomycota; class Ustilaginomycetes; order Ustilaginales; family Ustilaginaceae; genus Sporisorium; species Sporisorium graminicola. The sequence continues at coordinate 269,311 of NC_043719.1, forward strand.
ATTTGCCTCGACCTCGATCGCCAAGGATCCGTCCTGCTTTGTCTTTTCCTCTATCGTTGCCCAAGATGGCATCTCCGAAGAAGGCCGCCCGCAGATACGATGCCCTTGCGTCGAACGCAAGCGGTGTGTTCGCCTCGACGCCTACCCCAAGCTCTTCCTCGGCACTCTCTTCAGATCCGCCTGTCGCACCAGATACAATGACCCCAAACGATCATCTTCTGCCCGATTTACCAACCGAAGACACTCGCAGCAGCTTGGTAGACAGAGCACCGTCCCTCAAATCTCCGGAACCAACACACCAAGCTGCACCGTCTCACACAAATCTAGAAAGCGCAGTGCACAGCTCGGGTCCACCGCCGTGGCCAACGATCACATACAAACACCTTTTGTCGGCTGGCACGCTCAATCCGACCAACCCACTGCGTGTGGTAGCGCACTGCGACGTCGATGCAGCGTACGCCCAGTTCGAAGCGTCTCGTCTTGGACTTGATGCCACTGTGGTTCCTATAGCCGTACAGCAGTGGCAAGGTTTGATTGCTGTCAACTATCCAGCGCGCGATGCTGGCGTCTCACGATTCGAGAGCATCCCTGAAGCTCTCAAGAAGTGTCCAGATCTGCACCTAGTCCATGTCGCCACCTACGCCCACGGCAGCAACAAGGCCGACTACCATCCCGATCCCAAGCCTGAAACGCACAAGGTCAGCCTGGACCCCTACCGTAGGGAGAGCTCCAAGATTCTGACTATTTTCAAAAAGACGTGTCCGCACGGAGCTGTGGAGAAGGCGAGCATCGACGAGTCGTACTTCGACCTGACCATCGAGGTGCGCAAACTCATGATCGAGCGGTTCCCGGACTTGGCTCAGCCGCCCCTAGACGATCCCGTCACGGGATCCAAGGGAATGGACCAGCCGTTGCCTCCACCACCGCGACTGGGGCTGAAACAATGGAAGCAGCTTGGGTACGTCGTGCCCAAGTCGGGCGACGTTGGAAAAGCGACGGGGATTGGGCGTCCGGAGAAGGCGGTGGCCAAAGGTGCGCTGCTGGTGGACGCGCCCATTGGGGCTGGGATTGTGTCTGCTCCTCTGCCGGATCTGCCAAGCGACAGTGTCAAGCAGGCAGCGGAAGGTTCCTCCAACACAGATGGCAAAGAGACAGAAGGCTCTTCGACAGACAAGCAAGCGCCGCCATCATGGGGCTCGGAACAAGATCGTTTGACTGATCCCTCGTCGTCTCAACCCGACGATCTCGACTCGGAAGCCGCACTCTGGGATCGCATCGAGTATGGTGAAACGACGTGGACCGACGTCGCCCTTGCTCTGGGCGCAGAACTCATGAACCGCGTCCGCCAGAACGTGCTCGACGAACTAGGCTACACCACCTCGGCAGGTATCGCTTCCAACAAGACGCTCTCCAAGCTCTGTTCGTCGTGGCGCAAGCCCAACGGTCAAACCATCATGCGGCCCTGTTCCGTCGCCAACTTTTTCTCTTCCCTTCCGTTCCAAAAGATCCGCTTCCTCGGTGGCAAGCTTGGCCATGCCATGGGCGCCGAGTGGAATTCGGCGACCGTCTCAGATCTGTGGGAAGTAGGGCTGGACGAGATGCAGGCCAAATTCGGAGACGAGGCGCGTTGGGTGTACAATGTGCTGCGCGGCATCGACTACAGCGAGGTGCGAGAGCGGGTCAACAATCAGACCATGTTGGCGAGCAAGTCGGTCCGGCCTGCCATCACCAAACCGGAAGAGGCGATGCACTGGCTCGGCATCCTGTCCACCGAACTGGCTATCCGGCTGCGAGAGGCGAGGCAAGAACGGGTGAACTTGTGGCCTAAAACGCTGGTGTTGCGATACATTCGAGCTGGATCTGTGCCGCGCAGCCGGCAGACGGCGTTCGCGTTTACTAATCCAAACAATCAGGACGAACTGGCCAAAGTGATTCTCAAAAAGGGACAGAGGTTGTGGGAGGAGAGCCTAGGGGATGCGCTGGGGTTGGGATTGGGATCATCGGGCTTTGGCGAAGCCAAAGTGTTGACGATTGCGTTGGGATTTGGAGGCCTGGCAGAGGGTGAAGCCGGGCAAAGAGGCATTGCGGGCTTTCTTGGAGCGGCGGGTGCCACAGCAGCGGCACCGACAACGACTTCAGCAACGACGACAAGGCTGGCAGCAGAAGCCGACTTGGAGGAACATCCGTCGCCAACGAAGAACAAGAAGAAACGCAATCGACTCGATGCCATGTTTGAAACTCAAACCAAACAGCAAGAGTCGCAGCAAGCACCAGCACCAGTACCAGCACCGTCGCACCCCTCGACGCACGAAAAGGCCCTGAACGAGCCGCAGCCAGAAGCCGTCACCATGCAGACCAAGGCGGAGCAAGAGGAAAGTGAATTAGCATCGGGGCAAGCATCGGATGGGCAGGACGATCCACAGTGGCGATGTTCGGAATGCTCACAGCTCATCCAAGCGCCATCGGGATCGGCGTGGTTCGAAAAGCCATACTTGGTCGACAAGCTCAAGGACGAGCACCTGGATTGGCATTTTGCAGTGTCACTCTCTCAAGCACCTTCGTCTTCGGCCGTCGCCGCTTCGTCGGCGTCGCAACGGCCCGCCGGTGTCGGTTCTAGCAAGAAGAAGCGTGCACTCGACAAGTTTTTTACGCGTCGTTGAGTCGGTGTACTTCTTGTATAAAGGGGGGTCTTTGTATGGTGACAGAATCAATCTACGACGTTTGAGGGTTGCACCCTGCTTTTCGCCTCTTCTTTCTTGCTATCGCGTGGCGAATTGGGTGGTTGGTTTTACAGCTCCGACCCTTTTGGCCTCCCTAAAAAAATTATTTGGTTTGGATCAACGTCGTCCGCTCCTCTGCTGTCGCCATCACTCTATCAGGACTCTTTCACACATACAGTCGTCATACATGAAAAGTAATGTATGCATCTCAAATATTGCTGGTTAGGCGAGACGCCAACGTCGATCCCGCCAGATCCTCGCACGCTCGCTTAAGTGGACGAGGAGGCGGGTTGGGTTAGATCATCGATCGACAGGGTCGTTTGTTTGTAACCGTCGGTCCCCTACTTTCGTCTCATTCGTGCTCTCGGTGCTGTTGAACAGAAGGGGAAAAAACCGCCCTCCTTCCGGCTGTTCACGTATAGGAGTCGACCTCGATCTTTGCAGTGCTTCACTGCGCCACGGTGAGATCGCAAGCAGAAGGCACGAGGAAACTACGCCCGAAATGGCCGCTTTGCTCGGTCCGATTCGGCACTCTCGTTTGCCCATCGGGTAGCAAGCTTCTTGCAAGCCACGCTGCGAGGCGTACACCACGGGAACGTGTGATTGAGCGACGCAATTGCAAGCCCCTCTCGACGAGGGCGAATGTGACCGGACGACGAGGTCTTCTTGGCAAGTAGCATTTATCCTCGACTGCCCGAAACACGGGTGAAGTTGGGCTTAGGCAGGCCTCCCCGCGGGACCCGAAGAAGAAAGAAGCAAATTTCTCACTATTTGTTTTCTATTTGAAAGTCAGACCCACGCGACATAGCAGCGCAGAACCCTTGATTCTGGTTTGGCTCTGCTGCCACGTACAGTAGTAATGTCGCGTCACTGTAGACTGCTGCTGCTGCTGAAGCTGGCATCTGGTTGTCAAACAAGAAAACTTCGCAAGATCCCGTCCCTGAATCTCGTCAGGAACCAGACCGACCGCTCTTGCCTGCCCCAACGAGGGTCCTGCCGTCATGCGGCCACCGTCTAAGCAGCTAATTACCACGCCAGCGCTGCTTCATGCACGCCATCCGTCCTCGTGCCGCTGTCCGAATGTCGACCGCCGAGTGTCGACCGTCGCTCCATCGGTTTTAGGGTTGTTGCTGCTGCTGCTGCACAGCTGCTCTAACGTTTAACCCCTGTATACTCTGATTCGCCGTCGTCGAGGCTCATGAGAATACATGCGGTTTAAAATTTGCCTCACTGAAGCTCGAGTCTGCTTCCCGTCTATGCGGCTCATGCTTCGTAGTCAGGTCCCGTCTATAAGCTTTCGAGCTCTCAGAGTCTGTGCAGTGCGATGAGGTGATCCACAGAACATTCAACGTCGAGCAAACGTTTTGGTTTGTTCTTCTTCCTGAGACCATGCACGAAGTGCTAAAAGTTCCCGCTCCGACTCCTCATACTGCGTTCTCAGGCCGCGGATTTTTGTTCTTCTCAGGAACACTCTCCCCGAACGACAAGATGCTTCCGACCATTCGGGTACAACTCCGCCTGCAGCCCAGCGCAGAACAAGGGTTGTCACGGCCCCTAACAAGGGATGTCGAACGCCACCCTAGTTTTTCCTCCCGGGAGCGATGCGGGCGACCACCATGTGGCATGGTCGCCACTTTATGCGTAGAAGCACCATTCGTTCACCGGATCATTGTGCTGGCGTTTCGAGATGACGCCCCTCCCGCCTCCTTCAGGGTAAACTCTGTGCAGAAAACCAGGAGCCGAGCGTACTCCTCGACAAGCTTGTCGGTGTGGTCCTCCTCGTTCTACTTTTTTTCCCGCTGCAGGTGTGCCTGAGCTTAGTATGTGCAGATGAAACCAGCTTGGCAACAGGAGAGACAGAAAGAGGTTCCGGTCGTGAGTGAAAGTATAAGTACACCGCCGTCCTGGACAGACCACGGATCTCCGCACCCCGCCCTTGTCCTTCACCCATCCTCCCCTACCTCCAACCTCCTCATTGCTGAAGCCATACTCTGCTGGACAGAGCCGTGACCCATATCCGATACCTAAAGATGAAGTCGTTCGCACTCATCCTCTCTGCCCTCGTCTCGCTGCTTGCGCTGCTGCCTTCCTCGACCGAGGCGGCGCAGCGCGGTCTCGCCTGGGGCACCAACGACAACTGGGGTCCCTCGGTCGCCAAGGGCCTCATCTCGTGGTACTGGCACTGGCAGGACGGTCCCAACTCCAAGTTCAACGGCAAACTCGAGTTTGTCCCCTGCTACTGGGGTCCCAAGTACAACTCGCAGTGGGCCGCACGCAAGGCCGAGATGAACAACAACGTTCCCAAGGCTCTTTTGGCCTTTAACGAGCCCGACATCAGTGGACAGTCCAACCTGGACCCGACCACGGCGGCTAACCTGTGGATGCAGGAGATCCAGCCTTGGAAGAAGCGCGGAGTCCGTCTGGGAAGCCCTCAGATCGTCTGGAACCAGGACTGGTTGAGCAAGTTTATGAGCACTTGCAAGAGCAAAGGCTGCACTGTTGGTGAGTATAGCTTTCGGTTTCAGGTGGTGCCCATTCGAGCTTCGATTTGATGCAAAGCTGCTCAAGCTCAATTCCTGGACGCTTTCATTCCCACCACAAACCCTTACGCCTGTCCCTCTATGCCGTTGGTAAGAACCAAAACGCTAACACTGCTGTAAATCTATTCCTCTGACTCACCAAACAGACTTCATCGCAATCCACTGGTACGGTTCCTGGTCGGACCTGGCAGGGCTCAAGAAGTACGTCACCTCGGTGCACAACAAGTTCAACCTGCCCATCTGGATCACCGAGTACGGCGTCACCTCGTCCTCTGGTGGATCGCAGCAGCAAGTCAAGCAGTTCCACATGGAAGCTACCCAGTGGCTCAACTCGCAGTCGTACGTCGAGCGCACCTCGAACTTTGGCAGCTTCTCCGTCAGCAGCCCTCCGGACAACTACGGCTCGCGCCTCAACGCTCTCTTCAACGGCGATGGTAGTCTGCGTGACCTGGCGTACTGGTACCTCTGGAGCTCGAACCCGTCCAAGAGGAGCGTCAGATTCGAGACGACTGCTGAGGACGACTTTGAACCTACGAAGGAGGAGGTCCCTGTTGAGGAGAAGCCTGCTAGCTTCGCCCATTAAAGGAGAAAAGGATCAAAAGGTCGCCGCCTTTCACCAGCATGTTGCTTCCGTCAGCTGCATGATGAAAGAGCTAGGGGCCAGATCTGCGCGAGCTTCTGTCTCGCTTTTCTATGCCCGTTCCACAACACGAGTGGACGGGATCCGTGTATTGATATAGAGCTGCTTTCATTTTTGGCCATGGGTTTGTTTCCGGCATCATTATTTGTATCATATACTTCCACCCATCGAAGCAAGAGCCCTCGAAAGGGGAAGAACTGTTCTCGCCTGTCATGCGCCGTGCGAGCCCGCTGTAGAGACTTGATTAAAGGCAGAAGCAGTCTGACAGGTGTCAATGAGTTCGAAGAAATCTGTTGGGTGGCAGCCAGATTACGCAGTCGACATGACATCCGGGTTGAACTTGCCGGTCGTCAAGGGGACGGAAGCACGGAGAAAGGGCGCGGTATTGGGCGCGCGGTATTTTGAGCGGTAGATAGCCGGCCTTTACGAGTTACTGTGGGGATGTGCATCCTTACCCCGCTCTCAGAAAGGGTCTTTCTCGGCAAGTGGCCAAGTGGCCGTGTCAAATGCTGTTCTTAACCCCACCAACCTCACTGCTGAGCTCCTTTGGCGCCGGAGGAAGACATGCACAGACAGACACGGCTGCGGCAGGTGGTAAAGCTGCAAAAAGGCCACCATCAACCCACTTTCCCACCACTCTGAGCTTGTAGCACAGACACTCGTCAAGTAACAGGCGCCGCTACGTCCCTCCGAGCAGCGACTACGACTCTCGAGACGACGTGAATGTTCTTTCGACATATATTCTAGCGCAGAAATAACTATAGAGTAGCGATGGCAAAGCAGCAAACGCCAATTGTATCGATGCACTCGCCACCGACCACTACATCAGAGGCACCCGCCCGGACCGACGCTCCGCCCCTCAACGTGAGCTCGACAGACGGCAAACCTATCGATCTCTCGACGACTGACAATGTCAAGCTCTCCGACTCGCAGTTCACCATCCGCGAAGGTGGCTACGGCTGGGTCAACGTTGTGTGCATCATCTTTGTCAACGCCACGACCTGGGGCGTCAACACGACGTTTGGCGTCTACTTTTCCTACTACCTGCAGCACGACTACTTCACGGGCGCAACGCCCATGCGGTACGCATACGTCGGCGGGCTCTCCGTATCTGCTTGCATGCTGGCCGCGCCGGTCAGCAACCTGCTCTGGCGCTCGTCCGGGTGGTTCAAGACGCCAATGTACCTGGGCATGGTGCTTGTGACCATGGGTCAAGTGGGCGCCGGGTTGTGCAAGACGTATGTGCAGCTGCTGTTTACGCAGGGGTTGGTGTTTGGGGTTGGATTGGGGTTGGTTATGGTGCCGACGCAGCCGTTGCTGAGCCAGTGGTTCCGTCGCAAGCTGAGCTACGCGCAGGGCTTGTCGGCGTCAGGCAGCGGGCTGGGCGGGCTGGTGTTGGCCAATACAACGCGCTACTTGATCCAGGAGAAATCGCTAAAGTATGCGCTCATCTGCAACGGCATTGTCTCGTTCGTCGTGCTGCTCCCGTGCATCGCGCTGATGAAGTCGACGGAACCCTCAACGCTGCACTTTCTCCCCTCTCGCTTTCGAAGAAGCAAGGCTGGCGATTCATCAGCGACAGCGGCCAATGTCCGCAAAAGTCCCCTGGAGCTCAAATGGCTCGTCCACCCGGGCTACGCCTTTGTGCTGCTGTTTGGCGTGTTCAGCATCATCGGCTACTTTGTCGCGCTCTACTCGCTCGCTGCGTTCGCGTCGTCCGGGCTCGGACTGACGCAAAAAAAAGCGTCGACGCTGCAGTCTATCCTCGCCGCGGGTCAGATGATCGGTCGCCCCCTGTGCGGTCTCCTGCTCGACCTGGTTGGACGTCATCCGTGCACCATTGTCATCCAGACCTTGGCCGGGCTGACGTGCTTTGCGTTCTGGCTCCCTGCGCGCTCCTTTGCTCTGCTCATCGTGTTCGCCTTCACCCAAGGTGTGCTGGGCGGCACGGTCTGGTCGAGCGTCGCACCACTCTCGGCCGAGGTGGTCGGGATCCGAGACTTGCCGTCTGCCCTGGCCATGTTTTGGCTGGTCACGGTGATCCCCGGCCAGTTCGGCCAGCCAATGGCAGTAGCACTGATCAACTACAGTGAGAACCACTTGGGAAGGAGAGGCGCGAACACGTACCTCATCTCGATTGGGTTCTGCGGAGCGTGCTTCGTCATGAGCGGCGTCATGCTCTGTATGAGCTGGCGCTTCGTTCGCTTGAGGAACCAGGCTCAGCAGCTCGAGAGCGCCGATCAGCAGGAGTCGAATCCGCAGACATCGCACTCCACACCACCAGCATCGGAGCAAGCACGGGAAAAAGCGTAATACAGTAACTGAAAATTTCGTCAACATCGTCGTCGCCATTGAAATGCATACTCAAACGATCTGCTTCTCCCGCTTCGTTGTCCTACTTGAGCTGCCCGATGAGCTCCGTAGAGGTTTCAGGGGAACGAGAACCAAAAGTAAAATAAAAAGAGAACTGCAGCACCTAGGATTCCCGCGTGGTCCCCCACCGCAGTACTGACTAGGCGATACCTTGCTTAACTTCGCAGATCGGACGGGATGCGGTGCTTTCAAGGTTCTATGGCCGCAGATATCAAGATTGTTCACCGACGCAGTAATAAATAGAACACCTTCGAGCTCTCTTCACACACTCTTTGCCACGAGTCAAAGGTGACCGAAGATAACAAGCTGGATCAAGAGATACCAACGCAACATATACAGCAACAGAAGAGGAGCAATCACTTGGTCTCGGGCCCGGTCTTTGAGCACATCTTGGACCTGCACCACCCCACCGATCGTTCGAAAAACACGGGGTCAGCATCACCACTCGCACGATCCGCGCCGCACTCGGTCTGACAGCGCGAATACAGCGCACAAGTCAAGTGCCCGCGCACAAACGAGGTCTTCTTCCTCTCCGGCTTTCCCGCAAACAGCCTCCTCCCATCACGGTCTTTGGCACCGTTGAAGCGGCTGGTGAGTTTGACGGCGGGGTCGAGGCTGAAGCTCTGCTGGTAGATGTTGGCAAATACGCAGCCGGCGGTCTGGTCGCATGCGTGCAGGCACTCGGCGAGCGTGTGCACGAGACCCCAGTGCAGGAACGAAGCCGGGTCGGACACGACCGAGCCGAACAGCTTGTTTGAGTACGAGGCGGCGGGTCGCACGGCGTTGACGAACGTCGCTTGGTAGCTGGACTGGCATGTGGGGCGCGCGCGTTTGACCAGTGCGGTACCGTGGGCCGCGTCGGGGTCTCCTTGCTGTGGATGCAGCTGCTTGCGATGCAGAGAAGCCACGATCGAGTGGACCTTGCTGAAGAGTCGCGAATCGCCAGCGCACCTTTCGGATTGCTCCTCGAAGTTCGTCCTGCCTTGCACGAGGTGTGTGAATCCATCGCACTTGAGCGTACAGTGCAGCGCCATGGCTCGCACCAGCTCGGCTGCATCTCGGTGGCGTGTTGTTGACGCTGCCGTCGTGTCCGCATGGAGACCTGGCTGCCCGTGTTCACAATGTGGGAAAGTCGACTCGATGACCTCCAAACAAAGCTCAGCAGTACCGGAGCACTGCTCGCTGGATCCATCCGAAACCGAAGCCGCTACATCTCGTTTCGTTTTGGCAGATCTAGCGGCAGCAGCTGCTTCAGCCGCATTGGTAGCCTTGTCGCCACCAATCAGCTCTGGAACCGTGCCGTTCCGAGCCTTAGCTGCACCACCGCTACCACGATCCGTTCCACCCGCTGGACTTTTCGCACCGCTCGAACTCGCATGACCTGCAGCCTGCGCCGCCGAGGTGGCATTCTGCGCCGCCTCGATCTTCATCTTTTCCACATGCTCGGCCTCTTTGGACTGGATCCACACTGCACCCAGTTTCCCGCCCTCTTCAATCCCGGCCAAGATGACCGGGATCAGCGCCTGGATGATCGGGACCGCCACGGCTGCGCCACCGCCGCCGCCGAGGGGAGACCGGTGCAGCAGCTGGTGCGTTTCCGGGTAGCTTGCGTGCAGGAGCCAGTTGGGCGTGCGTCGGAGGAGGCGGCTGTGCTCGTCGAGGGTGATAGGTCGGAGCTCGTTCGAAGTCCGGAAGGCGGCGGAGACGAGCTTCATGACTTGGATATGGAGGTCGAATTGGGAGGTGATATGGTCGCGGCGTGTGAGCGGCGGAACGAGGCCGGGGTGCGCGGCAGCGGTGGCGGGAGTGTGAGCTACAGCTGAGACCCCGAGCGCACTTTGGTCAGGTGAAGCGGTACCCATACCACCGAGACCATCAAGGGGTACAGATCTGCTTCCGGCAGCGCCGCCCAGCGGCTGTCGCGGTCCAGCAGGAGGAGACTGCCGTGGCACCATGTCGGGCAGTCCGGCTTTGGCTCTTGCCAGATGCACCTCCTTGCCCGCTTCAATGCCGCTGTTGACAATCTCCTCGATCTGCCCAAACGTCGGAATGATTCGCTTCTGCAGCTGTGCCTCCTTCTCCTTCTCCTTCTCCTTCAGATCAAGGGCGTTGCAAGCGGCTGCATCAGGAGCGTCGACAGGCGCGTTGCCGTGCAGACAAAAGGAAGAGACTTTGCTGCGCGAGTGGTCCGTCAGACACTAGATTTCCAACAGTCTCGTGCTGATCGGACGTCGGGTCGGCCGAGCTGGACGTGTCCGGGCGGCGAGGGCAAGCGGCTCTGTCGCCACCGTCCCAGAATGGGATGTCGTAGATGTGCTGGAAGGTCCAGCCAGGGAAACTGTGCTCGAGAAACGGCTCGAGCGCTCGGCCGTCCGCGGAGCGCCGAGCTGGCCCCTATGCTGGCGTCCAGATGCGCATCGGTTCGCCGAACGGCCTCTTCGACGCTCTATTGTCCTTGTGTGGTGACGGATGGTAAACATGGTGATGTTGGTGACGGTGATGGCGATGGCGAAGGCGAACATCTGCTGAAGCAGAGGCATACGTGAAGAATGCGGCGAACCACAGGAACACGGAGGTTGCACGGAGCACAGGCATCTTTCTGAGGCGGAGAGGCTCGAGTGGCGAGAGGTCCTAGCGGGGCGCAAGACTGATCTGCACAGAAGCGTCTGCTTTTATCCTCATGCAGACTGTGATGCCGGCACGAGCTATGGGCAGCGAGACGGCCTGCGCTGCCGCAAATGATCGAGTGTCTGATCGCGGCAGCAATCACGGAGGAGAAGCAGCCGTTGCAAGAGGGCCCTTTACTTCGAACTGAGGGTTCAGATATTGTCGCAAGGTGTCCGAGATGTGGAACACGGCCACAAGGTCTTTCCGTTGATGAGATGTCTTGGCGAGCTAGGTTCGACAGACGCCCGAGCGAAGATCCGAGAGCACAATATCATTCCTACACAAAATGGACAAAGATCAGCTTAGACCAGCCACGGGACGGAACTAAATGTGGTCGATACAATCATGTGGTAGAAGCGCTCAGATCGTCTCGCGCAAAGGTACAGGTTGCACGAAAGCCTGGGATTCACTCGGTTCGACGTCGCCGCTGGGGCTCATCAGGGTTTCGGTTCGCATCGGTATGAAAAGGAATTAGCGATCTGAACGCCGTGAACATCAATAGGCGTCGCACCCGGATCGCTGTTGCTCAAGCTCAAGGGACTGGACCTCATAGTACACAAGACGCACAACTTCTGCGCTTCATCACTGTTACAACCTTTCGACGTACACAAGCTCTATCAACCCGATGGTAACAGTTCACAATTTTATTGCTTTCGTACAATTCGTACACGTCCTTGGCAGCGATCAAGACGTCTTAGATTTTCTACTCATTGTCATCCTCTTCAACATCATCGTCCTCGCCCGAGTGCCATCCGTAGACGACGAGGGTAGCCAAGCCGAGCAGACCCGTGATAGTGCACCCAGTGAACGCGGCGATCGCACGTCCCGTCCAACCGGACTCCAAGTACGTCGGGCCTTTAGCCAAACCGGTAAAGTCGGTCGTCGAGTTGAGACCCACGGCGTTGCCCGTAGTCGCGATCCCCTGGGCACGGCACTGGTCCTTGATGAAGCTGGGGACGTTGAGGTAGTTGTCACTGAGGATCTCGGGGGCCTCGACAAAGATGCTCGCCAGGCCGGAGACGAGATGCGGGTCGATGTGGCAGTGGAAGAACCAGGCGCCTGGGTTGTCGGCGCGGAAGCGGAGAAACGCCGCACCGCCGGGCGGGATCATGACCGTGTCGCGTCTCATGGGGTTGATCTGCGTCTCGTTGAACGGAGGGTTGATGGCGGGATCGTCCGAGGTGACGTCCTGCGACTTGTAGACCACCTGGAAATGGTGGCCGTGCAGGTGGAAGGGGTGCTTACCGGCGTCCCAGTTGTACACCTGCACTTCAACCATCTCGTTGTGCTTCATGACGAAGGCATTCGAGTTGGGACCATAGATGGCGCCGTTGGACGCAAGCGGGCCCATGGACTCGGCGGAAAACAGCGCGGGCACCTGCGGGGCCACGTACGAGATGTTGTTGAACGCAGCGTAGTTCTCACCGTTGGACATGGTGTCGAACGACACATCCAAACGGTGTGTGAGATCGGGCGTCACCATCGGCTCGGCGTTGACAGGCGAGAACTGCAAGTCGTCAAAGAATGTGTACTCCTCGATGATCTTGTCCGGACCAAACTCGCCGGGCGGGGCCCTGGGGTACGAGATGGTAGCGGAAACGTTGAGCTGCAAGTCGGCGGGGACGACATCGAACATGTCCGAGTCCATGTTGGCGTGCAGCCTCCAGTTCTGGGGCGAAGAGTCGTTCCTTGCAGTGACGAGCACACTGAAACGCTGAGCGACGGAAATGGTGAGGAAGTCAACGGACTGTGGCTGCACATCGACACCCTCGATCTCGATGACCTGCATGTCGTGACCCGAGAGGTAGAAGTAGAACATGGCGAGGGCCGACATGTTGATGATGCGCAGACGGTATGTCTTGCCCGCCTCGAAGGGCAATGTGGCGTTCTCGCTGAACCCCGGCAGGTACGTGGCAGCAGAAGTAGTGTTGGGTGTGTGGGCAAAGTAGATGATTCCAGACTTGGGGACGGGTTCGGCACCGGTGGGGTTCTTTCGGTTCATAAACTCGTTGTTGACCAAGTCGGTGTAGTTGCTGTGGTACCAGTCGCCGAGGATGACAGTGTAGTCATCGTCGTAGTTGAAGTGCATGTCGGCCGGGTCGTCCGGGTGGATGATGACGGGCGAACGCAGACCGTCGGTGTACTGATCATTGTTGTGGGCGTGGATCCAGAAGGTGCCCATCTGCTTGCGTCGTTCAACGGGCGAGGCGGGCGAGTTGAGCGTCTCGTAGGTGAAGCTCTGACCGGGAGGGATGGGACATTGAGTGAGAGCCACAGCGCCGTCGTAGTAAGAGGTGCGGTTGAAGAACATGCCGTGCGAGTGGAGCGAGGTGCCGACACCGGTCTCGAGATTGTTGGTGGCGGTGATACGGACGGTGTCGGAAGCATTGACGTTGATGATGGGAGGTGGCCATGTACCGTTGACGCCAATGACGTACCTCGGGTAGAGACCGTCCGGGTTCTGGTTGGGGACCCAGTTGATGTTCCAGTGTTGCTCGAAAGTAGCAGCACTTGCGAACGAGAGGAACGAGGCTAGCGAAAATGCGAGAAGAGCCAGCGCTGGCATCGCCGACAGACGTTGGTTTGCGACCATGTTGGACCACGACGTTGCTTGAGGGGAGGTCGACCTCGGGTATGTGTGAGGAGAACGTAGGAGGAGGGGTGTTGATGGTGTGCAAAAGGGAAAAGGTGTAGACCGTCGCTTGTGGTTAGTCTTAGCTGGACTCGGCGAGGGAAACTAGTGTGGATCAGCTGACAGACACGGCTTATCAGGGAAGAGGGAGGAAGTGTGCGAGAAGAACGGATGGAAAGGAGAAGTGCGAGACTTGAGAGACGTCTATCGGATAGAGGGGGGAAACGTCTGTGCCAGGTGCGATGGACAGCGAAAAGTTTTTCTGAAAGAGCAGCGAGCACGATTGACCGAATGTATGGTTCACTGCTCGACTGATCTGATAAGTTGCTGCACTAGAGGCGTGTGCAGCCGAACGGGGTTCTCTGCCTCGTGTGGCTCGATGCGATGAGCGGACTTTTGCGAGTGAGGCAAGCCAGGCACAGAACAAAGTCGGGTGATTGTGCTGCGATGGGGGTGGGCGAGCGAGGCTTCTATTGGTTGTGCTTGAGCAAGGTCGGAAGAGAGCGGGACGCCAAAACCGAAGCGGGTGGTAGAAGGTGAAAAGTGCGGCAGATGAAGCGGCAAGCTTCAATGAGTGTCGGCAAGCAGGACGAGGAGGGAGAAGTTGCTGTTGGGTTTCGATAAGAAAGCCGAAGAAGGCGAACAAGTCTGTGCAAGAGAGCAAATATTTAGGAAGAACCGGCGCAAAGCAAGCAAAAGTCGTGGTGGGCAAAAGTGCAAAAGCAAAGCAACGAGCAAACACAAAGGCAAAAGCACAGTGTAACTACACGAAAAAAATTGTGTATCAGATCAGATCAGATAAACCGTCAGCCACCACACACCCTTGTACCCTCGACCAAGGTCGAAAAGCGGTAGCTCTAGCGCAGGCGTGAGTTTCGCCGCGGAACTCATGGGCTGCATGCCCACCTTTGCGAGATGCGCCCGATCGGTGTTCAGTGCCAGGCAGAAAGAGTGAACTCCAAGCGAAACAAAGACAAAAAGGAGCCATGTCGGATGGCGGGTTGCCGAGACGCTTTAGCGTTGCTTTCAACACTTTGATAAACGGGCGGGCGTGGCATGTGAGGCAAAACTCGACAGCTCGCCTAATTCGTGATGGCTTTTGCACCTGAAGGTAGAAAAAAAAAATTATCTTGAGTTTCTCCGCACAGAACAACAGGTGCGAGCAAACAGTCGGCTCTTCGGCCCTTTCCGATCGGCACCTTCGGCTCATAGCGTGGGAAGTTGGCGAGCCTGAACATCGCATGTTCCGATCCTATTGCGAAGCCAATCAGAGACCGAAGAGCCTTCTGAAACAGAGAAAGAGACGGCAAAGAGCAGCCAGGTGAGGCGGTGAGAGTGGCATACAACCCACGGTTGACACGAGCTGCATGCATTCAACGTGCAGTCTCAAACCGTCGGAGTTGAAAAGGCATGGGCAGTTGCTCCATTTCTGCTACCAATCACAGGTCGCAAAAGCGAAAGCGCCACGAGTGGGCAGGCGAGGCTAGTGCGTTACTCTTTTCATGCGGGGGTGGTACATATCGAACCATTCGGCGCTCTAAACAAGGGCGGCCAGTTCTCCAGAGGAGGGGAGCGAGGGTCTGGGCAGCGCCAGACGACGAGCTGAAAAGCCGATTGCCCGAACGAGTTCTACGAGTCATTAACGCAGCCAATCAGATCAGAATTGGTTTGTGGCTGGATAGTTAGTTGCTCGCTCCCGCTGTTTGAAGCTCGCGTGCGCAAGAGACACGCACGACGCAAGGCAATGCAGGTGCGGACCGTTGGTTGGCCGCCACGCTAGCGAACAGCCGACCGCAGGGGCCGAGGGTGTTTTTTTAAACATTTCTTTCCTTAGCGTCCTTCTATCTGATAACCACCAGTTCGGGCACGATTCCAGTGTCGATCCTTTTCTGCCTTTTGCACAACTCGCTCCTTCCGTCTGTGCCTTGTGGGAAAAGGGCCATCGACGTTCATTCCAGCTGCGTATCGGCTCGCATTGTTTCACAAAGCCGAATGAGAATTAGCCATCGTGTGTAGCGTTTGTCCATTCTGTTGTTGCCGTTCAAGTTCAGCCGGCCCAGTCCGACAAGCATGTCCAGCTCAAATGAAGGGCGACTTGGGCCGAACAAGTGGCCGTGCGCCTCTCGATTCTTTACATCTGATAAACTGAAAAGTTTCTTGCTGCTCCCTCACGGCCAGTCCGAATGTTCTGCTTCGTGCGCATCCTCCCTCTTCCCCCCCCCCCCTTTCCTTTCTTTTTGTTTGCCATACACTTCCTTCCTCCTTCTCCGTTCCTTACTTACTCTCCTTTCATCCTTTGCTGCGATTCAGCTTAGAGCTCGGCTCGTGACTCGGGAGCGAAAACCCCTCATTGGACGGCGCTGCATCTCCGAACCCTTCCGTCTCAGACAACTAACCCACGCTGATCGAGTCCCTTGCCTCTTCGAGCTGAATTGCGGTCTGCCTCTTCACATAGTTTACGGCAAGCTCTTGCTCTGGCCTTATCAGATCCGAGTCAAAACTTTTGCCCCTACACACCCTAAACAGTCGGCTCTCATATCAGCCCTCCCTACCTTCTCACCCCCATCCCCGCCGCTTTTACCTTTTCTCTCTCCTCCATACCCCCTACCCCCTTCCGAACCCTCCGTTGGTACTCATAGCAATCATGTCGTCGACGGGCAACAAGGTCTTTGCACCCGCCATCTTCTTCATCGCCGCGCGCGAGGCGTTGGAAGCCTCGTTGGTCATCGGCATTCTCTCGGGCATGCTCGAGAACCTCGTCGTGCACACCAAGTCAGCTGAGGATCTTGACTCGGAGCATCTGCTCACCGAGGACGAGAAGCATGCTGTCGCTCAGAAGAAGCGTGCGCTCGTGCGCAAGCTGCGCAAGATTGTAAGTCTGCCGTCCTTATTGTCACCACCCTGTGCCTTTTGACTCGATGATTGACCCTGTGCTCTGGATGTTTTTCGCGTTCCAGGTCCTCCTCGGAGCCCTGACAGGTCTCTCCATCGCCTTTGTCATCGGGGCCGCCTTCCTCGCCGTGTTCTACACCCAGGTCGACGATCTCTACGGCAAAGCCGAGGAGCTTTGGGAGGGCATCTTCAACCTGATCGCTGTGCTGCTCATTACGCCCATGTCGCTGGCCATTCTGCGCGCGGGTAACAGCAAACGCAAGTGGAAGCGTAAGCTCGAGAATGCTTTCAGCCAGGAAAACATCCAGCCCAAACGCTCGCGTGATGAGGAGGGCGAGATCACCACCGCCACCACTGCCGACAATGCTTCTGCGTCTTCGTCGGCTTCTGCTCGTCGTGCTGCCGCGGCTGGCGTTTCTGCGGATGAGGAGACGGGCGCGAAGACGACAAAGACGGAGAAGATGAACCCTTTGGAAGCGATGCATGTGGTACCTGCGCAGCCTGCTAGTTCTGTGCAGGGCAAGCGTCGCGGGGGTTTGCGCGGGCTCTTCACGAACCCTGCGGGCGCAGTGACCGATCTCAAGCTGCGTATGAACCGCGGTACGCTCGCGCTGTTCACCATTCCCCTTATCACCACGCTCCGCGAAGGCCTCGAGGGCGTCGTCTTCATCGGCGGCGTCTCGCTCGGTCTGCCCGCCACCTCTATCCCGCTCCCCGCCATTATTGGTTTGTTCGTCGGCCTTGGCATCGGCTTCCTCATCTTCCGCTCGGGTAATATCCTGTCCGTGCGCATCTTCCTCATCTTCTCCACCTGCTTCCTGTTGCTCATTGCTTCCGGTATGGCCAGTCGTTCCGTGTACTCTCTGCAGTTCTACTCGTATGTCCAGCTCGTCGGCGACTCGGCGGCGGAATCCGGTGAAGGACCTGGATCGTACAACTCGCAGGGATACATCTGGCACTTCAACTGCTGCAACCCAGAGGCTAACAAGGGCGGCACCGGCTGGGGTATCTTGAACTCGCTCGTCGGCTGGAACAACACGGCAACGTACGGCTCCGTATTCATGTACGTCGGATACTGGCTTGCCGTTGCGGGCTACCTGTGGTACCAGATCTGGCGCGAGGGAAGGCTCGCTTTGATTGTTGGCGGCAAGACCTACTGGGAGTCGAAGCGCGCGGTTGAGATTAGGGAGAAGAAGCAGATCCGCGCTCACCAGCGTCAGCAGCGTTTGGCTGCTCCCCAACAGCAAGACACCAAGCAGACGGAGGCTGGCCCGTCGACCCCCCTCGCTTAGATGCCTTTTACTACCCTGTATACTGCCAAAAGATTCTCGTAGTCACCACCGCATCTGAAATCACAAATCTATTGAAATGACTTCGCCCTGCTCCGAGTGCCCTCGTGACCTTGCAGTTACTGAACAGTCGATGCTCAAGCCTGTAGCCGCGGTACAAGGATCGCACGCTTCAACTGCTATCTCAAACAGTCAAACTCGTTGGCGCCTTGTGACGAATTACTAGATTGCGTTGCGGACCGGTCGCGGGTCCAAAGAGCGGCGACTGCGTTATCTACTGCGTCTTCCTGTCGCCAGAAATGGGGTCTTTGCGCACACCCATCTGGTCGGGGGTCTGCACTTGGGCCAGCTGCGAAACGGCGAAGTAGACAATGGGAAGCAGCAGTCCGCCCACCAGCAGCAAAGTGAGAATCAGAGGCGTCGAGAAGAGCTGTGAGCAGTACCGTGGCAGAGATGCAACATGTCAGTTGATTGTGTGCGCGGCGGTAAGACGATCTCTTGTGATAGGGGTAGCACGTACCTGGTATTTGGCAAAGACACCGCCTTGAGGTTCGGTCCAGTTGCCGCTGGAGGCCAGAGGCTCGGCGACGTACTGTTGGCAAAGGGTAATGGGTTGAGTGAGGAGAAGCAAGAAGTCAGAGAGAGTACCGTTTTTAAACACTCGATGCATAAGGCACGTACCTGACGCTTTGCGTGTTGGTGCATACGATCGTTGTGCGTAACGATAACGAGGTTTCTAGGGTAGGCCTCGTCGAGAGATTCCAATGTTTGCAAGAGCGCAGATTCTGTCGATGCAAGCATTGCCATACGTGTTCGAGGTCAGTACCGCTTTGCAACGGGGATCTTCGGATGCCACCGGCTCTGACTAGAACAATATCAATGTCGGTATCGCACTTACCCTGCTTGCGGATGTCGCCGGCATCGATGTGAGCAAATACTTTATGCTCGCTGCGGAGCACTTCGTGAGAAGCACGCAGCTCCAGCATCTCGGTACGTCCAAAGCCGCACTCCTTCGAGATACGCGAGACGAGGCTGCTGTATCGTTCCGCACCCGGTGCGGCATTGAAGGTAACTTGAGAAGGAGCACCCAACGATCTGGCGCGAAGCGAGTGGGTTGAAGAGTGTCGAAGGCTTGCGAATGTGTCGCGGTCCAGTTGATCAGCGTGCACAAATGCGATGGCGTCAAGGTTGCAGACAGGTGAGGTCCTTCCCGAGATGAGGAGGGAGTCGACAAACCCGGTGAGGCTCGAATCGGTGGGAAGTTGCAGCTTGGTCGACGAGGCTTGTTGCGATGTGAAAGCGAGCACGGGATACGAAACGCTGTTGGCCGAGACACAGGCCGCCGCAGCAAGCAGAGATGCGATGGCGGTTGTTGCCTTCATAGCTTTCAATCTTGACGATCTTGTTGCAGGCAATGACAGGATAAGGTGGACGATGAGGGTCGTAAAGATGTGCCTGGCCGAAGCGCGTTTTTGGTGGTTCGTGCTTCTGTGTCTGTGTGTGACTTGAACAGGGGCAGCTGCTGAGTCTATCACTTTCAATCTCGGTTCCGCCTGTGCGTCAAGACGGGATTTGTTCTTCTTTAGATTCGTTTTTTCTTCGACGTAACAATTTCATGAATTCGCTCCACCTCAACCTTCGATGCATCATCCTCAGATTCAGCTCGGACTTACTTGCACGCAGTCACAGAGAGATGATGACCAGACGAAAACTTTAAATTTACCACCCCGCT
The DNA here is from genome assembly GCF_005498985.1 of Sporisorium graminicola. Taxonomy (NCBI): domain Eukaryota; kingdom Fungi; phylum Basidiomycota; class Ustilaginomycetes; order Ustilaginales; family Ustilaginaceae; genus Sporisorium; species Sporisorium graminicola. The sequence continues at coordinate 288,796 of NC_043719.1, forward strand.
TTGGGTGGCTTCTGGAGAGAAAAGGACTTGAAGGATTTACACGGATGTGTAGCCGCCATCGACGATCAGGTCAGCGCCCGTAGTGAAAGCGGAAGCGCCACTGGCGAGGTAGACGACAGCGCCCTTGAGATCCTCAGGGTCGCCGAGTCGGCCCATCGGAGTGAGGTTCTCCCAGGTCGTTCGCAGCTCTTTACCGTTGGGGCTGTTCTCCAGAACGGCACGGCTGAGCGAGGTGAGCATGTAACCGGGCGAGAGCGAGTTGACACGGATGCCACTCTTGGCCCATTCCACGGCCATCGACTTGGCAAGCTGCTTGACGGCTGCCTTGGACGCGTTATAGGGCGCCTGTGCCTGAGGCACGTTGACGACGGAGCCGGACATGGAAGCAATCATTACAATCGAGCCGTTGATCTTGTCGTCCATCATGCGTTTGGCCACTTCGCGAGCGACAAAGTACGAACCGCTGATGTTGACGTCGAACAGCTTCTTGAGCTTGGGCGTGGGGTATTCGGTAGCTGGGAAGTTCTCCACGATGCCTGCCGAGTTGACGGCGACATCGATCTTTCCAAAGCGCTTGTGAATGCGTTCAACCACTTGTTGGACCGACGCTTCGTCCGAGATGTCGCAGCCGTAGCCCTGGATGTCGAGCTCGCCGGGTTGGACACCACCGTGCTTGGTGAACCACTCCTCGACCTCTTTCGCGGCGTGCTGACACTCCTCCTCGTTGAGATCCACAATGGCAATGTGGTTGGCACCAGACTCGACAAAGGTACGTGCGATCAAGTTGCCGATGCCACGCGCAGCACCAGTGATGACGCACACCTTGCCTTCCATCGAAAAGCTTGCGAGGGTTCGTTGCGTGTGTCGCCCAACGCGACCGCCCGTGGTGTTGTGTCCGACATCGTCGCGAGGATGACGCGAGCTGTCTTCTGGGTACGGTACCACCACGTCATCCTTGGTCGAAGCAAACGGAGCCGTGTTGAGTGATTTCGCCTTGCCAAAGTTGTCGCCCTTGCTCAGGGATCGAGACGAGCCAGCAAAGGCACGAGCTGCGACCGTGGAGGGTCGCGACGTGGCCCGTGCTGTTGTTGGACGCACCGCCTGCGCCAAGGGGCGTGCCGCTCTAGCAGCGCTTGTACCAGTGTTCATAATGCCTATTGTGAGAATGGTCGGAGGTGGTGTTGAAAGAGGAAGACGCGGAGGGGGAATCAGGTTTTGTTGGCCAGTGGGTGTCGGACGAAGAGTGGAGCTGGTCAGCGACCCTGGCAATGCATCTTCGCAGTTCCGTTGGAAGCCTGAGATCTACACGCAAATTTTCCCAACCAGTAGCCGCGTAGCCGAGACGTTTCTTCTTGACGACAGCGTGCGCAAAGATTTTTCACCGGTTATGGCCTTGCGGTCTTTTGCCCTTGAGGGTTGCGTTACCACGGTACCGCTGACCACCTCAAACGTCAAGTCGAGTAGAGTTCTTCCGATGGAGTGGGCCGTGTCAGCCGGAGAAAGGCAAGAAAGCGCGTGGCTGACTCTTTCCGCTTGAGGTTCTGGGCTCAGCCCCTACCCGCGTGCAGGCCCAAGGTTGATGCCTAAGAGATCCGAGCCATTGTTTCTCCAGCGATTGCTCAGAGCGACGTGACGATGACCGATTGCCGATGACGAGGCCATCGGTGCGTTTCCACTATCGAACCAGACAGCGAGCATGTGATTCTCGGCCGGTCACATCGAGTATCGGCGTAACAAGCGGCACTCTGCCGTCTCTATTCGTCGGTCGAATCCATCTCCGGGAGTCACGCGCACACAAGAGGAGGCTTTGCGTTGACTCTTGTTGATGTTGTGGGTTGGTGAGAAGGATCGTCGGCTCGACGGGCTTCGGCGCTCGAATTTCGCCGACGGGTCTGGCTTGCCACCGGCGCACACCAGCACATTTCGCCAGGCAAGCAACCTTCTGCCGCCACTCGTGACTTGAGCCCGCCAGGGAAAGTGAGCGTGACCTTGTTCTGATCCCGAACATCGGAGCACACATCACATCTTCTTGCGTCGGCCAGCAACCCACTGAACAAAGCAGTGTGCACGGTGCGTTCACTCTGCGAAGATCTACATTGAACCGTGCTGCCGAGCCGATGGCAAGCGACGCAATGGTCGGATGAAGCCTTTGCGGCCTAAGCCCTACAGTTGCTGTCTCTCACAAGGCGATCCACACGAGGCAGAGTTGAAGTATCGAGCTAAGCCTTCCCAGCTCTTGCTACTGTATCTTGCCGGCCGCTTCTCATGGTTCTGTGGGAAGACACCGAGAAAAACGCGGCGATCAAGTGGAGAAAGATTAGAGACGAAATTTCGGTGAGTTCTCTCAACTCTGACTGGCTCTTTCAGCTAGAAACAGAACAAAAGCGGTTGTGAGAGAGCCCCCCGCACATCTAGCCGGGGCAATGCAGTAGCCGTGCCTCTTTTTTCTTCTTCAAAGTCTTGCGTTACTTAAATGTTTTATTGTTTTTTGATTTCTTGCCTGGGCGAGCGAGGTGTGGAGGCTTCTGCCACTGCGACGCTCTTCGGCAAATTTGCTATTGCGCACGTCCCAGCTCTGATTTTTTTTTGTCTTTTGTTGGCCACACACGGCACAGAAGAGATGCGGGGGAAGTGAAGGAAAGGCCAACGTCGGTGATCAAGCTCCCGCCAAGGCGACGAAGGCAACAAGGCTCTGGAATTTGCGAACGCCGCCTCACGCACTCGCCTGTGTTGGCGCCGGCCTCTTTTCCGACAGTAGACGGACGCATCTCCTGACCTTCATCCTCTGGCACTAGGCCCACTGCGAGCGGAAGGAGAAACCTCGCCAGTTGGAAGACTAAACTCAAATCTGCCAGGCTGCTTTCTAGTCGAGTGCCTCTGTTGCATTGTCGCCCGTGCCTTGCCCCGTGCTGGTGGAACCCCGCGCTTCTGTCGCTCAGTGATTGGCTCTCCCGCAATCTCGTTCGCATAGCGACGCAGCGTCAGACGCAGCCAGACCTCAGCCGCCACTTGATCAATCCATAATTAGGGCTCTCTTCCCCATCTCGCGCTCCCATCTTCTCTGTCACCACCAACTCACTCGTTGAAGCCACTATCGACGAGACCTATACCCATCCTCCCCTCCTACGGACAATCACTACATTTCCTCTCCCCTCTTCCTGCTCCGGCCTTTCAACTTTGGTACCGTTCGTCCTTGCTGACCGCTATCTAGCACGCAACACGTGAAGCAACCTTCTACAAGATGGCGACCAAGCACGTCTTTGACAGCTCTCAAGGGCTTGTAGACCGCAACCTGCGAGGTACTGTTGCGCTCAACCCTGCTCTGCGATAGTAAGTAGCTCTCCTCGAATTCCGCACTCTTTGCTCTTCGCTTTAATGTTGTTGGCGGCTTGAGAGAAGAGACGAGCAGGATTGCTTCGCCTTTCTGCCTTGCTTCCAGTCGTTTTCTCAGAGACCGAGTCGCTAATTTTAATCCTTCATTCGTGCCTCTGGTACTGGCTTCTGCTTTGATGCTGCAGCTACGCTCCTCACAAGGTCGTCTTTGACCCCACGCACGACAACAAGAAGGTAGCCGTCATCTCCGGAGGCGGTGCCGGTCACGAGCCTGCTCAGGCTGGTTTTGTCGGCAAGGGCATGCTCGCCGCCTGCATTTCCGGTGACGTTTTTGCTTCTCCCTCGGCGGCTCAGATCTGCTCTGGTATCGACCTCATCAATCACGATGCCGGCGTGGTGATGGTTGTGAACAACTACACAGGTGATTGCCTCCACTTTGGTCTTGCTGCTGAAAAGGCGCGCGCTGCGATGGCCTACTCTGGCAAGCAGGGCGGTGGCGTCGAAGCTGTGATTGTCGCTGATGACGTTGCCGTCGGCCGAAAGCGCGGTGGTCTCGTCGGCCGACGAGGTCTCGCTGGCAACATCTTTACCTGCAAGATTCTCGGTGCTGGTTCGGACAAAGGTCTGGACGTCAAGCGACTCGGCGAGCTCGGTCGTAACCTGATGGATAACATGGTTTCGATCGGCACTTCGCTTGACCACTGCCACGTCCCCGGACGACCCAAGGGGGCGGAGGAGCGTGGTGCTCTGGCCGAAGAGGCCGCCGAGCTCGGCATGGGTATCCACAACGAGCCTGGTTTCAAGCACATGGACAAGAAGCCCGAACCCGAGGCTCTCATCGGCGAGATGCTCGACCTGCTACTCAACCCGGACGACGCCGACCGTGCCTACACTCCCTTTGACAAGGACGACGCGCCTGTTCTGTTCATCAACAACCTCGGTGGCATGAGCCAGCTCGAGATGAACGCCATCACCGATCTCACCATCGAGCTGCTCGAGAGCAAGTGGAGCCTGCACCCTTGCCGCGTGCTCAGCGGTCCGTACATGACCTCGCTCAATGCCCCGGGCTTTGGCATCTCGCTCATCAACCAAAAGCGTTTCGAAAAGAACACGGGCCAGAGCCTGCTCGAGCTGCTCGACTACCCCACCACCGCCTACTCGTGGCTGGGTGTGCAGACCGGCTGGGGTGGCTCGCACGGCCATCCACGCGACCGCAAGGCCGAGGAGAAGGAAGCCGACGACCACCTCCAATCGGTTCGCAAGGCCGGTGGATCGGTCAGCGGACTGGCCGACCCTGGCGCGTCGTCCAACGGTCCTGCCAACCCAGATCCGGAGCTGGTCAAGAAGGCCATTATCGCTGCATGCGACGCCACGGTCGAGATCGAGCCTACGCTGACGCGCTACGACACGATTGTCGGTGACGGCGACTGCGGTGAGACGCTGGCTCAGGCTGGTAACGAGGTCAAGAAGGCGCTCCAGAAAGGCGAGATCCCCGTCGACAATGCGGCCGGTACGCTGATCGCCATTGGCGAGGTGCTCGAGTACGCCATGGGTGGTACTTCGGGTGCCATCTATGCGCTCTTCTTTGCTGGCCTGGTGCAGTCGCTTCTGTCGCAGCCCAAGGGAGCGCAGGCCGACTCCAAGGTGTGGGGCAAGGCGGCTCTGGATGCGCTCGAGAACCTGGGACGTTACACCCCTGCTCGTCCTGGCGACCGAACGCTGGTGGATGCGCTGGACCCCTTCTGCCGCGCCTTAGGTGCTGGCAAGTCGATCACTGAAGCGGTGGACGCCTCCAAGGTCGGTGCCGAGAAGACGCAGGCGATGACTCCGCGTCTGGGGCGTGCAACGTACGTGGGCAGCAAGGACCAGGGCGAGATGCCTCCTGACCCGGGCGCATGGGGTATCTGGGCGCTCACCGACGGTCTTCGAAAGGGTCTGAGCCAGTAAATGTGCACAATATCGTCGCAATCAACTCGACTCGATAGCTTCTGCATGTACATAGCCAAGACTACAGATCAATGCATTCCCTCACATCCCTCATGTCTTACTGTCTGCAATGCGTGTGGTTTTCAGCTCGAAGTCGCATGCAATGCTCTATGATTCTGCTGCAGGGAAGTCTGCTCGTGGTCAAACGACTTTGCCAAAACAACACACAGCACGTCGGATTGCTCAGCCGCCCGGCAAGCGCATTCTAAGCTGCAACCCGCTGATCGAATGCATGTGCCTGCAGAAGTGGCTCTACAGAAACGTGCATCTGTTCGGGTTTCTTTTTCTTTTTCAATTTCTTTTTCAATTTCTTTTTCAATTTCTGTCGATCCGTTTGCTTGAGCTGTCGGAAGTGTAACGACCAGTGAGCTCTCCACGTCAAAACACGACACAGAATGAACTGACTCTGACGAACGCATGCTCGTAAAACCTCTCCTTTGGATGGTAACCTGCGTGCTCTTGATCTCTTGAACTTTTAGAACTGAGACTGTGGAGCTGTGATTTGAGGTCATGCCGTGCCAAGCCGAACAAGGCATCATGACGGTGGAGGGTAAGACGGCGAGGCGAGTGGCCAAACTGTTGCCGGAGCGAGCGGCAGTAAGCAAACGTAACCCCGATCAAGTGGAGAAACGGAAAATAATCTGAGACAGACTCGACCCAAAATATTAAACGCTAGTTTAGATGAGGAATTCTGTAAGTTTGATTGAGCGCTGACCTCCTCCCCTTGCCCGCAAAGACCATCCTCTCCTGCCCTTCGTCCCGCTGTCATCGTTCTGTTTTCCGATCTCCGTTCACTTTCGTCAAGGCAGGCCTCTCTTCAGAAGCATAGAAACCGAGCATTCATACCCTTCCTTCTCATTGCGATACCCCTAAGGACTCCATTGTCTAAGACAATCACCTGCCTCGAGCCTAAAGCAACCCACTCTCTTCATCACAGCACAACATCGTCCCCCACTTGCATCATCGGCACTGAGATTCGATCGCACTCAGCCTCAACTGCCTGATTGAACCGTACATCTTGGCTGCATTGCTGGCAAGATCGTAGCTGCAAGACGAGACGAAACAGAGCAAGACCACGCGCTTCGAAGCTCATCGACAGGTTCCCATTTCTCTGCATTCGCAGTAACGCGAAGCCACATTCACTCGACCTTCTTCCGGGATAGATACCCCCTCATTACGGATCGTAGCCATGCCTCGGTTGAAAGTGCAGGTCGGCCCCGACCGCTTCCACATGGAAGACTGCCGTCTCAACGATACCCAACGACCGCACGAGATCGACACCGAGCACTTTGTCGGCCGCGTCCTCGTTCGCATCCTCGATGCTCCAGGTGCCAAGGAAGGCGAGCCCGGCCGCGAATACTTCGAAGGCCGTTCGCGCAAGTTTTGCATCCAGATCGAAGGCCGCTTCAAGCAGCGATGGAACGGCAACGACGTGCTCTTTGGCACTGATTTCGACAGGTTCGTGGACTTCCCTCGCGCTCCCTTTAACGCCGGTATGCGCGTGGCCAAGTACATTGATCCCTGCACATTCTACGAGCTTCACCCGGATTCAGGCAGACCGTACATCATGTCGCCCTACATTGCGTGCATGAATACCTTTTGCGCCTGGCCCGCCCCTTCGCGTGCACACGACGCCGTAGTGGTGCTCCGACACACCCACCGCGCCAACACACCGGACAGCTCTCGTCCCTCGACGCCGCTCATCGATCCCGAAAAGTCCACCAAGAATCCTCAGAACGCGCTCGTTGCCAGCCCGCATGCGAGCGGCGACGAAGACGAAGGCGACATTGTACCGCGCGAAGCGCTCGACCGTCGTCGTAGCCTCAACGACAAGGCGGGCAATGCTACGGCAGCAAAGAAGAAGAAGGGCTGGTTCGGCGGGTTTGGAGGTGGTGGCAGCAGCCACGGCAAGGAGGAGCGCATCCTGAAAAAGTATTGGCGATTTGTGGGTTTCAAGGACGATCCGCGCGTCCGCGCTCTGCTTGAGGCGCACCATGCCAAGCTGCATGGCGGCAGACGCCCCTCTGATGGTCAGACCGACTCGAACCCCGATGGCTCCTTGTCCGCGACTCACGCTGTTGTCCGCCAGGGCAGTATCGCCAGTGTCGGCTCTAATGACGTACAGCACGGCCCCGCGGGGCAGACGCTCTCGGTCCTCGGAATTGGCAAAAGAGCAGAGATGGATCGCACCCCGGACCGTGCGCTCACGCCCAACCACGGCTACGCGGGTGGTGAAGACATGCCCGCGTCGCCGCAGGTTGGCAGCGGAAGCTTCAGTGACATTGGCGCCAATGAGATTGCTGCCGCTCCGCCTGCCGACGTCGATGAAGGACAGAGCAAAGCCGGACCCACGCTGGTGGCACCCAAACCTAAGCATGGTGTGGCAACACCGCTCGACGAGAGCGAGGTTGCTTTTGCCGCTGCTGCGCCTGCGCCTGCTCCCTCTTCGACCCTCCCCGCCACTTCGTCAGCTAAGAGTGGTGCTGCGAAGCCAGAGATGCCGCCACTGGAGCGCATCGCTACCTCGGTCCGTCACGAGATGGAAGAGTCGGCCAAATCGGATGGACTCAAGGACGGCGACTTCAAGCTGGCCGATACATTGGCGCACACGCACATCAGCCGGAGCAGCAGCGCTCAGGGTAGCACCAACGGCTCCACCGCCGCTGCGGCCCCTTCCAAGCTTGACGAGCAGCTCGGACCATGGCGCTTCGCGGACCCTGGCACAGACATGATCGAAGACAATGCGTTCATCTTCACGACTCAGTCGTTCCCCGTGCCGCGCCGTCGCAAGCACTTTGCTTCGGAGAAGAACCGTCTCGACTTCCACTACGATCCGGACGTCGTCTATGGCGCTTCGTTCTTCACGGATGCGATGGACTTCAACACGTTCAATCTGGGCATCGGTCCAGTCAAACTGAATGTTGCACGGTGGTTCAAGGACATGCCCGTGCGCTATACGCTCCGAAGCACCAAGGATGAGAACCTCACTTTTGCCACGACCAGCTTTCAGCTTGTAGACGAATAAGACCAACTTAGATGGCGTTTAACGAATAATAGAGCATCTTTGAATCATCACAACAAGCGTCGATGGTGGTACAGGATTGGAATCACTTGCCCTGGGCGGCGCCCTTTGCGAGGTCGGCGTCGAGCTGGGACTGTTTGGCCTGTCGGGCGAGCCTCATCTGGTTCTTCTTTGCGATTGTGTTGAAGTAGGTGCTGAGGATGAAGCGGATGAAGGTGAAGAAGGGCTCCCAGATGATGGCGGGGAGGTAGTTCTGGGCAACGGCGATGGTGATGGGGCTGGTGGTCCAGGTGACCTTCATGACGGGCCAGAAGGCGGCCTTGACGGCGCGCTTGATGTTGTCGACGCCGCGCGCGCCGTTGATGTAGGCCATGCACGTGAGGTAGACGCAGTTGGCAAACACCGAGACGGTGAGGTTCGAGGTGATGATCTGGAGGATCTTGTCGCGGGTGGTGGTGCGACCGGCAAAGGCCTTTTGCAGGAGGCCGGTGAGAACGTGACCCATGGGTGCCGAGATGAAGAAGCCGTAGATGAACATCTTGAGTGCACGCTCGTTGATTCCGAGCTTGGCGGCGTAAGCTTGCAGCAGACCGACGGGGTTCTGTTTCGCCTGGCGCTTCTTCTCGTCCAGAGACGAGGGGGTCTTGGTCGCGGTGGGTGCCACGCCAGCGATATGGCCGGCGAGCACTTCGGCGAGCGCAGACAGAACACCGGACGTGAGCATCCTGTTGAGAGGGTATAGGTAGTCAGCATGTCTGTTTGCATCAGACAAAAGCCGGTTAGGCACTCACTTTGTGCGAAGCGGGTTAGCGGCCAGCGCCGAAAGGTAGCCCAGCAACAGCGGGTTGGTCGCCAGCGACGACGGCTTGGAAACGACGGTCGACATTTCTGTATGATGATGATAGGTTGATGGTGATGAGAAGGCAATGTCAGTCCACGCGATCCCAAGATGATTCGATAAAATTGGAGGAGCTCGGACATAGCCGACGATGTTTGTTGGGCATCGTGTTCGGCACCTCGGCCGTGCGCGCGGTCGGCATGGTGCTACCCGTACGTGGACGTGTCCACCCTGCTCTGACCACCTGCACTGTCCCTGATATGAATATCGCATCCTCCGAAGCCGTGTCGTTGGCATCACTCACTTTTGGTGATCTTCGAGTAGGCGGAGATGAGAAACAGGGTTGAACAGCAATTTAGAATCCCTTCAATACGTGAGATGAGAGATTGGACGTGTCTTTGACGTGAGCGGTTCCGGGTTTCGAGGTGTGCTCAACGTGATGGTGATGGTGTTGACGGAAGCGGGCACTGACGGTAACGAGCTCCAAGTTGAGCTGATGCTCTTGCTCTTCAAGGGTCTGGCGCGCTCGATCCGAGGCTTTTTTGGTGTGTCTCTCTCCACAGTCTTTGTGTGCTGGAAACGTGCACGTCCACCGTTGCTCTTCTGCTCTTCTGCTTTCGAACAAACGGGCTCGGTGTCGGGCGCATAACCGGAATACCCGGTTCATCTCGTCCGCCTCTCGCCCCACACAATCGTGGTTCCTGGATTGCATCTTGCCGGGTAGCTGACCAGGCATCAATATAGGCTTTGGTCAAACGAGCCTCGGTCTTCAATTCGCGGCAAATCCCCCAAAACCGTCTGGCCTTGAACATCTTACTTGGCCGCAACAGTGCTGAAAGCAGTCTTGCTCGCGCTTCACATGGCCCGAAGAACAGACCTCTGACATGGACATCACTACGTTGGGCCATGTGCATTTCTAAGCGCTGGCTCCAAGAGCATTTTGCGGGGAAAACAGAGCACTGAGCGCGTTCCCATCGAGGTGCGGCCGTGTTGCAGCTAGAACTCGCCCCACCAATTTCGCACGAGATTGCCCTAGTAAGGCACCGCGTTCTCGGCAAAGGCGGCTGGGGCGGCGCAGCCCTTTCTTTGGTGCTCCGCAACGCGAGTTCAACAATCCCGATCGGCATTTACCTCCCGATGCTGTATCGTGCGACAAACTCAGCACAGACGAAAAATTGCCGACGCGAAGCTCATCTCGTCCAACATTTTGGAAGCTCTCTCTGCTCGATGCGATTTCGCATCCACACTTTTGATCGAACACCATCAACACACCAGCTGTCTCTCTTTCTGTACCAGCTACTTGTCGCAGAAAGGCAAGGCTACAGCAAGACATGTTCTGTGCAAGTAAGTCTGGTCTCCAGTCTTAGCTCCTTCCTTTCGCAGCTGCTGACTTTCTGCCTCGCTCTTGTTTTCACCCAACAGTCTCGGGAGAGCCGCCCAAGGTGCCGGTCGTGTCCAAAAAGAGCGGCCTCGTATACGAACAGCGTCTCATCCACAAATACATCAACGACAATGGCAAGGACCCAGTCACGGGTGACACACTCGAACTGGACGATCTGATCGAGATCAAGTCAAGTAAGTTCTGTGCCGACTCTACACAGTATCCCGGATCGTGCTACGATGCGAGTTATCAAGGATGAAATCGCTTTCTCAAAAACTACATATCAACTAGAAGCTGTTGATGAGCCTCCGGGCTACGACTATACCACGAGTTCTGACCACCAACCAGCGCGAGCACAGCAACGGCCCCGCTTTTCGCATCAGTCTCACGATCCTGGATGCTGTCGATGACATGAGCTCAGAAGCACTTTCTGACACGTGTTTGCTTTTTTGTCTTTTGCTTCGACTTTGCTACCCTCTCAGGTCCCAAGACGGCCGTACCGCGTCCACCACAGCACAGTTCGATCCCATCGCTACTCACATCCTTGCAAAACGAGTACGATGCCATCATTCTCGAAACGTTCACGCTCAAGAAGCATTACGACAACTTGCGGCAGGAGCTGGCGCACGCTCTCTACGCCAACGACGCTAGCGCACGAGTCATCGCAAGGTTGCTCAACGAGAGGGACCAGGCACGCGAAGCACTTGCTAGCATCCAGGGTACCATCGGTGCCGGACCGTCTTCGTCGCGAGTCGCCCACGATGTCGAGATGACTGACCCGACACACGCAGAGAACGGTTCCAGTGCCACTGCTGCTGCCGATTCAAGCGGTCTTCCCGCCGATGTTGTCGAGCTTATCGACTCGACGGCACAGAAGCTGTCATCGCAGCGAAAGGCCAAATCGAAACGCAAGGCGCCGGAGGGATATGCTACACAGGCCACCGTGGCCGAGTTTGCAGAAGTGCAGAGCCTGCCCTCGATGCATCATGCCAAGCCGGCTGGCGTCTCCTGCCTGATTCTGTCGGCGGACGGGAACGTGCTCGTTACTGGCGGAAACGACAAGAACGTACAGGTGTACGATCGCAAGGAGGATCAAGTGCTGGCAACGCTCAAAGGCCACACGAAACGAATCACGCACGTCGCTGTCACGGGTATCTCGGACGCACCTATTGGCCCTGAAGCCGCCACAGACGCAGCTGCACTGCCTAGCTACATTGTCTCTGCCAGCGAAGACGGCAAAGTCAAAGTGTGGGAGCCTACGGGCGCAACGGGAGCCAAGTCGCAAGCATATTCGCTGTCCAGCACGGCCGATGCTCACAAGAGCGAAGTGACCGGCATCGACATCCACCCTTCGGAGGCATTCTACGGATCTGCAGGCCGCGACGGAACCCTCTCGCTGCGTTCGCTCGCCGATGGTTCCGAACTCGTACGCATCGACCCTCAGCTGGGTGACTCTTACGAGTCGTTCGCGTTCCACCCGGATGGCCAGCTCGCTGCGACGGGTACCTCGACGGGCGCAATTCGCATCTGGGAGGTCAAATCGGGCGCCAATGCATCGACCATCCAGACCGAGCTGCCCGGCCGTGTTTCGTCGCTTCATTTCAGCGAAAATGGCTACTACCTGGCTGCAGCCAGCGATCAGGGCAAAGCGGTCGAAGTTTGGGATCTCCGAAAACTCACTGCTGTGGGTAAGCTGACGGTGGAGGAAGAAGGCGAGGGCGCCAAGAGCGGCGTGACAGCGGTCAAGTTTGATCCCTCGCTGCAGTTCTTGGCTGTGGCGACGGACAGCGTCAACGTGTACGCCAACAAGTCGTGGAACCACTTGGTCAAGGTGGAGGGAACACAAAAGCTGACGGGGTTGGCGTGGGATGCGAGACATGGGCAGGTGGTTGTTTCGAGTCTCGACCGCACGGTTCGCACCTTTGGAGTGGCGGCCTAATACATTGCCCTCTCGCCCTTGTACTTCTTTTGGAGTCTAATGTGATATCAGGACAGGGTATGTGTGTGCCCTTGTTCAATTTCTGCCTCTTCGTGTAGAGAGAAACCTTGCTTGTTGAGTGCCAGATGAACAAGGCTGCTGTCAGAATAAGGCTGGCAAGAGTGGCAGGGTGGGCAGGATTTATGGGGGCATCTTTTCCGAACCGAATTTCCTGCCATGGTATTTCGTAGATTTGGGCGCTTTTCCTTTTCTCCGGCGAGGTGACGTGACACACACGAGCGAAGAGCCGGGTCGGACATGAAGGATTCGCAGTGTTCCCGCACCATTCTCATTCCCGAAGGAAGTTTCCTTCTCCAGCTCTTTCGAGCCCCAGCGGCAGCTGGATTCCCTGTTGGCTTATGGCTTGTGGATATTGGCAGATGACTCGGATCGAAGGATTACCCTGCGGCGCAAGGCCGCGTACAGTACGATAACCCTTGGCGTTACGCATGCCGCGTTACGCGATGGTGGATCTTCCACATAGGGTGGGAGTTCAGGTATTGGCACCCCGACGATCATGCAAGAGTCAGCAAAGACCGATGGTTCGCACAACTGGCTGCCTTCTTCTTCGCTGCTGCTCGACGGTAAGAGCGCCGTAGAGAAACAAGTTAGAACGAAGAGCTACAACCTGGACGCTAACGATTTGCTCCGATGCTTTTGCCACCAACAAACATGAATGGCTAAACAGAACGGAAGGTAGACAACCAAACGGCTCCAGCTCCGGGCCATCAAGGGTCTGATCCGCCGCCAAGACAGACTTCAACGAGTCAATGAGTCAACGGCGAAGACGACGAACGACGAATGATGGACGACCATGACACACGCGGAGTATGAAAGCGGCGGGTCGGAAAATCCGAGGAAAGGGAGTTTCGGCCTTTCCGGTAAAAAAAGATTAAAAATAACATAAAATTGGAAACAGTGAAATGAAGATGAAAAGTTTCCAACCGATAAACAGAGCTTTAATTTCCCTGTTTGGACGCTAAGGCTCGCTTCGAAATTTGATTTCTCCTTGTCATCACGTTTGACACGTCTGCTTCTGCTTTCTGCTTCCATGGCCGCCCGCCCGCCATGTGGGATGGTCGCTTCAAACCGATGGAGCTCCTGCACAGTTGGTCTAGCGCGCCGCCCTTGGCGAAAAAGATCCGATCCTGCTGACCGACACCTGGTTTGTCGGAAGCTGCCAACGGCTCTGGTACCGCTCATGATCTCATGATCTCAGAGTTGTCGTCTCGGCGAATTTCGAGCTACAGTGAACATCGCTCAAGTTCTGACCCTTTTTGAACAAGCAAAGCATCGAGTGTGCCGTGGACGTAAGAAGCATACCTGATTAACGATGGCGCGTCTAGTTCGGCCGTTTCTGTGGGTTGCAGGGCAGGGGTATTTTTCGACTGTGAAAGTCGTGTGCATTCGAACCGCGTTTTTCTGATCACTTGGTCTTTGCCCTTCGTTTGTTTTCTCCACCTCCATGCAACTTGCTGCGCCTCCTCCGCACCTGCTTCGTCTCGGCGAGAACGAGAGTTCCGCAAGACCATACCTTTCCAATTGAGGTTTCGAAAGAGAATTAGCAACAGCAGAATCGATGTTTCTGCATTGCCAGAAAAAGAATTGACCGGCTCAAAGTCGAGTTGCTGCTTGTTACGCTCCGCTTTCTGTGCCGAGGCTCCGCGGAGAAAGCGAGGTGGGTTGCTTCGCCGTTCCGGATGTAGCGAGCGAGCATCTCCGCGGCAGCGCAAAGGAGATTTTTTTTAAACATTGATTGTGTTTGCGAAAAAATTTCAACTCCAGCCCGGTCCAGTGACGTTGTCCGAGACCGGTGCAAGATTTTACTTTGCGAGAGAGCCGACAATCTGGCGAAAGGACAACGTCCGAGTCGAAGCTCTTCAGAGTGGAGAGCTCTTCCTACATCACAGAGATCAGAGCAGTAAGAAGCGCTCCGAAAAGTACCGAGCTGTGGCGCAGGAGCTTTATTTATTTACCTGTCGATCCGAGCGACAGCCCTGCGCAGCACCTTTCTGCTTTTTTGAGCCAAGCGACACCAAGACGCGAACCAGAGCTTTATGGCTAGTCACAGTATCGCTAGCACCGACAATACTCCGCCGCCAAGTGTTCTTCTCAATCCTATTTCCGCTTACCTTGCCTTCTTCCGCCACCACCACCACCCCTCGTCATCACCACCAGTCATCGAAAGCATCGACAGACGTTCGACCTTATTCTCCTTGCTCTGTATATCCCGACCATTGTTCTTTACTCCACGTTCAGCGCGTTCGCCGACGTTTACATTGCATTGAACCCACCCTGACTCAATTCGGTCGGCCCCAGCTACCCTGGAACGCTCCCATCACGTTATCGCGACGCTCTCTCCTCTCGTCCCTCCAACGCGCACTTCATCTCGAGGTATCCACACTGCTCGCTGCCGAGAGCGACTTCCGAGCTGTGCCACCCTCCTTCACCGAGAAGAGCTCGAGGAGCCATCTCGACCGCATTTTCGACAACTTTGCCTCTACCTCGGTTGCAGTGAAACGTGCAAAGCCAGCCGCTTTAGCTCGAAAGTGTAGCCCCAGCGAGCCTCTACTCCTGCTGATCTCTCCACAGACGAGGGGCTACTGCCCTCCAGCGACCCGTTAGATAGCCTCCAAGGCCAAGTCGTGCAACCATGTTTAATCCCAACATGTACTCGCACAGCGCGCCGCCTCCGGTTGATGCTGTCTATCATCCCACGATGATGCCCTCCACGTCCAACTATCCTCCAGACATGGCCGTGCACACCATACCTTCCGCCTACTCAAATCACGACATGCCTACGCACGCAGCTGATATCTCGGCTGACACCACCAACAACGACGACGACGCAGAAGGTGCTGGCAAGAGGAGAAGAGTGCAGCGAGCTTGCGACGTGAGTTCTCAACCCTGAAGCAGCTAGACGGTCCTTTGGCGAAATCATTATACTGACGTTTTGTTTCCCGATCTCTCAATCTCCTTACCACTCAGACATGTCGAAAGAAAAAGGTTCGCTGCGATGGTCTCCAACCAGAAAAGGGCGCCTGCACTAATTGGTAAGTTGTACTCTCCCGTCAGCATTTACCGTGACGAGCGATCCGCAGCTGACAAAGCTTGCTATCGTCTTCCTCTTTGTCATCGCCTCCCTCCAGCGCCAGCTACGGCTACGAATGCACTTTCGTCGATGCTGCCAGAAAGCGCGCCCCGCCTCGCAGCTATGTCGAGGCCATCGAGGCTCGTATCATCAAGATGGAACAGCTGATTGCCTCACTCGCGCCGGGCGTCGACTTTACTGACCGCATCGGCAAGCCTATCAGGCGGCCAGATGAAAAGGGCGACGAGCCCAACCCCGACGCCAGGCCCTCTTCCCAGGAAGAGTCATCGCCAAAACAGGAACTCAAACCGATCGACCCTATATCGCTCGCCCGTGCCAACAGCCTTTGTGGGCCCGGCGTGACTATCTCGCAGATGCTATCGCCCTCTCATGTCAAGTCACGCAACAACTCGGAATCCGACGTGACTCCCACAAGCGATGAAGATTCCGAGGATGACGTTGCCTTCATCCAAAGCAGGGTCAGCAACATCCGTTTGCAACCCCATCTGGCCGTCCCTTCGAGCTCTGCCACATTTGATAGCAGCTCCTCCGAGCGCTTGATCGTCGGTGACCACGTTCGAGCCGAAGACATTCCTCACGCCGCGCCCACGCACAAGTTCATCGGCAAGGCCAGTGCCATGCACTCGCTCCCCATCCTCGAGAGGCTCAGCAGCAAAAGTTCCCACGAACTCGGCGTTCACCCCAAAGGAGCTCGTCCGGAGTATTGGTCCGTACCCTCCGGTTTCATAGACCCGCCCACCGATCCAGCTGTCGCCATCTTGGCCTGGCCCGAACCGGATCTCGCTGATAAGCTGCTCGATGCTTTCTTTGGCCGCATCAATCGCGAGTTTCCCGTGATCAACGAGTCGCTCTTCCGCCACGAATATGCTAATAAGCCTGAACTTCGCAGCGAGCCTGAATGGCTTGCACTCTCCTTCTGCGTCTTTATGATGGGCAGCAGCTACGTCGACGACGTCAGGGTGAGGGCTGACCCCAACGACAAGCACTCAAGCGGCATGCATTGGTGGCAGGCGGCCAAAAACCTCTTTTTCCGCTTTGGGAACGTGGACAAGCCGCTTTGGCTCATTCAGTGCCTGCTGCTTTCCACTCTCTTCCAACTAGGCATTCCCATCTCGGCGTCTCACTCGTGGATCTTGCTCGGAGGCGCCATCCGCGTCTTGCTTGACGTGGGAGCGCATCGAAAGCATACCGCAAAGAAGTTGCGCTTGTCCAGGCTAGACGAGGAGACTTACAAGCGCGTGTTCTGGGTGGCGTACAGTCTGGATCGCGAATGCGCTGGATCACTGGGCAGACCGATCATGTTGCAAGACGAGGACATTGACGTCGAGCTGCCCATCGAGATTGACGACGAGTATCTCTTCAACACGCCCGATGCAGAGCCTCTGCCAGCGCAGCCCAAAGACAAACCTGCGTTCATCAGCGGCTTTCTCTGCTCGTTGCGGCTTGACGAAATTGTGGGGCGTACGCTCAAGACGGTCTACGCGCTGCACAAGACCAAGATCCGTTTTGGCATCAACTCGAAAGATTGGGACGAGCGCCTGGTTTCGGAGATCGACTCGGCTCTCAACATTTGGCTCGATACGGTCCCACCGCATCTGCGCTACGATCCCCACGAACGCAACGATGAGTGGTTGCTGCAGTCGTCGCTGCTCTACTCCAAGTACTACAACTGTCAGATTTTGGTACATCGACCCTTCATTCCGGCCAAGAAGAGTGCCAACGAAAAGTCGATTCTCAACTTCCCCTCTCTCGCCATCTGCACCAACGCGGCACGCAGCATCAGCCATTTGGTCAGTAACCTCAAGGATCGCAACCTGCACAGCCAAATCGGCATTCCTGTGGGCTTCCGATCCGTGTCGGCCAGTAGCATTCTCTTGATGGTGGTGTGGGGCGCCAAGCGGAATGGCGGACGGGTCTCGAGCTCGGCCACAACAGATCTGCGGCGCTCGATCGACGTTTTGAGGACGATGGAAGAACAATGGCAGTTCTGCGGCAAGGCGGTTGACATTCTCGAGTCGATCATGGCGTCGACGCATGTGAGTGTACCGAGGAGCGTCTCGCAAACCGAGCATGGCGTGAAGCGGTCGCGCGACGGCGCTGAAGTGCACGACGTCCAAGTGGAAGACGAGGCAACATCGGCGAAGCAAACGCAAGACGTCGCAGCCGGAGGGAAGTCGTCGGGTAAGCAGGCGCGGCAAGGTCGAAGCAAGGCAGAAACTGCGCATGCAGGCGGCGAAGACGGCCACCCGTTGTCGCCGGAAGCGAGGCACTTGCCGATGTCGACACAACAGTTGGCGTCGTTGACGCCGCAGTCGAGCGACGAGCATTCGCCTCGGTCGGCGAAAAACCTTTCGCTTGGCCAAGCCGGCAACGGACAAGCTGTTAACGGCAGCGATCCGTTTGGACCCAAGACGCCACAGCCTTCGCAGAGTGCACGCATGCGCACGCTGAGCGGCGCCACGGGCTTGCCGGCGTCTCTGTCGTTCGGCCTCATGACGCCATCGGCCGGTGTGCATTGGGGTACGAATCTGACTGAGCCTGATTACCTCAATGGTCCGCACTCGGGGGTGTACAGCCAATCCATCCCCGCGGTGACGCCGAGCATCTTCGACAATCTAGGCTTGAGCGGCGGCGTCGACGATGTGATGCAGGCCTCCGTGGGAAACATGCCAGACATGTCGCAGTTCGGATTTGCTAACAGCCCGGCCGCAACCGGTGTGGCCGGGTTCGGTGGGGCTGCGGGTGACGTATTTGGGGGTGGTCTGGAGCAGTTCTATGCTGCTGGTGCGCAGGGGGTTGGGGGCAGTGGGGACACGCCGAATTCGGATGGAAGTGGTGGCTTGGCCAGCTATGCGTTCGAGCTTCTGCAGAACCAGAGCGTGTGGAATCTGGATGATGATTCGCTCAACTTGTTGCAGCAGAGGAGTCGGCAGCAGCGGCAATGATGGTGTTCTCTCTCTCTCTCTCTCTCTCTCTCTCTCTCTCTCTCTTTGTGTCTAATCCATGTAACCTTACCACATCTGTATCACTTTCTCGTTTTGACGGTTCGAATGCTTCACGGGCCGCTTTCTCACCTCTCAGTGTTTCTCTGTGTGTGAGAATATGAATGTGCAGTTGAAGGTTGAGTCGCGTTGGTACGATAAGCGAAAGGGGTATAGTATTACAATGCGGCTCTGGCCCTTAGATGACGAACACGCGGGTCCTGCGTAGTCCACCGGGACCGGCGGACCCTCTGACGCCAGACGTGAGTGCTGGCGGGTGTTTGCGCTGCAGCCGCGCGAACGCTTCGTGGATGTGCGATGCGAGCAGCGGTGTCTCGACGGTAGGTGGCAGGGTAAAGAGCGTACACAGTTCGTCGTCTTGTTTGGTTGGGATGGGTTCGGGGTCGCCGCTGGTGGTAGTTGTGGTGGAATCGGCGGCGGCGGCAGCGGTGAGCGTTTGGTCTGCACTGTCGTCGGCGTCATCGGCGAGCTTGGGTTTCTTGTCGGCGGTGTCGGCAGAGTCGCTCGGGTCGTCGTGAGGGCGCTTGGTGGGGCTGCTGGAGGAGGGAATTGGGCCGGCGGCGGCGGCGGCGGTGGTGGTAGTCGTGGTGGCTGTGCTGATGGCGGTGGCAGTGGTAGTGCTTTGGGCTACTCGCTGCTGCTGTTGCTGTTGGGCGTCAGCGCGGATTCTCGCGGCTTTTTGCTCTTCCAGACTCTTCTTGATGGCCACAGCGCCGATACATAGCTCGCGGACAACTTCGAAGGCCAAGAAACCGAGGATGTCGATAATGTCGTCGTTGGGTTTGACATCCAAGTAGGCGCTGGCATTGATGAACTCTCTGAACTTTTTCGACTTGCGAAAGGTAAAACTGGCCTGCCTGCATTCCGAGTAGTGAACGTATTCTTCCCTCGTCATGCGGCGAGTGGCTTCGTCGGCATCCTTGAGTCGCTGCATAGACGCTTCGTGCGCTTCGAGGTCGTCGTCATCCTCGTCTTCGTCCCCGTCCGCATTGGGCAGCGCTAGAACGTGCTCCGAATAGATCGACGAAATCTCCCACGGCAGGCGGATCTTCATCTTTGTAGCTTTGACCGCCCCGCCGTCCATGCCGGTAGGATCGTCGAGTGCGTCCATCTCGGTCGCCCCGCCTGGTGCTCCACCGGAATCACCCGAGTCCTTGGCGTTCTTGCGAACGTCCTTCCACGAGAGATAGGTGCGCAAACGATTGACCTTGGCGCGGTCGTAGCGGATGAGGAAGATGAGGTCTTCCGACGAAAGATACTTCGACGCCCGCCGCTGCGAGAGTCGGCGCGACTGGATTATCATCTCGATGGTCTGGCTGCGGACGATATCCTCGACGAGTTTGGTCACTTCGGGTGCCGGGTCGACGACGTCGGCGAAGACAAACATCATCTGCGAGATCTCGACCTGGTATCGGTATTCGGGGGCGGGGGCATCGGTGGGGTCGGTGTCTGCTCCGAGTGCACCGAGGAAGGAGCCATTGGTCGATGCGGCTGCTTTTGACATAGTGACGCGCGCCGAAGCTGGGTCTGCGGCAGTCAGGGTTCAGACAGCGATGTGGTCGAGAAGCGAGGCGGATGATGGTGGAGCATCAGGTTGATTGCTGCGAACGTATGGCTGGCGTCTTAACACGCGAGAGACAAATTGCGGAAATGTTAGACCGGGGCTCAACCTGGAATTAAATCACGAACAAAAGGAAGCTCATCTTTGGCCCAAAGACAGGTGGAGCGGCAATGCAGTTTTTGACCCGTCAGCAGGGTCCAGAGTGAATGAATTGCGCAATCAAATGGCGTTATGCTTATCCGTGTCATACCTGGTGCACAACTACAACACCTCTTACTCGCCATCTTACCGGGGTTCCATCATCTACGATCCAAACAAAAGACCCGCCCACCATGGTTAACAAGGCAGTTCGAGTAACAAAGGCCCAGGGTGCAGTCGTCGAGACGCAGGCGGCTCCTTTCTCTGATTCCGATCTGGCGGCCAACGAGGTGCTCATCAAAAACGTGGCTGTGGCATCGAATCCCAAGGATTGGAAGCTGGCAGCTCTAGGCATGTTTGAAGGTATCGAGGGCAACGATGTCGCTGGCCATATCGAAGCGGTCGGCTCGAAGGTCAAGGACCTGCAAAAGGGTGACAAGGTCATCGCCTTCACCTACATCGCCAAAGCAGACAAGTACGGTGCCTACCAGCCGTTCACCGTTGCACCCGCCTGGACCACCGCCAAGCTCGCCGACCACGTCTCGTTCGAAGACGGTGTCACACTGCCTCTTGCCATTACCACTGCCTTCGTTGGGCTTTTCGACAAGCTAGGCCTCCCGGAACCCTCAGCGAATGGCAAGCCCGCTTCGGGTGCTGACGAGATTCAGCTTCTCGTGTGGGGGGCTAGCTCTTCTGTCGGAGCCTTTGTAGTGCAGCTCGCAAAAATCGCCGGTTTCAAGCTTGTCGCCATAGCAGGTGCAGCCAAGGACGAGGTGCAGTCTCTAGGTATCGGCGGGGACAAGATCGTCGACTACCGCGCCGACCGCGCCCAAGTCGTCGCCAATCTCAACAAGGCGGCTGGCGGCGTGCCCTTCACCCACATATACGACGCCATCTCTACCGAGGAAACCTTCGAAACGATCGTCGATCTACTCTCCACCTCACCAAACAAGGGCGGTAAGGTGACCACACTCTGGAAAAGCCCCTACAACGACGGAGAGGCGAGCGAGAAGCTGGAAAAGGAAAAAGCGATCAGCTTCAACTGGACTGCTTGTAGCAGCGTTCACGCCGACAAGAAGGAATTTGGAGAACGATGGTTGAGGCTGGTTGCGGAGTGGTTGGGTCAGGGCAAGATCCAGCCTAACAAGGCGCAGATCGTGGAAGGTGGTCTAGACGGCATTCCGGCGGCGTTGAGGCTGTTGGAGGAGAACAAGATTAGCTTTCGCAAGCTTGTTGGTAAGTTGACTTCTGCCGACGAGAAATGGTGTTCACTCGTTCGACCTGCTGACCGCTTCCTTTGTTCATCGGACACGACTTTACCTCGTACGTTGTACAGCTCGTATCGCCGATACCAAAGCTTGATTGACTCAACGAAAGGAGCGTTTCGACGGACTCGAGGGCTTGTCACAATTGGAACGATAAGCTTTGCAAGTAGTGGTCTTCGAGGCTGCAGCACGTCGATCATCTTTTCGCCGCCCAACTCGACCGTAAAAGCCGAGAGAGAGCGGAAGATTGTCGGTGTTGACAGCGGCAATTTTTTTTCTCTTTATCTCACTCAAGTCTCTCTGTCGAAGAATGGCGCCCGCGTGACTGTGGAAATTCGTTTTTTCCCACTTTTGTTTGAAACTTTGCGGCCATGTGCGGCGTGTTGTTCGGGCAGGAACGCGAAAAGCGCTCTTTTTATGGATTCGGTGACTCGTGAGCGACTTGGGCTTGCCAGCTGGCCCATCAGATATATAGACGACGAGGCGGTCATTGGTGGGCACGCCCTCTCCTCCTGCACATCCGACAACACTTTCTCTGGACGGGATTAGCCTCTTTCGATTCGCACAACCATACACCTCACAACGATGCCGGCACCAACGTCCGCAGCCGCCGTGGCTGCTCAGCAGGTTCAGCAGGCCGCGTCCACCTCGACCATGGCTCCCCTCAATGCCGACCTGTTGCAGATCCACCTCAACGAGAATCCCGCCGCACCGGATTTCGAAAACCTCGTCTTTGGTCAAAAGTTCTCTCCACACATGCTCATTGTCGACTGGAACCACAAGACCGGCTGGGGTGTTCCTCAGATCAAGCCCTACGGTCCCCTGTCGCTTTCCCCCGCCGCGCCGGCACTTCACTACGCCAGCGGTCTCTTTGAGGGCATGAAGGCCTACCGCTCTGCCGATGGCTCTGGCAAGATCCGCCTCTTCAGGGCTGATAAGAACATGGAGCGCATGAACCGCTCGGCTGCTCGCGCTGGTCTGCCCACCTTCGACGGGGAAGAGTTCATCAAGCTCATCAAGCAGCTGGTCCGGATCGACCGCGAGTATGTCCCGCACGGTGTGGGTCAGACGCTCTACCTCCGTCCCACGCTCATCGGTACACCAGACACGCTCGGCATGGGCGTCCCCACCGAGGCGCAGCTCTACTGCATCTGCAGCCCCGTCGGCAACTACTACTCGTCCGGCACCGGCTCCAAGCCCGTCAGCCTGCTGGCGAGGACCGATGTTGTCAGGGCGTGGCCCGGTGGTACGGGCTGCTACAAGCTGGCGGCCAACTACGCCGGTGCCACGCGCCCTGCGATGGACGCGCTGCTCGAGGGATATCACCAGGTGCTTTGGCTGTTTGGACCCGACCGACAGCTCACCGAGGTTGGAGCCATGAACCTGTTTGTTGTCTTCCGCGACCAGGCTGCTGACGGCGATGCTACGCGCTACGAGGTCGCCACGGCTGCTCTCGATGATGGCACCATCCTCCCCGGTGTCACGCGCGATTCGATCCTCTCGCTGCTCCGTGCGTACAAGCAGGGCAACGTTCAGCTGCAGGGCCTTCCCAGCCCGGAAAACATCACCATCTCCGAGAGGAAAGTGACCATGGACGAAATCATCGACAAGGCAGAGCACAATCAGATCGCCGAAGTGTTTGGCTCTGGTACCGCTGCCGTCGTTTGCAGCGTCGACAAGATCGGGTTTGAGGGCATGGACATCCCTATCCCTATCCAGCAAGACGGCATGGGCACCTTCATGCGATCCATGCTGCACGAAGTCACGGGCCGACAGTGGGGGGCTATCCCCTGTCCTGAGTGGAGCAGCGTGTGCTGAGCATCTTCTCCCTCACACTGACCTGTTGCTGTAAGGCGCCCGTTGGAACGGACACCTTTGCCGATATACCATACCATTTGTCACTCGCATAGAAACTTAGACTTTTCATCCCTTGTTATTGCGTGTCCATCCCGACTGACTGACCAACGGACCTCTAAATGGTGTAACGGAAGTAACGAGACTGTTCGCCGTGCAGCAGCACATCGATCTTCCTCCTATCCGCCTCACGCAATCTTCCCTGCCCTTGCCCTAGCTCACCAGCCGCAGCTTTCTCCTCATCGACCTCGCCCGCACTAGCCACATCGCCGGGCACGCTCGCCAGCGCATCCGCGCGGTTACGCTGCCGGTTAATCCGCCAGAACTGCACGCTGCACGCCGCACTCACCAGCACGCCGAGCAACAGCAGTCCAGCACTCACCGTAGTCCCCTTAACATAGTACGGCTTCTCTCTCGCTGGGAACAGGTGCGTTCCGAGGAGGGGGCCGCACTGGCCGATGGTGGCGAAGATAACCAGGCCCAGGCCGCGTTTCGACTCGCTGCTGGCCTGGTTGGCCATGAGCCACATGTAGAGGATCGGGATGAAGGGGAACAGGCCGTTGATGATGAGCCAGACGCCGATGTAGCGTGCGGCGGTGGAACGGAGGCATGCGAGCATCAGGTAGCCTACTGCGCCGACGAGCAGGAGCAGCGTACACGCGGGCCCGCGGATCTGCCACCGGTCCGTCAACCAGCACGCAAGCAGCGATACGAGAAACGCCAGCACGTACGGCGGCGCCGATAGCCCCTGCGCCTTGATGCTGCCGAAGCCCATCTCTGCAACCAGCGTAGGCACGTACACGGGCACGCTCGAGTAGCCGACGTTGATGATAAACAGCAGCACTCCCGAGATGTACGACGTCGGGTCCAGAAACGCCGACCCGGCCTGGGTCCAGTTGATCTGGCGTTTGATGCGGGTGATCCAGCAGTGCGCTTCGGTTGTGTGCGCCGTGGCGTCGGGAGGCGGGGGCTGGGGCGGGGGCGGGCGGAACATGCGTGCTTCGGCGATCTGCTTTTCGCGCGCCGTGAGGAAACTTGCAGACTGAATGCTGTTGGGCAGCAACAAGTACGCCACGGGCACCATCAGTAACGTTGGAATGCCTTCGATCAGGAACAGCAGCCTCCATGTCGCCAACGACGTGTGCGCATGCACCAAGCCGTACGCGATCGACCCGGCAACAGCCGCCGAAATAGCACCGCCAGAGACAAAGAACGCAAACCGCACCCCGATCTCGGTGCGCGGGTAGAAGAAGCTCAGGTACAGCGCCCAGCCCGTGCCGTACCCAGCTTCGGCCACAGCAAGGAAGAAGCGCGCCACCATCATCCCCGCCCAGTTGGTCGTTGCTGCTTGACAGACACCTGCAACCCCCCACACGAACACGCAGAATGCAATCCAGACGCTTGGCGGGAGCAGCTTGTATACGAGCACCTGGAACTGGAAGATGATGTAGGCAATGTAGAAGATGGTCAATAGCCATTGGAATTGTGCATCGCTCATCCCGAGCGAGGCTTCCATGCCTGCCGTCTTGGCGTTGCCGATGTTACTGCGATCCAACAAGGCGAGGAGGTAGAGAACGAAGGATGTTGCTACGATCCGTATGTCGAGCTTGCGACGGATGGTGGCTTCTTCGTCGTCTGACCACCATTTTGTGAGCTTGGAAAGGAATGCGTCACTTTGCACTGCCGCTTGCGGGTCAATGCTTGAAGTGGGCGGATCGGTGTCATGTGAGGTAGCGACGATGCGGTCCGCGCCACCGTCCGCAAGGAAGGCGTTGTCTTTGGTATCATAGTCCATCTTGAGCAGCAGCGTCGAGATGGAGGAAGGGGGATTGGTGGAAGAGCGAACGAGTTAGGGCACATGACCTTGTCCAGAAGCCTTGCTGTAGCACCAAGGAAGCCAAGGTGACACATCCTGCAACCCCCACACGCAACTAGAGAGAGACGCATGAGAGGGCAAGTGAATTTGTACCGCGCTGCGCCTCCAGCACCCGGCGCATTCGCACGTACACAGAGAACGAGGGCTGCAGCAGCGACTGTGGAAGAGGAAGGCCGGATGAAGTTTGCCGCCGCCTCCGCACTGCCGTGGGAAGGTTCGTGCATCAATACGATAGCTTCCTCTGGCTCGCTTAGCGTGCTTTTCGAACACTCTGTTTCGAGCGGCGATTCTCGCTTGTTCTCGCTGATTAGCGCGGGGGGGGGGGGGGGTAAATTACAACCGTCGGCGAATTCGGACAGCTCCTGTCAAAAGCGCTCTGCTTTGCCGTGCCAGGGTTTGGAGCGGCAGGCAGCGATTCGGCCGGTGCATGAAAGCTTGACGTTATTACGCGCGGGTGCAGAACAAGATGTTCTTATGCAGTCAAGCCCAATCCCACACGTTGTCGGGCGGCGTCAGTCAACGGGCTTGGGCATCGACAGATCGAGCAAGCGTGTAAGCTAGATTCAGAAGAACAAGTATACAGTACCATTTTTCACGAGATCCAAAGCTACGTCTACAACTGGAACAAAGCCTTAGTCAAGCTTCCAGGTCCGAATCCAACAGCCGACTTGGCAGCCTCCTGCGCGATATTTCCACCTTGCGGGTTGAGCCTGTTGGTCCAAGTCGAACCCCTCTTTTGCGGAGACGGCAAAGCATCGTCAACAAGCCTCATGATGCCGATGGCTTTTTCCTCGGTGTAGGGCTTGGTCACGACCTGGACACCCACAGGCAAACCGTGCATCTTTTTCGCATCGTAGGCGGTGCGGTACAGCATAAAGTTGCACACCCTGCTCGTAGCTCCCCAACTCCTGTCGGCCGCCCACCTGTCAAATTCCTTGTTCTGATCGAGTGCAACATTGGCATAGTCGCTTTCCATGTGAGAATCACGAGCCGCATCGACACGCAGCACTGGCAGCACGGCCACGGACGCTTTGGTGATGTTGTACAGCACCGTCGAGCCAGCCATGGCCGAGTTGTGGATCGCGCCACCATGCGGTACCGCAGGACACGCCTGTGTGGGTGCGATCAGTGCATCGAGTGCCAGATCGTGCCACATGGCATGGTTCCACTTGTCGACGAACCGTTCGCGTCGCTCGAGCACGTCAGCATGTTGCGCTGTGGAGAGGCGGCCTGCGGACGCGGCCAGCTCGGCGTAGATGGGATCGCGCACAATGTAGCGCAGGAAGAAGACGATGATGGCGCTCAGCCAGCGTGGGATCCGGCTCAAACGGATGGGCAGCTGCAGCTGCGAGATGATCTTGTCCGGACCTGTGTAGCGCTCGATGTTGCGGTATCCGTCCGCGGTGAGCAGGCGTAAGAAGATGCGCATCACCTCGAGCGTTTGCAGCTTGCTGGGCTCGATCTCGACAAGCTGGATCTGCTTGTCTGTGTACTTGTTCTGCAAACCAGTGACGCACTCGTGGATCGCACGGTAACACGCTGGCGTCGTGCGGTAGATGCCATCGCCTACCACGTAGCCAATGCGGATGGGCGTGCCGCGAGCCTTGGCCATGCCGAGCGGATTCAACCAGGCCTCGTTGAGCACAATGGCGGTGTGCGCATCGCCAAGATTGAACTTGGCCATGACCTCATCGTTCTCCACCGCTTCCTGTAGCACAGCCGGGTTGTTCTTGTCCCGTGGTGCACGCAACCACTTGGGCAGGTGCTGACGTGCCACCTCGACGAAGAACGCCTCGAGGTCCGCGGCAGATCGACACATGGGCCCGGCAACAGGAACAATGCTCTCGAACCCTTTCCCAAAATCGCACTGCCCGTTGTATGACCATCGACCCGGACTGGGTTTGACCGTGTAAATGCCCGTGTGATGCGCAGGAATGCGCAGACTGCCGGCGATGTCGGTGCCCACACCGGCCACCGAGCCATCGCACGCGAGGAGTGCACCCTCGCCTCCAGAGCTGCCGCCCGAAGTGTGATGGGGGCTGTACGGGCTGATCGTGGTGCCGAAGACTGGGTTAATGCTTTCAAACGTCATCATGGTTTGAGGGATGTTGGTCTTGACGAAGAGCACGGCACCCAGATGCTCGCAGATCGCGGGGACAGCCGAGATGGTGGTCTCGGCAGGCTTGGCGATCCAAGTGGTGAATCCAAGGGTGGTGTGGACGTTTTTATAGGCGAATGTATCCTTGAGCGACAGGGGTACGCCGTGAAGAGGACCCACAAGTTGGCCTGTTTTTGCGAAGTGCGCATCGAGCTCGGCGGCCCGCTGCAGCGCCTGGTCGATAAAGACCTCGGTGAGGCAGTTAGTGCGAAGCTGCGCCCGACGCGTGGCTCGAACGTAGGCACAGAGAACCTGTGTGGCAGTCCATCGACGCGCTTGGATGCTCGACGTAATACCGGCAATGTCCGAGCTGAGGATCTCGAGGTCGTGCTGTGCAAGACCCACTACTGAACCATGCAGCGGACTGGTACTGTCCTGAACGATGAGCTGGTTGCTCCCTGCGACCTTCTCGTCAGGAAGAGGCTGCCTCAGAGCAGCATCGCGCTGAGCAACATGGCTCTCGATGGCCTTTTGCGTTGCCGACTTTCCCGACAAGGCCAGCATCGTCTACGGTGGTTGAACAGAGATGTATAGCGAGAAAGATTGGCGGTGATGGTATCTATAAGAAGAGAGGAGACGAGCAGTAGAATGGAGATAAGAGCTCGTCTAGCTGCTTGTCACAGGCAGGATGACTAGCTCGAGATCATGGCACCATGCGTCTTGATGCAACATGCCTTGACCGCGCGCGCTCTGACTGAGTTGTCACCCGAGTACCACCGCATCCACAGAGGCGAGCAACTGTTCCGGATTCGGCTCGAACTCAGCGCCGGTTTGCCGAAGATCTCGGAAAGCAATCGCAGATCTCTCTCATCGGGAACAAGTTTTCGTGATCGGGACAAGTATTAAATTTCGCTCAGGCTCGGCGTCAAAAGCGTGTGCCGAGCGAGCGAACGTGTCCAGGGCAGGCGCGGTGTGTCTGTCGGGAATTTAGCTGCAGGTCCACGTTCTGACTTTGAAATGCAACTAGACTGTCGAGTATGCTGTGCTTTAATCTTGCCATTGGGTTGGTATTGTCCATTTCAACGCTCGAAGCGGAGCAAGCTGCATGAGCTGCACCACGGGTCCTTTTTCACCGAGGCGAGCCACGTTTCTGGCTTTGAAGCTTATGCACGTTTGTCCACTAGCTCTTGCTCTTTCTTCCCCAGCACACGCTCTCATCAACGTCGCGCCTTGCAGTCCGTCCATGGCCTATAGAGGGATGTGAGAGCAACTTCAGGACAAGCTTCCGAGAGCGACGACAACGACAACGTTCTTCTCGGCCAGGAAGGATGGGTGTCTTGCTGATTGCGAAGACGGGAAGGATCTGCAGTCACTGCACATCTCCGGAGAGTTCAAGATCGATGACACAGGAGCAGGCTCCCACGCCTGAGACGAGCCAGACACTGACTGTCTCACCATGTGGATGAGGTCGGACGAGTGAACTCAGATGGCAGCTTTGTCGGTCGGACTTGGCCTTGGCGCTTGAGCCTGCGCGTACATTCATTCACTTAGTCGCAGCCTCTTGCCGTCCCATTCCGGACCACACCCCTCTGCAGGGTTTTACTCACTAGTGCCACCGCAAAAGTGTTGTTCTCTCCCTTCTTGACGAGCAACATTACATAGGCCATCTCGCTTTTGTCCTACTCCTGCTTTCCTACCATCCACTCACTCCAACACCCTTCGTCGCCATCTTGGTCCTCCCTTGCCTCCCCTCTTCCTGCTCTCGAGAGCTCAACAGATCACCGCTTCGAAAGTCACCTTCTTCCTTCAGAAGTGCTGCAATCATGCCTGCTACTGTGCTCAACGGCAACGGCTCCTCCAGCCAAGCCAACGTCCAGTCGGTGCCCACGCACGTCCGCACCATCTGCTGTATCGGTGCCGGCTACGTCGGTGGCCCCACGTGCTCCGTCATTGCACACAAGTGTCCGCACATCAAGGTCATCATCGTCGATGTCAACCCGGTGCGCATTGCTGCTTGGAATTCCGACGTACTGCCCGTATTCGAGCCCGGTCTGGACGAGGTCGTGCGTCAATGTCGTGGACGCAACCTCTTCTTCTCGACCGACATTGACGCAGCGATCCAGGAGGCCGACTTGATCTTCGTGTCCGTCAACACGCCCACCAAGACCTCTGGTGTCGGCAAAGGGTTTGCGGCGGATCTGCACTACGTCGAGGCCTCGACACGTCGTATTGCTTCGGTCGCTACGAGCTCCAAGATCATTGTGGAAAAATCGACCGTGCCGTGCCGAACCGCCGCGAGTATGCGAACGATCCTCGAATCCAATTCGAGCTACACTGCCGATGGCACGCTCATCTCGTTCCAGATCCTCTCTAACCCCGAGTTCCTGGCGGAAGGCACCGCGATTCGCGACTTGATGGCGCCCGACCGCGTGCTCATCGGCTCGCTCGACACCCCACAGGGCAAAGCTGCCGCCAACGCGCTTAGCGAGGTCTACCAGAACTGGGTCGATCCCGCCAAGATCTACCAGACGGGGCTCTGGTCGTCCGAACTCAGCAAGCTCGCCGCCAACGCGCTGCTGGCCCAACGCATCTCGAGCATCAACTCGCTCTCAGCCATCTGCGAAGCCACGGGGGCAGACGTGGACGAAGTCGCCCACGCCTGCGGCCTCGACGCACGCATCGGACCCAAGTTCCTCAAAGCCTCGGTGGGTTTTGGCGGGAGTTGTTTCCAGAAGGACATTCTGAACCTGGTGTATCTGTCCGAGTCGCTGGGACTGAGTGAGGTTGCCGACTACTGGCACCAGGTGATCAAGATGAACGAATACTCGAAATCTCGCTTTGCGCGCAAAGTCGTCTCGACGCTGTTCAACACGATCACGATGAAGAAGATTGCTGTGCTCGGCTTTGCCTTCAAAAAGGATACCGGTGACACGCGCGAGTCGGCCGCCATCACTCTGTGCAAGTACTTCCGCCAGGAGCGCGCGCAGATTGCCATCTACGACCCCAAAGTCACCACCAACCAGATCATGCTCGACCTCACCGAGCCCGGCGTGCTCGACGACGCCGAGGCGGTCAAGAAGCAGGTCAAGATCGCAACCTCCATGAAGGAAGCTTGCGTCGATGCAGAGGCCGTCATAATCTGCACCGAGTGGGACGAGTTCAAGCACGCATCCGCCCAGGACTGGGCCGACATCTACCAGAGCATGAAGAAGCCTGCGTTTGTTTTCGATGGTAGAGGCATCGTCGATGCAAAGGTCCTGCGCAGTGTCGGCTTCAAGGTGCACGCCGTGGGCAAGGGACCCCTTATTGTCGACCCCATCTGGGCCTGAGCTGGCAACTTTTTTATCAACCTTTTTTGTGCAAGGTGCTCCTAACGCTCTTGCTAGATACCCTACTTCCTCACTCATCAAGCCTCTTCACTGATCCGGTCTCAATCTCACGCTCTTTTCGCTTTTGCAATACGGACAGTATCGCTCCAAGTATCTCTTGACCCTGTGATCTGAGCAATGTGCTCCAATTGACGAGCGCGCCAAAGCCGTGGTATACAATAACTGAAATGTCCGTTAGAAAACAAAGTGCGTCTGGCAGAATCCCCAAAAAGGCAGCGCAACCACCGCCACCGCCAAAACATCCCGCCTCCATCCACCAGTTCTCTGCCCACTCGACAGAGGACGCTCGCTGGTCAGTGGCGGGTCGTCGTCGTCCCTCTTACGTTGATGATTGAGCGGGAGATATCCTGCTGCCTCTGACCGCGCCTTGAAGAAGCGTGGCCACAGCTTCAACCCCACCAGAGTCACCAGGAAGAAAGGAAGATAGAGCTGGGTCCAAATGCCGATCTGGTCCGGCAGCAAACAGGGCGTATACGCCATGGCGACGTGCGGTGTCGAACCAGATTGCACCGTAGCATCGGTAGGCGGCGAAAAGAGGCTCAAGCGAGCAAAGCCCGGCTTGCGCACGCCTTCAGTCATCGAAATCGACTTGACCGTCAGTTCAGGAACCTCTTGATCCCCAAAGCCGTCAACAACATTGTTAGCCGATGCACTGCCGCCGACCCTAGCATGCCGATACTCGCAATGATCGTGGTCATCCCCACTGAACACCGCCAGCGGGTCGATCGACCTCAGCACCCAATCTGACACAGACACCGACACCATGTTCTGGTACGTCGATCCCCGATCCGTTCCTTGATGCAAAGGTCGTTTCGACTCGCGATACACTCGATGCCGCGCAGACCTCGAGGCATCGTCGCACGTCGTCTCCGCGGGCCTGTACAGCGGCACATGGGTGAGCAGCACCCGAGGTACCCTGATCCCACCAAGCTTGACCGACTCGACAAAGTCGTACGTGTCCTTGTAGGTGCGGTGTGCATTATCGCCGAGCTGTCCGTCGAGTTTGCCCGCGTGCTCGGAGCTGAGGTACGTGTCGAATGGACCTCCGCCTTGCCGCTCCATGCCCACCAGATCCTGTGCGTTGACGAGGACCAGCTCGTGCGTCGCACCCAGCGTCGTGTCTGTAGAGACGGCGATCCGACCATTGAGGCCGGAGTGCAAAAACGGGTTTCGATCCTTGACGACGAAGCCTCCTCCGTCGATCTTCAGGCCGAAATCCCGGATGAATCTCTCGGTGGCATCGTCGCTTGCAATGGCATCCATTCGATGCCCCGCGTTCCTGCCGGGTAGACCGATATCGTGGTTGCCGGAGAGATGAAATGTGGGGATGAAGTCGGTTGCTGAAGTTCGCGGTACAATGAGCTGCTTGGTGCTGCTAATCGTGGATTTAGACGCCTCCCAATCGGCATCCCTCGGCCTCCAAAAGATGCTGTGGAATCGCTGCACCAACGCTGCCCACTCGGTGTCAGTATGCGACCGTCTACCACCATCAGTGAGGTCGCCCATCCATACCACGCCATCTGGTGGCTGCACCAGCCCAGCGTGCGAAGACGATCGACGGATCGCTTCTTGACCCGGTGACAGAATATGACCTCGATGGAACCACTTGTTCGGATTGACTGCTAGACTCGTCCAGACGTTCTTCAGGTAGTTGTCCGAGAAGTGGCGTACGATTGGGTACAGCAACGCGGGCAAAGGCAGATCCGGGTAGGTATGGCGGTCGATGATCTGCGGGTCTGTCACGAGCAAGACGTGGACGGCTGGTGGTGGTGGCCACGATGACGAAACTGGTGGATCGGGCCATGGGCAGCTGTTGGCTGCATCGTGAAAGACGGCTCTCTCACCGTAGAAGAGGACCGCGAGCCAGAGCAGTCGAAAAGTGGTGACTTGCGTTGATCCGACCACGAAGCGGTACAGACGCTGCCCAGCTGTCTCTCTACTTTGCAGGGACGAGAGTGGATCTCGCATGTCTACGCGGTCGCTTTCAAATCATTCGATGCGTCGATTCACCGGTCGAGGGCCGACAAAGCAGCAACTGCTTGAGGTTTGATGTGGGTGGCCGAGTGCGAGTCGTGATGATGTTCA
This sequence comes from Sporisorium graminicola, assembly GCF_005498985.1. Taxonomy (NCBI): domain Eukaryota; kingdom Fungi; phylum Basidiomycota; class Ustilaginomycetes; order Ustilaginales; family Ustilaginaceae; genus Sporisorium; species Sporisorium graminicola. Next base: position 321,714 of record NC_043719.1, read on the forward strand.
TATGGCAAAGAGACTGTAGCCGATATCCGCTTCAAAGCTGAGCTTTCTTTGCGCTTTACCGATTGGAGTGGACGAGCCAACTCTGAATGCCAGAACGCCAACATCGAAAGAGTTGCTCTGCATACGCGAGCACCGCATCTGACAGCTGATGAAATGTTCAGTCAATCTGCGCAGGTGAGCTCTACATTCGGTTTCCACGGCTCTTCTCATCGACGACGGCTTAACAATCTGGAAGTTTTCCCTCTTAGGCATGTGTTGCTTCCCCGCGTGACACCCAAGAGCGGATTTTTTCGAAATTCGTGTCATTTTTTCAAGTGCTCGGCTGAAAAAGTGTACGGAGATGGGTGAGCCGTTGGTGCTTGACGCTTTTGCTTCGTTACCCCATCATACCTTCGAACAGCGACTCAGCATCACTCTTGTTCCGACATAAGGGGCACAGCAAACGATGTTGTCAATCGAAGCTCGTGCATCGTTGCGCTTGACGGATCGCATTACGCGCAGCCGCCTGGAGCAGGTCTCGTCGAGGACGCGGCTGTCTGGTTCCTCGTCGACTGCAGGAGTAGCTTGGGCACAGCGACAACTCAGCACGGCCGTTCTGACACCAACACAGCGCAGCAGCAGCCGCAACCATGCGCTTCCAACTCCTTCGTCATCAGCGCCGTCCACTTCGATCGCGAAGAAGCGAAACTTTACAACAGGACCACCGCGATCATCGCAACAGCCTTTCCAGTTCCTCACAGCATACGCATTCCAGGGCAAGCCGCGCAACTCGAACGACTTGCCGCAAGAAGGCGACTCTTCCTCCTCCTCTGCCGCTTCTGCCAACGAGGAGGACGGTGCATCAACAGCGGCAGCATCCGAATCCTCTGCAAAGAAAGTGCAGATCGGTTTCCCAGCAGACAGCGAAATTGGCCGTTGGAGGGACGAGCTGTTGAGGGGCGGCGAGGCGGGAGAGGATGCGCTCATGTGCACTCGGATGAGTGCCAGCGGAGATGTGGCTATCGGTGTTGCCGACGGTGTAGGTGGGTGGACGGAGAACGGTATCGATCCTTCGCTCTTTTCACAAGCATTGATGTTCTACGCGTCTCGGTCAGCAAGCCGGGCATCGGCAGACCCGCAAGACGGAACTGTACCCAATCGGATTCTCGCCGAATCGTTCGAGCATGTGCTCAAGGAGCCTTTGGTCGTCGCCGGCAGCGCAACAGCCTGCATTCTGACTCTCAAATCATCCGACGGCACACTTCGATCGGCCAATCTGGGCGACTCGGGCTTTGTTATCCTCCGCCAGGGCACGGGCAAGCAAGGTGTATTCTATGCCAGCCCACCGCAGCAGCTGGGCTTCAACACGCCGCTCCAACTCGCCAAGTTGCCAAAGGAATGGGCTCAAGAAGGATCGATTTCCAACACGCCCAAGGACGCCGCCGCGTGGGACTGCACATTGCAGCATGGCGATCTCATCATTGTCGGCACTGATGGACTGTTCGACAATGTCGATGCCAAGATCGAGATCCCACAATTCGCCAAGTTCATCAAGGAGAAACACCACGCCTCGTACGCTACTCGTCATCCGGCGGCCGCAGAAGGAGCAGGCGACAAGCACGACAGCTTGGCGGAGGATCGAGAGTTTGTGCAAGTGCTCGCGACAAACCTGGTAGAGTATGCCAAGATCTGCCAGAACTCGACGACCAAGCAGAGTCCGTTCGAGAGGGAGGCAGCGAGGTACGGCATTCACTTCCCTGGTGGTAAGGTGGATGATGTTGCGTTGGTGTGCTGCCTGGTCATTGAGCAGTAGGCTTTTCATTCTTTGTACTTTTAGACATGGTGAATCGTAAGATTAGCATGACAGAGCGAGTTGGTGTCCGACGGAGTCTCGGTTGCAGTGTACAAGTGAGGATGAGTTGGGTGCGAAGCAACCAAATGGTGCTGTAGTGTGAGCGAGAATAGGCGAGTTGAAGCGGCTGAAGGGAACGCGCTGTCGCCTCCACTTTTGTTGACCAGCTCATTTCACACGCACAAAATAAGGCCAATCGTTTCATCTTGAATCGCCATCTCGACCTCGATTGCTTGCAGCTTGACCTTCTTTCTCGCCTTTCATCAGCATCTGCCTTTGATCTCTACCTCGATTTACGTACGCAATGCCAGGTGCACACTCGAGCACACGCAGGCACGGTCGACGTCAAGCCCTTGACCGCTTCCATGACCACGACGACGACGAGGATGCCGTCTCGTCCAGCGGTGCCGTATCTGAGAGCAGCAGTCGAGCATCGTCCGCGTCGGACGACGACGGACTCGCGTCCAAGCTGCCCACACTTCCCGATCTGCGGTTTGAGCAGTCGTATCTGGCCACCATCCGCGGGTTCTTGCACGAAGAGCACCCCTCGCGCGACTCTGTCGACGACGAAGGGAACGTTGAGAAGGATCACCACCACAAGGTCACCGTGACGCACAGCAAGGTCAAGCACGAGCACGAGCTGTGGCTAGGCAACCTACGTGTCGAATGGTAAGTTTGGCGTGGATCTTGTGAAGTTGCACTAACGGAAACGTTGCTGATTGCAGTATTGGTGTTTGCAGGTTCCCGATTTTGTATGTGACCGTGCGGGATCAGCTGCTGTCGCCTTTGGTTCAGGGCGCAGTATGGGGTCTCGGTGGGCTGCTGCTCACACAGATCAGGCAGTATGTTTCGGCAAGAACGAGAGGTGCGCCCAAAGTTGGCGGTGTACAAAGAACGACGTCGAGCATTCTGCGTAGTGTCGGGCTCGGCAAGAGATAACGTTAGGATTCGCATTCGCACTCTTCAAACGCAATGTCACTACTGATACCCATCCACTCTCGGCTTCTCCGCTCACACAAACGCTTCACACGTATCCGTCGGTAGGGGTAGGGTATCGACACACGGAGCATTTTAGTTTGACTTCTTCCGGCTTACAAACGACTCTGGAGGTCCGCACTGGCCTGCTGTGTCCACGAGTACACGAGCGAGTGGCCCAACTCGACCGCCTGCTGCCCGTCACCCGGTCCGCCCGACGTAGCCGCCCGAAGCTGCGACACCAGCCGCACGAGATCCGCGAACCCAGCCGCGCCCGCATCCTCCCCGCCGCCGATCCACAGTCGAATCAGATGCACGTCCTGCTCGATCTCTCGCTCATCCGCGCGCACCCCGGCCAAGCGCTGCAGCTCACTGCTCGCGGCCAACTCAGTCGCCTTCCATGCGGTGTGCTGGAGCAACAGCGCCGAGCCCTGGATGGCCATGATCAGGTCGAGCAGGTATCGGCTGAATCGCAAGTCTGTCGTGCCGAGATGGCGTTCGAGGTCGAGGCTGGTGAGGATGGACGATGTTTCGCGCACAATGTTGGCGAGCAGTTTGATCTGTGGGTCGAGCTGCGAGGTGAGTTGGGAGGGGAGCGAGGTGAGGATGGCGCCAATGTCTTGGAAGAACTCGATGAGCGCTTGGCCTTTGGACTGGACGAGGACGCGCAGCACGTCGAGCGAGAGGATGGCGGGCGTGCCTTCCCAGATGCGCTCGACGGTGCAGTCGCGCAGCATCTCGCCCATACCCACTTCCTCCATATACCCTTGTCCACCGAATGACTCGATCAGTGTCAGGTAGCTCTCCGAAGCACGGGTGGCGACAAACGCCTTGAGCGCCGGTGTCAGCAGTCGCAACCGCAGCTGATCGCGCTTGCTCGCCTGCCCCGACTCGCTCGCCCCCATGAGCAGCACATTGGAGAAAAAGATCTGCAAAAACACTCGGTACGTCACTGTCACCTTCAACAGCTGGTCCGTGTGCAGCGGCAGCTTGTCCAGCTTGCTTCCTCCCAGAGCGGGTCGGATCTGTGCATACGCCGTAGCCGAGCGCAACCCCCACGAGAGCGCACCCACCGCGCCTCCGGCCGAGTAGAGCCGCGTGATGTTGAGCACCGACGAGATGGTGGCGACACCACGACCGATTTCACCGACGAGCTCGCCGATGCAGCCGTCGAGCTCGAGTTCGGCGGTGGGGAGGTACTTGGTGCCGAGCTTGCGCTTGAGCCGGTGGACGCGGATGCCGTTGAGCTTGCCTGTCTGGTCGTCGCGGATCTTGATGAGGAAGAGCGAGAGGCCTTTCGAGCCGAGCTTGAGGTCGTCGTTGGTGCGGGCGAGGGCTAGGGCGATGTCTCCGTCTGTGGCGGAGGAGAACCACTTGAAACCGCTGATAACGAACTGGTCGCCGGCTTGCGGCTTTTTCTTCGGGTCGAGCGGCTTGGCGACCGTCTCGGTGCGAGAGACGTCGGATCCACCAGGACGCTCGGTCATCCACTGACCCGCCGTCCACGCTGTGCGCGGATCGGTGCTGCACAGCCTTGGAATGGCTTCCTGCTTCTGCTTCTCTGTTCCAAACATTTCGAGCACACGCACCGCGCCGTCCGTCATGCTGATGGGGCACAGCACCACTTTGGAGACGGGCGCATACATAACGCTGCGCACAAACGCAAACAGCCGAGCATGCTGGCCAATCCTGTCGCGGCCTCCTCCATTCTTGGCCTCATCGCGGGAGTAGGATTCGGCGACAATGGCCTCTTCCGCACAGACACCCTTAAGACGCTTCCAGCCTTCACCCGTTACGAGCTTGTCGATGCGTTGACCCCAGGCGTCGTACTGGACCAGCGTGGGCTCGTGTTGCGGACTGTCGAGCGTGTTGGCGATGTCGGCATATTCGCCTTCGACCTTTTTGCCAAAGGCAGCTAGGCTGTTGAAGAGGCGGTGGATTTCGGAGGTGCTGAGCGCGTGTTTTCCAGTGGAGAAGAGGCGGAGGATGGTGAGTCGCAGGGCAGGGTCCGAGGACCATGGCGAGGCGACGCGAAAGCGTTCGAATTGGAAGCCTTCTTCTGCTCTCATCTTTGTTTTCGCTGATACTGTTGCTGTTTGACCGTGTGGATGGTGGTTCTGGAGGAAGCTGATTGTGTGAGAAGTGTTGTTGTGCGGGACGCTCCTAAAGCGCAGGTTTAGAGCTCCATGAAAAGTGCGGGGTACTGCCTGAGGACTGCAACTGATCGTGGAGAAACTCGGAAGCTTGCCGGTCTCGCAACGGCTATAGTGCCTGCACCGGCTGTTTCGGCAGCGCCAAAAATGCGGCTCTCAATTTCACGCTCACACGCTGTGAGCCGCAGACCGTTTCGTTTAAAATCGTGCTGCCCAGGGACTGGGAAGCCCACACACACACACTCACACACTCACACTCGACACAATGCACCGCGATCGTAGCTGTCCAGTCGATGTAATGCAAACGCACTACTGAGCGCTCTGATCTCTATGTTATGCTATTGAGTGTTCGCACCGGTAACAGAAGGACCGAATCTGTATTGTGTGGTGATGATGCGCTTTCAAGCGCTGCTGGCAGGCTGCTCTGCCCTGGGCACCGCGTAGAAGAACTGGCGTGGCAGAATGTCGACCATCTCCGGAGTGAGTTGATCGAGCGAAGTGACACCGAGCAGTTGCATTCCACGATGAATCTCATCCTGCAAGATCTGGATCGCCCTTGTCACACCCGCCTCGCCGTACCCCGACTGAGCGTACAGGAACGGCCTGCCCAACCCGACGGCCTTGGCCCCGAGCGCTACCGCCTTGAGCACATCCGTGCCCCTCCGCACACCGCCATCCATGAAGACCTCGATCTTGTCAAACAGCTCGGGACGTCGCTGGCGCAGTTCGACGAGCACATCGAGCGGGGCGGGCGAGTACTCCAAGCTGCGTCCGCCGTGGTTGGAGAGCACGACGCCCTCGACGCCGTGCTTGACGGCAAGTTCCACGTCCTCGACCGTCTGGATGCCCTTGAGGTAGAGCGGCAGCTTGCAGGTCTTGCGGAACCACTTGATGTCGTCCCAGGTGAGGTTGGGGTCGATGTAGCCCGAAATGGCCTGCGCGACACCGCCGCCTTTAGCCTTGATGTCCTTGCCGTGATCCACGCCCAGTTCGACCTCCTCGCCCTTTGTGCGCATGTCGCGCTCACGTTTGCCCATCACGGGTGCGTCGACGGTGAGCATCACTGCCGAGACGCCACGCGACTCGATCTTGCGCAGGATGCGCTCCGATGCCGCACGGTCCTTGTTGACGTAGAGCTGGTAGATGACAGGCTGGCCTTTTTCCCTTGCGTCGAGCATTTCGTCAAGACCGACCGAAGCGTTGGCCGAGATGCCCTGGATGATCTCGGCTTTACCCGCCCCACGGGTCAGGTTGAGCTCTCCATCCGGGTGGCCCAGCTTGGCCATCGCAGCGGGCGACACGTAGATGGGCAGCGAGCATTCGAAGCCCTTGCCGTCGGAGTCGATGAGTTTGACCGAGCTGTCGACTTGGCCGATGGCCCTCAGGATGCGCGGACGGAAGACGACGCGGTTGAATGAGGCGCGGTTCTGTGCTTTGGTGATCTCGTCATCTGCGGCCGAGGCGTAGTAGGCCCAAGCTTGATCGGACAAGATGCTTTCGGCGATGCGTTCAAAGTCGTCCAGGTTGAGCACGCTGCCGAGTGAAGGCAGGTTTTCGCGTGCCAGCCGCCTCTTGCGGTCCTTGTCCGACTCTTCGCCCGCCTGCACGATCTGCACTGTGCTCGGGTCTACCTGACCGACGTGGCAGGAAGCGTCCAGATTCTCTTCGATCGCCGTCGGCGGGTGGATGGGCTCATACAGCTCCGTCACGTCCTTGCCGGCATTCTTGAGGATAATGTTGCGTCCACCGGGATGGTTTTCAACAAACTCGGTCACGTCATACACTTCGCCTTTGATCACCACCCACAGCCCCTTGCCGCCTTCCGAGGGGAGCTTGTTGTAGCTCGCCACCTCATCCATCGAAATAAGCTTGCCCTCTGGATCCGAGGCGGCGGCGGGTGAGACCTGTTTCGGAGGCGAGCGCACCTGGTCGTTGTAGATGCTGCGCGTGGGCACGGCGGATGCGAGCAGCGCCAGGCCGATCAGGCCTGCGACCAGGCCCTTGATGTTGCTACCCGTCGTCGAGGTGGACCTGGAAGCGGCGCCGCTCCCCGACGAGTACAGAGCGCGCTGATGGAGACATCGCGGTGCGGACGAGCGGAGCAGATTCGAGCTGCTTGCTCTCGAGCGTATCGATGCTTTGACCGCGTTGCTGAACATTGTGTTGCTGAAACCTCCGAAGGGCGAGTGATGGGTCGGAGGGAAGAAGACAACAATGAGCGACAACGAGAAGAACGGACTGGTTCCTGAGTCAGGAGGCCGATGACCTTTATGAAGACTCTCCGCGTGGTCGGTGTTCAGAACATCGATGCGACCGAGGCCGGCCGGTCGGCCAATTGATCCTTCCTCCTCGCCATCACCTCCTTCCCCCGCACAACGAACGAACGACACGCGCCTGGTCTTCCAAAGACGCTCTCATTTCCCCCGCGCTGATGCGCTTTTGAAATTGCAAACACAGTTCAATGTCCCCACCCAATTCAAAATCAGATGGCCGCGATTACAAATCCAACTTGGCCTCCACGGTCCGATCCCTCCGTTGGACCCTTGAGGAAACCAGCAAGATCAGAATCTCACACATGGATGGGAAAAACAAATCCGCATCGGTCATAAACGCGGCCAACGTACGGCGTCCTAAGCCTCACGCAACCCGTGCTCATTCTTGCCAGAAAACCCTGTCTCGTCTCGGCCCAGCGAGGAGACACACGATCCGAGCCCATTGGGAGCAGCGCGGACAAAACTTTCTCACCTTCTACCCTGCTTAGGTCTGTCCCCATCGTCCTCTTCAGCTCAAACACACGCACGCACAACTCGGGCCAATCTTGATTAACTCGTAAATGCAGCGACAAATCGAAAGAAAGAAACAGAAGCAAAGGCGTACCAGGCGACGCCAACAGAAAACACAAACAAACGATATGAATGCAATGTAAGGGGGTATAAGAAGAAAAGGGCGCAACGAAAGGCGGGATGCGCTGGCCTCACGCGGCCTCAGCAACGATTCGGCGCGACGTCATCCTGGGCGAGGTTCGACGACTCGAAGACACAGACGAAGGAGATCCTTCCTTGACCGTCCTTTCAGCAGCCTCGTCACCCGCCTCCTTGGCCGCACCGCCTGCCTCGTCGCGCCTGAGTCGCTTGCTCACCTCATCAAGCGAGTCCGAAACGGCAGCGTCCGCACCTTCATCAGCGAGCACCTCTTGGCTCAACGCACTGGCCTTGCGCTTATTGGCAGCGGCGGAGCGCAGATCGGCGGTGGCTTCCGACGCATCGGGCTTGGCCTCGTTCTGATCCACCTCGTCCGTGTCTAGCAGAGGCTCCATCGTGATGGCGCTAGCAGCCAACGGACTGCTCTGGAAGGGCGCAGTGGAAGCCAGTCCGTGGTGGTTCTTGCCGTTGTCCGGTGGACTGGTACCACGCGAAGGCGAGCTGCGGTTGTTGCGAGCGATGCCCGAGCCAGAGCTGCTGGACTCCTCTTCCGCGGGTGCGGCGGATACAGATCGTGTACCCGCTCGTCTGGTAGAGGAAGAAGTCTGTGCAGTGATCGGCGCCGGAGAGGACGCCCTCGAGGCAGGTCGGCGCGAGCGACTCGCCGAAGGCACCGTGAGATGAGTCTCCGACTGCGGCTTGGTCGAGCTGCGACCCCTAGATGAATCGCGACTCATAGCCGTTGAAACTGCGTCCGGTTTCGTGCTGCTCGGCGAAACAGCTGGGGAGACAGCGCTTGCGTGAAGACCTCCGCCCACGGTAGCGTAAGGGCTGCTGCTCTTGCGTTTCTTGCCGAGACCCTTGACGCCGAGATGCTCAAGTTCAGCCTTGGACGCCAGCTTCTTGGCGGCTTCGCGCTTGGCCGCCTGAATCGCCTTTTGCTGAGCCTCACGCGCTTTGGCGAGTGCAGTGCCGGGAGCGCCAGGGTAGCGGTCGTTGGTGAGCGAGTAGATCTCGGACCTCTTGCCCGAGTTGGGGTCGAAGAGCGGGTGCGAGCCCTCGGCGGACCAGTGTGGCACGCTGGTGGTGACGAGCGGCACAAGCTTGTTGTCCGAGGCGCTTGATGAAGGCGCAGTGAGAGCGGCGTCTTTGGACACGTGGGTGACCGAAGGTGCTCGGTACGCCTGGAACTTACGACCGCGCTTGTTGCCAACAGCGTAGACGGTGCCGCTGTGGGACTTGGCGTAGGATGACGATGGCGGAGGAGAGCCAGCTGCAGACGAGGAGGATGAGGATGAGGAAGCGGAGGCAGATGCAGCAGCGGCTTGAAGAGCTTGAAGCGCGAGAATTTGGTTCTGCTTGGCGGCGAGGGCAACGCGGCTGAGCGGAGCTGGCATGGGCTGCGAAGCGCGTATCGAGGGCGGCAGTGAGCTATAGCCCCGGGCTGGAGCGGGCACAGCAGTGGACATCTTGGGTTAGGCGCAGTGCGTAGTGATGGCAAGAGCCTGTGATCGTGTCGATTGTGCGTTGGTTAGACAAAGCTGGCGACGGTAGCACGCGGGGTTGGTGTGACGGTGTGGACAGCGGGTGTTGCGCAGGTTCGCAGTGTGAGCAAGATCGACGAACACCGTGTGCTGCGGTAATAAAAAGCGATAGTGATAGCTATCTCGCAAACGTGCAACCGTGCTGAGTGATGGTGGTGGATCGAACGGACGGAACAACCAGCGAGCGAGCGAGTGAGGGAGCGAACAAGGGATGCTTTGCTGAGGGCAGAGCCAACTCGAAAGCAATTTTTCGCGGGATGGGGCAAAGGCATGCACGGCAGCACTCACACTTGCAAGCAAGCGGCGGGCAAAGCGGACTCGCTGCAAGCCAAGCAAGGCAAGCAAGGCAAACCTAATTATTTCCTTGCGTGCGTATGGGAATGGCTTAGGGTGTCTTTTATCGAGTCCGTCCCTGTTCAGAGAGAGAGATGCGGAAGTCGCCCGGTAGGCAGTCAGTCCTCCGCCAGCCGCCGCTCAATCTTGGCTCTCGCTTGAGCCGGCTGCAGGAAACCCAATCTAAAATCGAGATAAAGGTGTTGGCTGCTGAGAAGACGCAGGCGGTCGTAGCCGGTGTTGTTTCTGACGCTGTCGCTGCTCTTCTCCCGTCCGTGCCTGTGATTTTTCCTGAATTTGCATCAAAAGGTGGAGCGAAAATTAAATTCGGAAGGGTCCAGCAAACGACCGACACTCTGGCTGCCCGAGCGCCCATTCTCAAGATCCACTCGGCACCACTGACTGAAGACCTCGACGCCGTCTCTTAGCTTCTGGTTCCACTGCATCGTCCCTCAGCCTATCGTCATGTGATGAGATCAGACATAATATCGCAGTTGCGGCGAGCCGGTCTGTCGAGATGGTCGGCGCAAGGCCCCATTCCCAAGTCAAACCTATGATGAGTCTCAAAGCGGGATCAAGACGGCGTAGGCGCTTTTTCTTTTCTTTTCGAAAAACTCTATCCACCGGCGCTTCTAGAGAAGCGCGGGTTCTTCGTTTCAGCCCGTTGCAGGATCGACTTCTTCCTCTCTGCAAGCAGCATGTCAGAGAGCGATCCCGTGTATTCCACTTGTCTCTGATCCCCCTCGCGAAGTGTTTCGCTCTCCCCCAAGACAAGCTTGGCCGGACAGAGAACTCACTCGTGAGCTGAAAGGACAGCACATCGGCCGTTGTCGAGCCGCGCGTCCTAAATGGACCCTTAAGCGGCAAATTAGTCCCTGCAGCTGTATCTGTCTCGTGCGAAATAAAATTCGACGAGAAAGTGGAGCAGCGACCGATTTAGGAAGGAAGCGCAGAGGCAGAGAGGGCTTGGCAGACGTAAGATGCTCGCTCACACTGCACCGCCTCCATCGTCCGCATCTCGGAATGCCATCCATCGTCAAGGTCATCTCACTTCTACAACATCAAGACATAGGATCAAAAGTACAAGGACGATCAATCCGGTTTGTACCTGCGAGCTGACTTGCTTTCGGATTCGTGTCCTAGAGAAGTCACGACAAAGCCATCTAAGCATCCTTCCTGGCTCACCTCAATCGATCTCCTCGGCCAACGCACTCTCGCGCTACCTCTATAGCTGACCGGCCATGACACCAGGGCCAACTACACCCATTCTCCACCAGCCGGGCCAGGCTACAAGCTCAAGTAGTCTGGCGACGCCACGGAGCAGCACCGAGCAATCACGCCGACGTCAAAGCATAACGATCGAAGAGCCAGAACGGCCTCGAACGGCGACGAGTCATTCTTCGCTCACGTCCAGCTCGAACACTGCATCGTCAGTGTCTCCCTCTCGATCGGGCATTGTTGGCGATGGAGCGTACGGCGGGCGACGAGGTGGACCGTCGTTGAACAAGAGCCGAACCTCGAGCTCTGGCGGATTGAGCGATGTCAAGGCGGGATACGAGCGCAGAGTAGGCTTCGACACCATGCCCGATGCGGATGAGACCAATTCGGGTGCTTTCAGCTTCACGCTTCAGGTCAAGTCCCGCGGATTTATGCGCACCAAGAACACGCGCACGTTTATGGTGGCTGTCGACGACAATCCTTACTCGGAACGAGCGCTCGAGTGGCTCATGGAGAACCTCGTTGAGGATGGAGACGAGGTGGTCGCCGTACGAATTTTAGATGAGGAAGCGGACCAAATCGACCAGGACGAAGCACGCGAAGAGGCGCGCGAACTCATGGCGTCGATTGTCGAGCTCAACGAGGAAGCGGAAGACCGCAAGATCTCGATTGTGGTCGAATTCGTGGCTGGCAAAGTTGTCTCCACCATCTTGGCCATCATCCACGTCTATCGTCCGGACAGCTTGACGGTCGGGACGCGCGGCAAGTCGGCCAACAAGTTTCAGAAGATGCTCGGACAGCATATCATGGGCCATGTCAGTCGGGACATCTTGACGTCTTCGCCCGTGCCTGTCGTTGTGGTGCGTCCGGAAGCGAAAGTGCAAAAGCATCTTAAGAAGCGGCTCAACGATCCTAAGCGCAGAGGCTATCATAATCTGGTCAAGGGCGTCGGCGATCTCCCTATGAGCATCACCAGAAACAAGCGTCGCTCGCTGCAAGTTCCCACGTAGTGCTCCTTTCCCACGTTTTCACTCGAACATGTATGTACTTGTATCCTTTATCTCTCGATTTCGCAGTCCCATCGACTTGCAATTCTCTAGCATTGCTCTTTTCGATCGAGCGCTAGCGACAGGTGTGTACTCGTTTAGAAGGAAGTCCCATCAGCAGCCTTGATGAAAAGCCCGACTCGAGATTGAGATTGGCTCTGAGTCTGTCTGTGCGGAGGGTGGTGGTTGCCTTATCTTGTCGGGAGCCGAGCGACGCGTTCATTGGTTCGCCCAATTGATCGGCCCGCTTCTCGGCCATGTCCGAACCATTTGTCCCCGTGTTGGCGAGCACTTTTTCCCTTCCTACTCATCCCAACCACATTAAACATGCCGGCGGCGGAGCTGCGACACCGGCTAAGCGGGTAGAGTGAAAGAAAGCGTCGAGAATCTTCTCACTTCGCCAACAACGAACCGACCACCAGCGGGACGGGGAGGGGAACACCTTATCAAGGCGAGCAAGGGGCGAGCTTTTTTTGGAAGAAGAGAAAAAGAAAAAGAAAAAAAGGCTGTTTCGCTGCAACCAAGAAGTGGGCGTGCGTTGTAAAGACACCAAACTGTCGTGTGCCCTCCGCTTTCACCTCCTCCATCATCTCAACTTCTTTTCCCTATACCTCATCGCATCATGCCGACGCTTCGAGGACACTGCAACTGCGGCGCGCTCGAGTACACACTCGATGCGACCCCCGCCAACCTGCGCATGTCCGCCTTCTGCCACTGCACGCGCTGTCAACGCATCAATGGTGCACCCTACATCTGGACGACGCACTGGAAGAAGGAGGCTGTGACGTGGTCTTCCGCGCCCCACAAGCCCACCTCTGCCACTGGATCTGATGCCGAGGTGCAGAAGGTCATGGGTGCCGCAGTAACGACTGCACAGCTGTACGAGTCGGTCGCGGGACGCAAGTGGAAGCTGCGCTGCTCAGAGTGCGGCAACCCCATGGGCTCCTGGAACGAGGCCAAGCAGCAGTGGTCTATCTGGCCGAGCACGCTCGCCCGTCCGGAGGGGGACAAGACGGGAATCCCAGGACTCGAGCTGTTCCCTCCTACCGCGCACACGTTCTACGGCCCTTGGAAGGTGGCCACTGTCACCGACGATTTGCCCAAGTTTGTCGGCTATGCGAACGAGTCGCAGCAGGTCGACCGGAACGCTGAGCCGCTGCCGGCAAACTTCAGCATCAACGACTTCAACCCGCATGACCCGCGCGATATGATTGGATACGGCCCCAAACCTCCGCACCCGCAGTGGCCCAACAACGCGCGCATCGCCGTCTCGTTTGTGCTGAACTACGAGGAGGGAGGCGAGAACCTCACGCTCAACGGAGACCGCGCCGCCGAGCAGTACCTCACAGAGTACGGTGCCGCCAACGGCTCCACCGCCCCTTCGGGCATTCGCAACCTCAGCGTCGAGTCCGCGTACGAGTTTGGCTCGCATCGCGGTTTCTGGCGCATCCTGGACCTGTTCAAGCGCAACAATCTGCGTTTTACGAGCTGGTCGGTAGGCCGGGCGGTGGAGCAGAACCCGGCGGCGGTCCAGGCGATGGAAGCGGCGGGGTGCGAAGTGGCGAGTCATTCGTACCGGTGGTTCGACCACTCGGCGATGTCGCAGGAAGAGGAGCGCGCGCAGATCCAGGCGGCGGTGCGCGCGATCAAGAGCGCATCGTCAAAGTCGCGCGAGCCACGCGGGTGGTACACGGGCAGGCAGTCGATCAACACGCGTCGGCTGGTGTACCAGGTGTACAAGGAGATGGGACTCGAAAAGGAGCTCTACGACTCGGACGCCTACGACGAGGACCTCCCCTACTGGGTCCCCGCCCCGGACGGCACCCAGGGCGAACACCTGCTCGTCATCCCTTACACCCTCGACAACAACGACATGCGATTCGCCATCACCCCCGGCTTCTTCAACTCGGAATCCTTCTCCGCTTACCTCATCGACGCCTTCGAGACGCTCGTCAGCGAGACCTTCTTGCCGCACGACAACCCCAACTCGGTACCAAAGATGATGAGCATCGGCCTGCACTGCCGTGTAGTCGGCAGGCCCGGCAGGTTCCAGGGCCTCCAGAAGTTTGTCGACCATGTCCAGAGGAGGAACAAGGAGCTGCTCCAACAGGGAGGTGGCGAGGGCGGTGTGTGGGTCGCAACCAGGGAGGAAATCGCCAACCACTGGAGGGCTACTCACCCGCCTCCGTCGTCCAAGTAAAGCACAGCCCGGTTCCCACTTTGTCACCTTCATTCGTCTCTGTTCATGTTCAATGTAGAAAAAGCATCTCTCAACGACAACCCGTCCAGAGCCTGTGAGCAAGAATATGTGCTGCAGTTGGATGCTATTCACGTTGGTGCTACGACCGTTCAAACAGATACCTGACCCTATCAGCTGCCAAGTAAAACACCTGCGGCGGCCTCTTGGGCGCACTGTCCTCCCGTGTCCCGCCCTTCAACCTCTCCACTTGATCGCCGACCTCAGCTGCCAACCTCCCGCCCTGCATCTCCGCCGGCAAGATGGTGAACCCGAGCGGCCCACACTCGCAGTCGGGACACAGCAGGTACTTGACCGTCAACTCCTCCCCCGGCGTCAACCCGAGACTGAGATGCGCAAGCAGTGAAGCGACATCCTCGTCCGAGTCGTCGGAGCCACTTCCACCCGTGCGCTTGCGATCGCGCTTCTCCTTCTTGCGTCTCTCTTTTTCCTCCCGCTGACGTTCCTTGTCTTCCTTCTTCTGCTTCTCCTTGGCTTCCTTCTCCTGTGCCTTGCTGCGTTGCCCCAAAAGCTCGACGCTGTTGCTCAGCGAGTTGCTGCCCGAGGCAGGGCTTGAGCCCGCTTTGGGCGAGGTGGGGTCGTTACTCAGCGGAACCGTCCACTTGAGATCGCGCGAAAAGCCGACATTGTCAAACTGCAACGGACCGGCGACCATCCAAAATCCTTTGACGCTGGTGAGCAGACGGTGCGAGACACCTGCACTCGCGGCATGCAGGGGGAACGCAGGCGCCTGAGGAGGCGATGGCGAGTTGGGCAGCTCCAAAGACGGGCTTGAAAGAGGTCCGCTCTCCTTTCGCGTAAATTCGCCAGCACCTTTGGCAAGGATGCAGCATCGGCAGTTCTCCATGGGACAATACAGCTTTGCCAAGTTGGTGCCGCTCTCGCGATCGACGAGACGCGCTTCGAGCGCCATGCCTGCGTCTTCAGCGGGAGTCTTGGCAGCGACGGCTTGACCGAGGATCGAGGTGTACGTCTGACCTGGATTCTTGCCCGGCTGCGACTGGGCAGCAAGGGCGGCCATGATCGAGGCTTGCGATGGCATGCCAGGAGGCGATGTCGCGGCGGGCGTGGGCGTGGAGGTCGCCGACTTGGTTTCAGGTGGTGCGAGTGGTCTCTTGTCTTGGACTGTTGGGGTTGAATCGGTGGACGATTCTTGTGCTTTGGAAGGAGCAATTGTCGAGGTTAACCTGCGACTGGCGGCGATGTCGTCACTTGCAGAGGAAGAGGTTGCTGAGGTTGTCCTTGTCAACTGCGAGCCGCTTATACGGCTAGTGGGGCCATTGCTGCCAGGAGTCGGATAGACGCTGCGCCTCATTTCGAGCCACTGACCGCTGCCGTACTGAATGTGGCTGACGCATTGGATGCGGAAGCCGACCTTCTTGTACAGGCCGGTGAGCTCTTCGTGTGCAAGCAGTGCGAGCGTCTCGTATCCGCGCTTGCCCTTGTCGCCTTCTGGACCTTTACCCTCTTCGGCTTTCCGAATGCGGGAAATGTAGTTTTCAAGCATTCGCGTGGCAAGACCTTTCCTCTGCATCTCAGGAGCGACGCAGACCGAGTGAATGCAGACAATACATGCGTCTTCTGAGGTGTCGTGCGTCGACATGGAGCGGAGGGTGAGAGCGGGAGCAGCGGTGGCTGTGATGAAACCGACGATTCTCCTGCGAGGCTGGCCGGATACGGAGAGTGGACCAGCGACCTTTGGTGGTGGCATGGGCACAAAGGCGCCTAGGAAAAGGTGAGGAGCAGCGGTTTGTCGAGAGAGAAGCTTCTCGTAGCTGGCAGCGTCTTCTGGGGGATAGCCTTCAACCTCGAGAGCATGTGCAGCTCGAACCTCTTCGGGACGAACATAGTCAAAGATGAGATTGCGGGGGAGGGACGAGGTGGTCAAGGGCGAAGTGGAGCTCTTGTGCTGAGATGAGGTCCTCTTGTGTGAGCTTGGAGGTGGAGAACGCTGTGAGGACTGGCTCATGTTGGATGCAGAAGATGAGGACGAGTTGGAGCGGGAATTGGCTCTACCAAGGGTATTGGTGATGGTCTGGTAGAGTGTGGTCGAGTTGTGAGCCATATGACTCGGAGGTGGATGCATGGCGGGCTAACGTGAACGAGTCTGTGCAAATTGGGTATGGTTTGAAACGCCGTCACTCGCGATGAATGCACCGAGGTATCGGTGGTCGACTTGCGACGAGGTTGTTCCTTGGAGCGGAAGCAGATGGACGTTGGTTGAGGAAAGATTGGCCAGCAAGGGTATGAGTATGTGCGAGAGAGAATCCAAACACAGCAGGTGATCCAAGCTGTGATGCTAGCGTAGAATGGCGGTTGTGGTTGACGTGGCCTTGGTGATCATTCTCTTGCGTGCGCGCGTATCGATGGACGATCGAAGGTGGCAAAGAGGAAAGGAAGCGCCGGCAAGGAGGATCGAATAGAAGAGGAAAGCGCCGTTGCGGCTATGAGCCGAGAAGAGCGTCAAATGCAATCGGCCAATCACACCAAAAAATCACGCTTTGACGCGGCGAAATGCGCGGCACCGGCACAGCAGAGCAGCAACACGGCACGGAACAAATTTCGAGATTGGGCCGTTCCTTCTGCAGGCACCCAACCCAAAGAAAACCCCAATCGAAAACAGAAAAAGACACAGAGGGACAGAGAGAGGGGGAGAGAGCCTGAGCAAGTCCACTTGATGTCGTCCCTGAGCCTGCCTGTCTGCCTACTGACAATCCAGACCGCTCCTTTAGCGTGGCTGGCGTTGACAACGTGCGCCTTTTCTTGTTCTACAGGCGACATCACGTCGAGACCTCGAATTGTCCTCGCCAGCCGAGATCACCTCGCGGTCCATTACACCCTGGGAAGCCAGCGCGGACTTCTCTCTAAATTGATCTCGCCAACGAGGCGCATTGCATAAATTCGTTCTTCGGGCCGTTGGGACGAGGCGGTTCGTCATTTCCCTGCATCTGCTTGCTGGTGCCGTTCAAGCCTCGCTCTGACTAGCATGGCCTCGGTGGGTATTGGGCTGGGCTTGGTGACTTGGCCCACTCGATCCTCGGTACAATCGCGGCGTCGGTCAAACGCAAAAAAGACTCCTGTCGAGCAGACCAGGTCGCACTCTCCCTCGAATCCCCCCACAGTCACAACTCCATTCACGTTGCCGGCCCGCTATTCTAGACAGTCAGAAATTACTACCCGCGACCCACACAGAAGGGCGCTGAGTCTCAAATTAGTGTCCTTGGCAACTCACCTATCCATTGATCCGACTGCCAAGCTTCGCAGCCTTTCCGATAGTGAACAGAATTCAAACTGATGCCTCTAGCTCCCCTCGAGCTTCTAGCGGCATGTTTCCTTCCGACAAGGCCTGGCGGGGCACAGAGCACGGACAAGCAAAGATCAAGAAGAAGAATTGGCGCAGCGTGAGAAAGCCAAGAACCCCGTAGCTCTCGACTTTCACCAACCCAACGTGACCGGCAATCTCACGGCTATCTCCGTCGCACCGCACTCGATGCGCCAACCCACGGCCAACTTTGACACAACAGACATGTGACATGGGCTTGGCATTGATCCCTCTCTACGGCCAAAGTCTCTCATCTGGGCCCTTCCCCCGCATCCTTTATCTCGGCATCTCGGCCAGAGGCCACTCGATCCCGCCGCCCCGCACTGCCTCGTGTGCTGTGCTTTATCGTAGCCAGGTAGCACCACGAACAGCTCGAATCGGCCATCATCGGGCATATTCCAAATCGGGATTATACAGCTTTCCGGAATCGGGACCGCGCCTCACCGAAATCGAGCTCTTTACATTCCCGAGCGGTTTGTCTTGGTTTTGGGTTGTCGGTGCGTCATAGGAAAGGCTGCGCGGCTATCGGATGCACGTTGTTTTTCGGTTTGCATGTGGAGGACAAAGCTTCCAACAAAGAAAAAGATCATGACACTCCGGCATGCTGTGATGCTATGAACAGCATTCGGTCAGCTTGTCTAGGAATTCGAGAGTCTTTCAAGTAGAGCTTGCTCGTCATCTTGACATCCTTCTGCTGGTCTTCCATCCATCCCAGCTTCTTACACAGCAAAAGCACTGTCAAGATGAAAAAGTTCCTCGGAAAAGTTCAGGATAAGTTCGACAAGCCGGCTGGTGGTCCTGCACAGGTCAGCTCGCAGGCGCCGCCGCCCACCGCCGTCGACGCTCCACCCACCAAACGCGACATCTATCTTCACCGAAAGCAGCGCGGTGTCAACCTCGGCTCGTGGTTCTCGCTCGAAGGCTGGCTCACCCCTTCGCTCTTCCAAAAGGCCAAGGACCCCCAAGGTAGCGAACTCGATGTTGTCGCAGGCATGGAACCGAATGAGGCCAAGGCCATGCTCGAGAACCATTGGGACAACTTCATCAACGATGGTGATCTTCAGTGGATGGTCGATCACGGCATCAACACTGTCCGGATTCCTGTCGGCTACTTTCACTTCCTCGCGGGACACCCCAACGAGCAGGTGCGAGCCTTGCTCAAGGGCACAGACTACGAGAAGCACGCCTCGGTCTACGAGGGAGCTTACGCTCGCATTCAGCGTGCTATCGAGTCGGCAGCCAGCCGCAACGTCGGCGTGCTCGTTGACCTCCACGGCGCTCCCGGAGGACAGAATGCCGACGGTCATTGCGGTGTCAGCGGTGGAAAGGCGGCTCTCTGGAGCTCGAGCAGCGACCAGCAAAAGACGGTCGACATTCTCAGAGCCATGGCAGCCGAATACGCTCGTTTTGAGAACGTGGTTGGCCTCGAACTCCTCAACGAGCCCAAGAACTCGGGCAAGCTTCAGGGCTTCTACGACCAGGCCGTCGCTCAGATTCGCTCTGTCTCGCCCGAAGCTGCCTCGCTCCCCCTCTATCTCGGAGACGCTTGGGACACCAACCACTACACAGCCTACGTCGGACAACGCGCTGCCGGCAACAACTTTTTGGTGGTCGACTACCATCTCTACCGCTGCTTCACCCCTCAAGATCATTCGATTCGATGCGAAGATCACGCTCGCAAGCTGCACCCAGGCCCCTCGCCTCATCCGACCAGCACCGATGGATGCGGTGAGACCGCCGGGTGGTTGCAAAGCATGTCGCAACGATGTGGCGGCTCGCTCATCATTGGTGAATGGAGTGCTGCTCTCAACCCTTCCTCTCTCCAGCATCTCGGTGGTGAGGATCAGCAGCGGCCTGCCAAGGCCGAATATGCTTTCAACCAGTGGAAGAGCTACGACAAATTCTGCGCCGGCTACTTTTTCTGGACGCTCAAGAAGGAGGGTGCTCCGGACAGCGGTTGGGGCTTCTACTCTGCGGTCGAGCAGGGAGTCCTGCCACAGCATCTCGATCCGCACCGTGGACAGCGCAAGTCCCTCCAGGAAGTCGAGGGTGCTCGCGACGGAGCGCAGCACGGCGCGCTCGATGGTCATGCGGGGTACTGGGATAAGCAGAAGGGTGGACCCTACGAACACTGGCGTTTCACTGAGGGGTTCAACCTGGCTTGGTCTGACTCGCTCGAGTTCATGAAAGCGGATGAGTCCAATGAGATTGGTTTTGTGGGCCAGTGGCAGAAGGCCAGGACGGCTGCGCACACTCAGGCCAAAGGGCAAGGCAGCAAGTTTGTCTGGGAGTTCGAGCATGGGTACCTGCAGGGTGTTTCTGCGTTCAAGTCGGCTCTGTACCGTTGATTCACTTGTTTTTTCCGTTCAAAGGCAGTGAGCGTCGCATGTGTTTGGAATGATGTCCTCCGATTGTGAAGATCAACTTTGATCATATGAGTTGGGGTGAGCTGCCACTGTACGTCAAAGTAGGAGCCCAGATAGACGGGAATAACCGAGCTGAGCTCTTCGGTTGGACCCTTTTTCTCGCGTGTCAGTCTACCTGATTTGCGTTCTTCCACTACCACCAACACCACCTTCGAGACGCACAGCATGTCGAACATGACAGATTCACCGTTGACTTTGACCTACATCTCCGGCAGTTCCGACCCAGAGCAGCAGCTCGACCTCTACCTACCGTCATCACAGCCAGCGACGAGCCTGGTTGTGTTCATCCACGGCGGTGCTTGGCGAACTGGATCTCGCAAGGACCACATTGACTTGGCACAGTACCTGTCTGCTAAGGGCAAGGCGGTTGCCGTGATTGACTACAGGCTTTCTGTCAAAGATGAAACGACAGGGTCAACGAAGTACGTTCATCCCGTGCATGCGCAGGATGTCAATGCCGCCTTGAGCTTCTTGCGCTCCCGGCCGGATGTGCCACACAAGGATTGGGTGGTTGTGGGTCATTCGATCGGTGCTTGGCTCACGCTGGCGGCTATCATCGGCGGAGAAGCAAGGACTGCGAACTCAGAATACCCTAAGCCTATGCCGCTTCCCGACAGCTCTGCACGTGAAGCCATCAAAACTTGTGTATTGGTTGTAGGTATGCCCTGATCCCACGCTCGCTCGATCGATCCTTTCACCCAGACTGACCCTTTGCTACCCGGTCTTCACTATAGGATGGTATTTATTCGGTTTCGAGCCTGCTCAAGGAATACCCGGACTACGAAGGTTTTGTCGCCCAGGCGTTCCTCCCTCAGCCTGGGCCCGCCAACTACGATGTAGTCTCCTGCGAGACTTGGCCGTTGGCGCTCGAGGGGAAAACCTTGCACGTGTGGCACTCGCGAGACGACGAGCTGCTTTCGTTCAAGCAGAGCATCGATGCACTCTTGCATCTCGATCAGCAGCTCTCCACCTCGAGGTCGGGAAGCGATGCTATTGTTACGATTCCAGACGACGGCCTGGCA